>NC_133521.1:12789750-13094500 GCF_049354715.1 Callithrix jacchus | reverse complement strand
CCCAGGCTGGAGTGCAGTGGTGTGATCATGGTTCACTGCAGCCTCTAACTCCTGGGCTTGTGATTCTCCTGCCTCAGCCTCCCCAGTAGCTGGGACTACAGGTGTGCACCACCATGTCCAGCGAATTTTTAAATTTTTCTCTTGTAGAGGTAGGGTTTTGCTATGTTGACTAAGATGGTTTTGAACTCCTGTCCTCAAGAGTTTCTTTTACCTCAGTCTCTCAAAGTGTTGGGATTACAGGTGTGAGTCTCTGTGCCTGGCCAGAATTTTTATTTGAGAAAACATGCTGGGTTAAAGCTCTGCTTACACTACAGGCATCATCTCTATTGGGGTGTTTTAGGCACTGCATCAAGCAAATAGGGGAGAAAACTTGGGGTAGGGAGACTTTTCTAGATAGCTTTGGGTGGTGCCAGCTGGCAGACCACAGGCCTAGAGTTTTTATGTGGCCTGTCTCTGCAGTGCCTCCTTGACAGGCTCACCTCTCTCTCACACAGGCTGTTCCCCGTTTGCCCAGCTTGACACCCCCCAGACTCCTGCATCCTCTCTCTGTGTCCCCTTCCCCAACGGTTCCTGATGCCCCTGGCTTGCCTGAGCCTAGAAAGCTTCTTGGCTCCAAGTCCCCTCCCCTGGAACTGCCCCTGATCGGCCAGCTCTGTTGAGTGCCTTTGAAGATTTCCGGCTTCTCTCGTCCGGAAGCTGCACATGGGGTCAGGCATTGGAGCCCACTAATCGCTCTGTTCTGCCAGTGCCTGAGTGCCACGAAGCCTCTTTTTATGCCTATTGAAAGCCTCTGAGGAGCTTTCAAGTGCTCTTTGATAAATCATGGTAAGTGTTATTCCGGCCACTGCAGCACAGTACCTGCTTGGAGCCCTCCCGCCTCCCCGGGCCACTGCTTTCCATCACCGCATTTCGCCGGCGACAGTAATTCATTCCACTTGAGCTGACGAGCTTTGTTCCCATTTATTTGCACATTATGAGCTGTGTCACTCCACTTACCCTCTAGACAGTAAATGGATTGAAAAATGCAACTGTAACAAATATTAGGGAAAGGATAAGAGAGGGGAGAAAGAATGTGAGAGAGAGAAGGAAGGAAATTGAACCTTTGAATTTAGAGTCCGAAAAACTCAGGCAATAAATAAATAAAGCTCTTGAATTGTTCCAAGTAGCAGCAGCAGCAGCCAAAGCAACAGGAATGCCATGAAAACTTGCAAGCTTCCTTTGAAAGAAACCACTTTCTCCATCCTCCCCCCCCACTCTCTCTCTCTCTCCTTGAATCTAAGTTCTCTGAGTGAAGTGAACTCAAGCATTATTCTTGGGCCCGGACAATGACTGGGCTGCAGTGTTGGCTTTTACCTTCAAAGTCAGAAGGGCTTAGCCCCCTGCTTCCTGCTTTTCCCATTAAAGGCCAGGGGCCCCACGATGTAGCCCATTCCCCCTGTTCTAACTGGGATGACTTTCAAGGAACTGGAGACAGCTCACCAAAGTCATGCTTCTTTTTCTAGGTCTCAAAACTGATGCAAACCAGAACTTGAAGTGGAGTCTTCCAGAACCCTGAGGTGGCTGCGCAAATCCTGGCCAGCAGGTGAGGCCCAAGGACATCCCTAGAGACCCAGGCCCACTTTGTCTGGTGAGCTGAGTCCCATAAGAAATGAGTCAAGGATGACTTTCCTCTAAAGCAAGTAAGTGAGGTAGCTATGGTTGGGAGGGCTGAGGACACAGGAGCTTGGGTCCTGGAGGCCATGGGGAGGCCATGACGGGGCAGTGCAAAGTACACCAGAGGAAAGCCTGACTGTGGGAACAGCTGCTATGGGACTGGGACTGGAAAGCATGATCACCAGCCCCATGGGTACCCACTCCAGTCCCACCAGGCTTCCAAAATGATTTATCAGGAGCTTACCAGGGGCTTTCCCTCTCCCCAGCTATGAAGTCTTGGGCAACTCATGCTCTCTGAGACTTGTGTCTATAAAATAGGATAAGACCATTTATATCACAGTTCATTGTAATGATTAAATGAGAAAATACCCATAAAGTGCCCAGCAGAGAACCTGGTAAGTAGATGCCCAGCAAACAGTAGTTATTAATATTATCAGTGGCGATGATAGCCTCAAGCTTGCCCCATTCCCTCCTGAATCTGCAGTTCTGATCATGTTGCCTCTCCCCGTCTCATTTCTTGGTTATCCATTATCCCTCACAGGGCACAAGAAAAAAATCTATTTGCTCTTTGTACTCAGTTTCTGGCACACAGCTCCTAAAACCCTTCGAATTTCCTGAGTGATGAGAACTTCTTTTGTTATTCATAATAAGCCTCTTTTGATCACACCTGAGTTTATGCTAATGAGGTAATTTAGGGTGGAGGAGTCTGTGGGAACCCCAATTTATAGCTGATGAGTCAGAAGTGCAGGTGGAAACTTGGCACTTGCAATTGGCATCTGAAGTGGCAGCAGCCTTGAGGGTCCTTTCACTGTGGGATCTGATGCTGACTGCAGGTAGATACTGCCAGAATTGAATTGAATTATACAGCACCCAGTTAGTGTCCACAGAGAATGCAGAATTGGTTGTTGGTTTTAAAAAAACACCTCCAGACCCTGAGTTCAGTCAGTCGGGCAAGACCTGTCCTCCTGGGTCAATGTATTGCTGGGTGTTGGGTGCTGAATACTGTTTGTCCCAGACATGAGGAAGAAAGAAAGACCATCACAAAGACTTTGCTGTATCACAACATTTGTGCCAGTTGTTCACAGAGGGCGCAACTTAAGTTAAAGAGCAACTTAAGACATTTACATTCCAAAGCTTTCAAATGTGAATGTCTGTTCATTCAGGTGGCCCTCCTAGGATTGGGTTCTAGGTTCAAAATCTGCTGGCTTACGCTGGGGTAACTTATTAAAATGATTCTGACCTCAGTTTTCCCTCATGGAAAATGAGGATACTTGTACTCAGTTCATGGGTTGCTTATGGGATGTGGGCTGTAAAACACTGAGAACTCTTACAATTAGTTCCTGAGATTTTTATGCTGTCCTGGAATCAAGAGAGGTTTACTGGAACCCCTATCTTAACAGTCATGCTTAATGTCCCCCGAGTGGGCCCACAATTGGAGATCCAGGCCCTCAAGGCCCCCAAGGGCCTGAGGATAGGATAGGTGGCCTCACGCAGGAACTCCACATCTCTGTGGCAGAGGCACCGACGAGAAATTAATTCTCCCCATTTGGGGTCTTCCTCTCTATTACCTATTCATCAAAAATTGCCTGGTGTTTGTGCATTTTTCATTACAAGAGTCAACATTTGCCACGTTAATAAAGCAAGGGGCTGCTTTTCTCCTCTCAGAAATAGAATATGTAACGACAGGGCCCCTTTGATGTTTCCCAGCCAATACAATATGTATCTGAATGAGGATGAAAGTCATCCTATTAAGGCCAGGCTGCAGAGGCATTGTGATGGAGCAGAAATTGGGGAGGGGGTATGGTGAGAGTCTCTGCAAGATGCACATCAAGGCAGCGAATGGGCTGGGGCTCTACGGAGAGGCCCCTTCCTATCCCAGCCCCAGGAGAGCTCTCAGGTCCTGCATCAAGGGCTGAGAATGGAGTTTTGGTGCAGGTTCAGCTCACAGTGTCGCAGAAGGAAGATGATCTAGAAGGAAAATAAATTCCTTCCTTGCAAGGTTATTTGTTTGTGTGCATCAAATGGGACTGTGGACCGTCACGTGTTTCATGATGGGATGAACATCTGGTGAGACAGAATTGTTTTTGTCATCAAAAGCAGCTGTCTGTCCTGAACACCTATGATGCCAGTGCTGTGTGAGGAGCTCGGGGAGACCAACTGGTGGGATCTTCTCCACCTTTGTCCCCACAGAGCTGACAGCCTAGCTGGGGAGAAGAGCTCATCAAGAGATGTGAATATCCAATCTTCCAAGTCCAGACAGCCATGGGAGCTAGGCTACAGGGCAAGGTGAACAGAACCACCAGAACCTTCAGCAGCCTGACCCCAGACCCTCAACCTCACTGAGATGACTGCCGACTGACTCCTAACAGGGATCTGCAACATGCAGTGAGTAGGAAAGCAACTGAAGACCTCTCCTCTTCTCTTATAAGCCCTGTGTCTGCCATATCCTATCTTCACAGACTACTCTGACCTCAAAACCATCCAGATATAAGCTTCTTTGGCAGATCATACCTGCCCCATGTTTTCATGTTTTCTTTTTCCTTTTTTTTTTTGAGATGGAGTTTCGCTCTTGTTAACCAGACTGGAGTGCAATGGTGCAATCTCGGCTCACCACAACCTCCGCCTCCTGGGTTCAAGCAATTCTGCCTCAGCCTCCCGAGTAGCTGGGACTACAGGCACATGCCACCATGCCCAGCTAATATTTTTTTTTTTTGGATTTTTAGTAGAGACAGGGTTTCACCTTGTTGACCAGGATGGTCTCAATCTCTTGACCTTGTGATCCACCCGCCTTGGCCTCCCAAAGTGCTGTGATTACAGGCATGAGTCACCACGCCCGATCCTGCCCCATGTTTTCAAAGATCCTACCAGGATGGATTGCAAAGGACAGCCACAGACACTCTCATCAACTCCCTTTTAATCCCTCTTCCCCTACCCCCACCTATCATGTCACTTTCTTCTTTTGTAAAATATCATGGAATCATTCATAGAAAAGTCTTAGGAGGTTGTATTGGTTCTTCTAGTTACTGATCATGTTGGCCGTGGGCAAGTCACATGCTATCTCTGAGACTCAGTTTCCATATCTGTGAAATGAGGACAACAATAGCACCTATGTGCTGGGGCTGTTGAGTCCTGAGTGTGGTACCCAGCATGCAGTCATGCATTGCTCAGTAGTGGAGTCTCAGTAGTAGGAGTGCCATCATGGCTCACTCCTTCTTCCAATCATCCCTGTCCCCCTCTCCCTCCCACTTCACAGGTTGGGGCTTGGACAGAGATGCAGCCAGAATACCCCACAACCTACGAGGATGCAATATTCTAGGACTGTCTGTGCAAGACTTGCTCATTCTACTCGTGGTCCTGAAGTTGACCTGGAGGCAAGCTCTGGTTCTGGGCTCTACTGGAGATGCCCTGCCTCAGACTGGATTTGCTGCTCTAACAAGCAAAACTGCTTGCCAACCAGATCCTTCTGGCTCCAGCCTTGCTTCAGCCAGTTCATGGCAGAGGCACTTCATCCTTCCTCTGGAAGATTACTAACACCAACAAGGATGTGTGGGCTGGTAGAAGGAAAGAACCTGAAAACTTATGGAGAGGAAAGTGAGAGGAGCTAGAGCCATTGGCTGAAGACCTCAGTTCAAGGCCCTTCAAGGAAGATCTTTGAACATGCTGAGCCTCAGTTGCTTCATCTGTAAAATAGAGCTTCTGTCACCCGCTGGTCCCTACTCCTGAACCCCAGGGTCAGTTGTGTTTAATGTGTGTGTGTGAGAGGCCCATGGAGTGGTCAAGAGTGTTCATGCTGGAATCAGCACTGCCACTTTCTAGCTGAGCACTGGCCCTAATTGCTGGTTGGCAATAGGGGACAGAACCTTTCTGACAGAACTGCTGTGCAAATTCAGAGAGCTTCCATGCCCAACGTTCCCAGTGCCATTCCTGCCAGGTGCAGCCTCTACTCTCAGGGGGCTACCCATGTGGGAGAGAAACAGTGAATGTGTATAAAAAGTGGCTCCATGGATAGAGTGGCCACGTGTCTCCTGAATATGTCCACTGTTTTTTCTGGCATAATTACCAGTAGCATCCCTTTTCACACTCAGAAGTGTTCTAGCTTAGAAGATAAATTTCATAGTCACTTTCACTATGAAGAAAACTGAAGAGCATTTAGTGAAACAGTGACCCAATCAAGTATTGTTAGATGAGCCGGCGGGCCACTTGGAGAATATGATGTTTTCATTACGACCTGAATGAAGGGAAGGAGTCAGCCATGCATCACTGTGCTGAATGAACATTCCAGTAGAGGGGAGAGCAGAGCCCCTGCGGCAGCCCTGGGCTTCCGGTGTTGGAGGAAAAGGAAGGCTGACAGTGTCGTTGGAGCAAATTCAATTGAGTGGTACAAAAAGGGGGCCTAGGAATAGCCCGGGCCACACCATAGACTTCTTCTGAATATTTTAGTCCCATGACCTCATGCATTCTCTTTTATCTTAAACTGGTTTGAGTCAGGTTTTCTTTACTTACACACAACAAATGACAGAATTCTTTAAAATATAAAATATTAATACTGGTAGTCTCAGGTTGTAGGATTAGGAGAGCGTTTACTTTTAAAAGTTTGCTTCTCTGAATTTCATGCAATGAACTTGGATTACTTTTGTAATTTAATAAACAGGTTACATAAAAGATATTGGGCTGGGTGCAGTGGCTCACACCTGTAATCCCAGCACTTTGGGAGGCCAAGGCGGGTGGATTGTGAGGTCAGGAGATGGAGACTATTCTGGCCAACATAGTGAAACTCTGTCCCTACTAAAATAAAAAAACTAGCTGGGTGTGATGACATGCACCTGTAGTCCCAACTACTTGGGAGGCTGAGACAGGAGAATCGCTTGAACCCAAGAGGTAGAGGTTGCAGTGAGCTGAGATGGTTCCACTGCACTCCAGCCTGATGACAAAGTGAGACTTAGTCTCAAAATTAAAAGTTATTGTATGTCTCCCCTAGATACAGTGGCTGAACCAATTTTTCCCTCCTGACAGCCAGTAAAGGCTCAGTGAAAAAAAAGGAGAGAAGAGAAGACCAATAACCTGTGAAGTTTGTGTAATTGCTAAGGGGTGAGTTGAGAGTTTACAAGGGGAAGAGGAGAATAAGCACCATGTGGATGAGCCTCTCCCTGGTTGTGGATGGAAAATTCAGGGAGACACAGGTTGACTTAGTACTGTATATTAGTTGTTGCTCCTCCTTCAAGTTGAATGCCTCCTCCACAGTCTCTGCTCCCAGAAGGCCACAGTTATGGTTGATGATCCTCTGAATCTGCAGCTCCTAATGTGCAGTAAGCAACACTGATACCTGGCAACTGGCCTATTGAGCACAGAGCATGGCCTCTGTTATCTCCACAAAGACCTTTGTCCAACCAAGGCTGGCCATAGAGAAGAGTGAGAGGACATCCATGGAGGGCCCAAGAAGAACCTGCAAGTTCCCTCTGCTGGGCCAGACAAATAGACCCTCTCTCAGCCTTTTAGACCAGAAGGGACCTCCATTCCAGCCAGAGATCACAGACAACAGGTATGCAGGATGCCTCATCCATTTCACTTATGCCCATAGCAGACATTCACAGCACATTCTCTGTATTAGGGTTCTCCAGAGAAACAGAAATAATGTGTGTGTGTGTGTGTGTGTATGAATATATTTATATACTATATATATATATATATATATATATAGAGAGAGAGAGAGAGAGAGAGAGTGAGAGAGAGAGAGAGAGAGAGAGAGAGAGAGGGAGGGAGAGAGAGAGAGGCAGAGAGAGAAATTATGGGAATTGGCTCATGCAATTAAGGAGGCCAAAGAAAGCCAGTGGTGTAATTCAGTGCAAGTCTGAAGGCCCAAGAACCTGGAGCACTGATGTCCATGAATGTCCCAGCTCAAACAGAATTTGCTTCTTTTCCACCATGTTGTTCTAATCAATCAGGCTCTCAATGGATTAGGTGATGTCTGCCCATACTGCTGAGATAGATTTTCTTTGCCCAGTGTACTGATTCAAATGCTAATCTCTTTTGGAAACACCTTCAGACACACCCAGAAATAATGTTTTACCAGCTCTCTGGGCATCCCTTAGCCCAGTCAAGTTGACACATAAAATCAACTATCATGCTCTCCTCCGCACCCAGACGTGGTTTCAGAATACTTCCTCAAGCGAGGCTCCATGCAATGCCTATTAATTGAGCTAAATTAGGACGAAACCTCTTTGCCTTCACTGATTGTATCCAAACTCCTCATTTGACAAACGGGGAGTCTGAGAAGAGAAAGAACATATTCCAAAGTCATTCAACACGTGAATGGTAGATGTAAGACTCCGGTCCCTGAATCCCACCTCGGGGTGCCTCCCATCACCCCACAATAGCTCTGGAGTGGCTGCTTTCTTGCAAAATGTTCTTTGCCCTCATACTTCTGCACTCTCCATCCAACCAAGCCCTAAAGACTGTAGTGTTTATTTTAGCGAGCGCACAAATCTGGTCTCTAAAGGATGAACATTAATAAAATATGTGCTCTAACTCTATGTAACAAGGAAAATATAGAATACATTTTCTATTCCCATTGATCCTCAGGCCACTGGCAATCCACCAACAATTGATTTAGCCATTTGATTAGTTTGGGGGAAAACATTATATTTTAATGGGGTATATATAATTCTAAGTTACTGCTTTGAAGTTGAACCAAATATTAAAATTACCTCTTTTTATGGATGCTGCACAGCTATGAAGCTTTATAATTGCAGCCTGAGCTTTTGTAGGTGATTTGAACTGGAGAGGCAATTTCTGCAAAGCATGGGCTTGGTGTCCACCAGGCTAGTCAGCCCCTTTGACGAGAAAAAAGATGCAGATGACAATGCTAATAATTACACCTTGTGTTTGACCCACACTTCACAGCTACAGAGCTCAACAGTAATTTTTCTGAGCTGCTTTCCTTTAAAACAGCTCCCAAATCCATCCCTCTTCTACCTCCCAAGTCCAAGCTCATCAGCACTTAACTGGACTTCAGCAATCACGGTTTTTTGTTTTCAAACAGGTATCCTTCTTGACCCACTGCCATCCATTATCCTGTTGCTTAAAATCCTTCTGTGGCCTCCTATTACCTAGAACAAGGTTAGCAAATTACAGCCCAGGGGTTAATCTGGCCTGCTTCCTTGTCTCATAAATAAAGTTTGATTGGAACACAGCCTCACTCATTTGTTTGCACACTGTCCATGGCTACTTTTGCACTAAACAACATAGCTGAGTAGCAGAGTCCTTGCAACAAAGACCTTATGGCCTGGAACATTTAAAAACAGTGACTATGTAGCCGTTTATAGAAAAAGACTGCTGGTCGTTGAACTAGAGAAGAAAGTTTAAAAGTTTTCCCTACGCCCACCAGGTCTTCTGTGTTCCGGCCCCAGCTATTCCTGGGTCCTTCCTTTTGCACTACTCTCTCCTCTACTCAGTTTGCTTCTCCACAAGCAATAGTGACTGCCGTAGGCCACAAATAAATTGATGGGAAAGCTATAGCGAAATACTCACCGGACTGATAGGAAGGCTGGGGAAATGACTTAAAAAATGGGGTCCAGGGTGCTGAAATTTAATGTGGGCACTGCCTTTGGATTCTTTTCCACTCAAGGCTCTCTATGTCCTGAGACAGAAAGAGTCCAGTTGACCAATGTGCTACCTTCTCGCTTCTCAGTAGGGGAATACAAAAGGCTTTGATTTACAGACTCACCCAAAAGAGGAGAGAGAATATTAAAAAAATAATAATAATAATGCAGACACCAGGAAAAGGGGGAAATTGATATTAGGAAGTCAAAACAAGAACATATCTGGAGTAGCAGCTTTCAAGCTCTTCTGCCTTGAGAACCAGTAGGAGCCTCCTCTAAGCTTAATTAAGAGTCATCCTAGGCTACTGACTGTGCTGTTTTCTGATGGAAAAGATGAATGTCTGATCATACCTACTGCATTAGTTTCCTGTGGCTGCTGTAATAAGTCACCATGAACTGGGTAGATTAAAACAGCAGATACTTACCCACTCACAGTCCCGGAGGTGAGAAGTCTGAAATTCAGTGACACCCCATCTACTGCCTTGACCATGCCTTCCACCTAGATTAACATTTTTTTTTTCTCAATGCTGTTCCTACTCACCTCCATCACTCCCTAATAGATACTTCAACCAAGACTCAACCTGCCTGCCTGGTGCTGCCCTGAGCCCCTCTGGAAGGAAATATTGGTGCAAATTACCTGAGACATCACAGTGGGGTGCAGGCACACAGGTGGAAGGAGCCCAGAGGCCAATGGCCCAGGTTTGTTGACACTGCTCTGTCAATGCTGTCCAACGCTGCTCTGTGATCCTGGGTAAGTCTCCTAACCTCTCACAACCATGGTTTTTCGATCTATGAAAAAAGAGATAAGATCTAGGTAATAAGATCTAGGTGATTCCTGGATGCACATATAATCTCTGCTTGTGGATAGTGGATCCTGCCAGGAAGAGAACTCTTCTGAAATGTCCATGCTCATAGGTACGTACTGGGTATGCCCCATTGTGGTCAAAATTCTCTTCTTTGGGAAATCCACTCCTTCCCCAGCCAACTTTTTAAAATCAGACTCCCTGCCCCACCTGGCCACAGACTGGCTTGAAGAAATGAACAGGGAGCATCTGATTCCTGCACCTGGAAATGACCGTGAGAAAGGAGGGGAGGAACCTGTGGACACCGAGTTGAGAAGTGGTGAGGGAGGTGCAGGTCAGTGTGCAGGTCAGTCATCAGGGGTGACTGGGGGATAGTGTGATGTTTGGAGGGCACTGGCTGGGGAGGGAGGAAATTGGAGCAGAGACACATGGAAATGTCTTGACAGAAAGGCCGTGCAGCCTCTGCAGGAAGGAGAGGGGAGTATATATGTGTGTGTATATATGATATATGATACATATACCACATTTTCTTTACCCATTCATCTGGCAACAAACTCTTAGATTGTTTCTATATCTTGGCTATTGTAAGTAAGGCTGCACTGAACATGGCAGTGCAAATATCTCTTTAAGACAGCATTCTTTTTACATTAGGAAAAAGTCAACAATGAATTGAAAAGATTATGCCCACTTTCCCATTTCTTTCCATGGGAGCCAGTTCTTGTCCACTCCAAGCCCTTGCTGACCCCAGTTGTGTCTGAAATATCACATGACTTGAGTTCTGCCCTGCATTGCTGAGGACTTTGGTTGGCTAGAAGGTTGGTGGGTTGGATTATCTCTAGGACTCGGTGAGCTCCTCAAGATGGTCCATACCTTATACTTTGTGGGACACACAGGTACTCACATTTCGAGTCTTTCTTGCCCACTTCATCCTTTGCTGAGCTCTAGATCCTGGGCTCCAGGATCTTCTTCTGACTTCAGGGGTCCTCATGAAGTCTGGTAACTCAGATGGCCACACAAGTGTGCAAGCCCACAGACTCAGAGACCCATCAGGGACCTCCAGCATTCATCCTTACCTTACCAGTGTTCCAGGGAAACTTGCTGATCCAGCCCATCAGACTTTTTGTTAAAATTCCCACAACTCCTGCTCCAGCAGGGGACAGGGGCCCAGACATCTTTAGGGCTCTGGCCTCAGGGACCTCACAGGCCTCCAGAGAGACAAGGCTGCACCATGCTGAGGGCTGGAAACATGTATGAGCAACAGGTGCAGGAGTCGACCATGACATATCAGCCTGAGCCTGAACTCCTGGACTTGCCAGGGGATGGTGACCTCGGTACAGGCACACTTGATGGGTTAGTTTCCTAGGGCTGTTGATTGCAAACTACAAACTAGGTGGCTTGAAGCAACATAAATGTATTCTCTCTCAGTTCTGGAAGACAGAAATATGAAATCAAGGTGGTGGCATCCTTGGGAGGAATCCTTTCTCTCTTCCAGCTCTTGGTAGCTCCTGCCATTCCTTGGCTTGTGGCAGCATCATTCCCAACTCTGTCTCCATCTTTCCTGGCCGTCTTCCCTGTGTCTCTGTGTGTCTTCTTTTCTCTTATAAGGACATCATTTCTAGATTCACCCTAACCAAGCATAACCTTATCTCATGATTCTTGCCTTAACTTTGAAGGCCATTATTCCAAATGAAGTTGCATTCCAAGGTTATGGGTGCACACAGATTTTTGGGGAACATTCTTTGGACTACTGCACCTGGAAAAGCGCACAGATCCCTGCAGCAAGCTCTCATGTGTGTGCTTATCGTTATTTGCACCGGGAGGGCGGGAAGCAAGTAGCCAGATATTTGAGAGGGGCCAAGGGTACAGGAACACCTTTCCACCTGTAAGCACAGAAAGAAGCTTCTTGAAGGGCCTAGAAGTACCCTCACCCTAATCAGAGGCCACATGGGGAGACCTGAAGGGCAGAGCCACTTGCCCCTCCAGCTGGGGATACTAATGGGTATCCTGTATGGCAATCAACATATGTGTTAAGCTAGGGCCTGTAAAGAAACTTGCATTCTTTGCCTCTGCCTGGTACTTTTCTTTTGATTGCTGTCATCTGTATAATTACCAGGAACCTACTGGGCCACATCTTTCCAACTTCTAGATATAAAGGATCTAAATAGATGCTTTGTGAAAGATATGGTTTCACTGGAAGGTCGAATACATTCAGGATATCCTGAGTTAGCCACCAGGATTCTTTATTTGTGCAGGGTTTACCAAAGCCTTTAACACAATGAGGGGCATCGTGAATCTCCAAGATGCAGATGCAGTATGCTGCTCTTCTCAAACTTCACTGGCCATGGAACTCTTATTTCACAGTATGGCAGTAAGAAGAGCTAAATACATATTGAGTAAATACATATTGAGTATTTACTATGATCCAGGCACTGGCTGAGGTCTTGGTACGTATTAAATCATTGAATTCTCAAGACAACTCTCTGAAGTTAGAGGCTATTGTTATTGCCATTTGATAGATAAGGAAACTGAGTTTAACTTATCTAAATTTATATATACTGTGGTAGACTGAAGAACAGCAGCCACAATTGTCCATGTCCTAATCCCTGAGCCTGTGATTATGTTACCCCACTTAGCATAAGGGACTTTTCAGGTGTAATTAAGTTAAGGATGTTAAGATGGGGAGAGTGAGCCCAACATCAGAAGAAGGTCCTTTTAAAAAAGAAGTGGGAAGGCCAATGTAGCGGCTCACCGCTGTAATCCCAGCACTTTGGGAGGCTGAGGAGGGCAAATCTCCTGAGGTCAGGAGTGTAATACCAGCCTGGGCAACATGGAGAAACCCAGTCTCTACTAAAAATACAAAATTAGCCCAGGCGTGGTGGCACATGCCTGTGATCCCAGCTACTCAGGAGGCTGAGGCAGGACAATCATTTGAACCCGGGAGGTGGAGGTTGTGGTGAGCTGAGATCATGCCACTGCACTCAAGCCTGGGCAACAAGAGTGAAACTCTGTCTCAGAAAAAAAAAAAGGAGAGAGTTAGAGGAAATGTGATCACAAGATGTCAGAGTGATGCCAGGAAGGGCCAGGAGCCAACAAATGCAGGTGGTCTCTAGAAGGTGGAAAAGGCAAGGAAACAGACCCTCCCCTCAAGCCTCCTGAAGGAATGCAGACCTCCCCACACTTTGATTTTAAACTGGGCTCCAGAAACATAAGATGACACATTTGTGCTGTTTTAAACCATTACATTTGTTGCAACTTGTTACAGCAGCAATGGGGAACTGATACATACACCTAGTAAGGAAGGGATACAGTTAGCATGTGGTCCTACACTGTCTGGCTCCAGAGCCTAAACTCAACCATGATACTATACAGTGCTGTCTCTAGCAGTGTCTCCTGAAACAGGGTTCCACTGGGCAACTGTGTGTGGTCCTCTAGCCTAGGAACTCAGGAGGAGTTAGGGGAACATTCAAGATATGAGGAGTGACCCCTGAGCTAGACCTCAATAAGGGCGAGTGGATGTGGGAGGAAGCAGAGCAGAGACCATTTTGGGTGCAGGAGATTGAGACTGTACCTAAAGTCCCAGAGGTAGCGTACAGGATAGCAGAGGCAGGTGAGATGGGGGCGGCAGATGGTGGGGTGAGAAATCAGGCCAAATCCAGTTCAGGCTGAGCCTGCTGGGACCTGGAGCCCCAGGCATGTGAAGAGCAGGACAGTTGGCAGGGCCTAGCCCCAGGAAAGATGCTGAGGAGGAATGGGTTCCTAATGCTACTGGTCTTACCATTCAGTGCTTATTTTCTTTTCCTTTTTTCTTTCTTTTCCTTTTCTTTTCTCTCCTTTCCTTTTCTTTTCTTTCCTTTCTTCCTTTAATTTTTTTCTTCCTTCTCCCCTCCCTCCTTCCCCCCTCCCTCTTTCCCTCCCTCCCTCCCTCCCTCCCTCCCTCCCTTCTTTCCTTCCTTCCTTCCTTCCTTCCTTCCTTCCTTCCTTCCTTCCTTCCTTCCTTCCCTCCTTCCTTCCTTCCTTCCTTGCTTCCTCCCTTTTTGTATTTTTTGTAGAGACAGCATTTCACCATGTTGTCCAAGCTGATCTCCAACTCCTGGGCTCAAGTGATCCACCCGCCTTGGCTTCCCAAAGTGCTGGGATTACTGGCATGAGTGACCGCACCCAGCCTCAGTACTTATTTTCACCCAAATAGGAATCAATGGAGTTTGGCTTTGGTGTCCCTACCCTAAGCCTTGAGATAATCAGTTTCCTATGCTCCCATTCCAGACTGAATGTCATTCATTTATTCATCCATTCATTTACCCATTTTTTCATCACATATTTATTGAACCCTTACTATTAGATGCTGGGTTAGGTGTAGCTGAGACAGCAATGACCAGTGTCCCAGTCTGCAGAGAGTTCACAGCCAGCCAGAGTGGCAGGCAAGTCAGAGCTGGATGGAGCATGGTGGACCTTCCGGTCTGGGAGATTCAAACAGGTGGTCCACAAGCATCACACAGTCAACAGACACATTTTTGTTTGACTTGCACATTTATTACTATTTGTCTTATTTATTAACTTGTACAGATGGGAAGATGTCCCATAAACACCTAGATTTTTAGTTTCCCTTGAAAAACAATCAGCTCTTGAAAACCAGGCTCATATTTCCATACAGTCAGGATCAGAACTGAATGGTTGTTCCCTCAGGTTAATAATCACCCCTTCCCTGGTGGCTGTGTCCCCCTTCCCCAGAGGACAAGTGTCAGAAGTCACTTATCATGATTGTGTTACTGTTTGTCCGATAGAAGTGGAAAGAAGACAGTGGGATATGATTCATTCTCTTGTTTCCATCAGAAGAGAGAAAACAAAAAGTTAAAACAAGAGAGCCATGCATTTTAATAAAATTTGAATAATTGACCCATTTCATTTGTTTATATTATCTGTGGTAGCAATCAGGATATGCTGGGTTATGCTAAATAAACCACCCCCAAATCTCAGTGGCTTAAAAAGCAAAGATTTGGCCAGGTGCCATGGCTCACACCTATAATCCCAACATTTGGGGAAGCCAAGGCAGGGGAATCATTTGAGGCCAGGAGGCGGCAAACTGCAGCCATGGTAACAGCAAGACGGCATTCCTACCAAAAACCTAAAAATTACCCAAGTTTGGTGGCACATACCTGTAGTCCCAGCTACTCAGGAGTCTAAGGAGGAAGGATCACTTGAGCCCAGGAATTTGAGGCTGCAGTGAGCTATACCTTGCCACTGCATTCCAGCATGAACAGAGCAAGACCCTATCACAAAAAAAAAAAAAAAAAAAGAAAGAAAAGAAAAAGAAAAGAGAAAAAAGCAAAGGTTTTTTTCTCACTCATGCTACGTGTCCATTGTAGTCCACTGAAGCTTGGAGCACCAAGGCCAGTTTCGAGTCTCCTCACTCTGGGACCCAGACTATCAGAGCAGCATCTTAAACGTGGTGGAGGGAAAAGGAGCTCTGAGGGTTTCCCAACAGCAATTAATTGCCCCAGCGCAGAAGTGGCACGGGGCACTTCTGCTGACAACTCAGTTGGCCAGAACCAGTAACATGCCCCGCCCAATCATAGGGCCCAGGAAGTCCGATCCTACCACGTGTCCAGAAGGGGGCGAGCTGCGGCCATTTGGCAAACACCATTCATGACTTCTGCAACTGCCTGGTGGGCATCCTTGTTTGAGCTTGTATGCCCTGCTCCAGTTTTAGCCACTCATTTTATAGATGGGAAGATTGAAGCCTGGAGGAAGAAGAGACTCAACCATAATCTTACTCCAGGTCCTACACTAAACATTTCCCATGTGTTGTAAATGTTGCAGTGCATATGTGGCTGGCCCCTGATGATGGTCAAATCTGAGAGGGAAGCCTGGCTCTGCACTTGCCAGGTTGTAGCCCTGGGCATGCTGCAGAGCTTCCCCAAGCTCATGGTAGATAGGATAACACTGGGACTTGCCTTGGAATGTTATTTTGAAGGCCAAACGAGATGATGCATTCAAAGTCCTCAGCACTGTGGTAAGACTTTGATGCATGTCAGCTACTCCAAAACATAGAACATTTTGCAAATGTAACAGCTGAGGTTTAGAGAAGTTATGCAAGTGCCAAAGTTCACACAGCAAAAGCGGGGTTCCAGTCCAGGTCCTCTGACTCCCAGGCAAGATCACAACTGTGTACTTAGCTCCCTTTCCTTCCTTGGAAGCCCCCATCTTCACAGGCAGTTCCCGACATCCATGACCTTTATGATCTCTTCAATACCAATGCTGACCTGGCAGGAGTCTCGGAAGACACTGCATGGTACTCTGTTGAGTTGAGTCAAATGAATATCCACCCACCTGCTATTGGCATCTGGTACATATGGGAGCGCTCCATGCTGGGACTCAGAACCCACCAGCGTTTCTTGTATGGGCTTGCTCAGCACACATCACTTCTCCCTGGGCCATGGTCTTTCCTTCACATCGGGGAAGTTAAAAATCCTCCAGGGGCCCTCCTGGCTGTAAGACACTCTCCTTGAAGCACCATGAGAACATAGTAGATAACAGATGTGGAGGTACCTGGAAAACTCAAGAACTCCCTTTGCACAGTGGCTAAGATCACATGCTTTGGAAAGCAAAAATCCGAGAGTTTAAATCTCAGCCCAGCTCTTCCTTGACAAACTTGGGCATAATGGACTGAATGTTTGTGTCTATGTGATGGTATTTGGTGGTGATTAAGTCATGAGGATCGTGCCCTCATGAATGGGACTCCCCAGAGAGCTCTTCATCCTCTTTCAGTTGAGAATATAATGAGTATCCAGCCCAGAAGGGGGCTCTCATCAGAGCTTAACCATACTGCCATCCTGGTCTTGGACTTCCAGACTCCAAAACAGTGACAAACACATTTCTGTTGTTGAAGCCATCCAGTCTATGGTACTTTGTTACAGCAATCTGAAATAAGAGACCGGGAGACTTTCTTAAGCTCCCTTGTTTCCCCACATGTCAAAAGAGTATAATAAATGTACGTAACTCACATTGTTGTAACTATTAAGCCAGTTATTGTAGGGAAAGTGCTTAAATGCCTGGCGCCCAGAAGTGCTCAATAAATATTAGCTGTGTGCCAGGAGCCACTGTTACTATCAAAGCCTCTGTTCTTGAAGGGCTTCTAAACTCATGGGAGACAAGAAGTGCCTCTAAAGTACAGTCTGGGGGCAATAAGATTGTGTGGTATTCAATGTGAATTCAGAGAGTGCAATGTGGCCTGTCAGAGCCATAGGAAATCAGAAAAAGATGGCCTGGAAGAGCCAGGGATGGCTTCCTGAGGGAGGGTGCAGATGGGGACAATTTGTCTGGGGAATATTGGGGTGTCCATGGGAGGGCATTTTCATGAGGAGCCCTATTTAAGGAGATGGAATGTACCATGCATCATTTCTCTCGTTATTCAGATCTTTAGTGATATCTCTTCTTATACCTCAGGACCCAAGATGAATTCAGTGTGATAACTAAGATCCAGGGAAGTCAATCAGGCATGCTTGTCATTCTTGAGCTTTGTGATCGTGGCCAAGTTATTTAAACTTTCTGAGCTTTACCTTTTCGTTCTGTAAAATGGAGATAATGATGGCACCTCATCATGGGGCTGCTGTGAGGATGAATGGTCTAAAGACTAAAAAGGAAGTTAGTCTCTGGTAAAAGATGACCGTTGTTGCTCTCTCGATTGGGAAGAGCATGGGGAAGTTGTGGGAACACGGAATGTGAGAGAAATATAGCTTCTGACAGGGACTTATACATGACCCAAACACTATTTGATCTATGCTGCATGCAGATCCATGAATAAAAAGTGTCCCAAAGCAGTGCTGTTCAAAGTGTGGCCCATGCTACCAAAACAGCCTGCAAACTCTTTGCAGGAGCTCTGTGATGAGACAACTACAGAGGTTGATGGTAAATGTCTAGAAATATTTCTAGAATTTTACATTGCTGTGATGTCCGAATGCACGTTCAGAGAACTTGTCTCATTGAACAGGGTATGCACCAGTTCAGTTACTGTTGAACTTGCCTCGTAAATGGCAGGTGGTCAAGCTACATAACCAATCCTATGCAGGAGGGCCATGTCAACATGTGATGGATTAGAAACATTTTTAAATGGTCCTTTGCAACAGATAGTTCAAGAAACACTGATTTATAAGCAGTCAGAGATATTTAATCTTGAGTGAGTAATGTATCAGTCAGGATCCACCAGGAAAACAAAAAGTGCTCTAGATGATTCAAACATAGGGAATGTAACAGAGGGAACTGACGACACAGGTAATGAAAGATTTGGGAAGCCAAGCCAGGGATGATGATACAACGCAGATATTTGCCACAAAAGGAAGCTGCTACCACTGCTGGGGCTGGAGGGAAAACTGGGGGATGCACTGCAATCAAAATTCAAGATTCAGAGTTGTCCACAGGAGGCTGGATTCACAGCTAGGGCTGCCTATCCATGTAAGACATGGAGGAGACTTTGTCACTGCCAGGGTTGCTGTTGGAATCAAAGAAAGAGAAGGAGAAATACCGAGACTTTCCTCCTCCTCCCACCCTCCAGCCTTCTGCCAATGCCTTCCATTGGCTGAATCTACCCAAAAGCCAGCTGGCAAGGGAGGGTGGGGATAGAGAGCAGGGAAAGGGCAGTGAATAGATCTGGGAGCAAGCAAACCAAAGATGTAGCAGGGGCAAGACAGCAGAAAACAAGGCAGATGGAAGTGACTCCAGTCTACTTCTGATCATGGGGAGGGTGGTGGTGGATTAGGACGTTTCTGTTCATCCTTCCCACTGTCCCTCTGTGGTATAAATAAGGCTACCAAAGTCTGTCTAAAGTGAGGAAGACCTAGCAAGATGGCGCTAGTACAGAATAGGAGAATTTGGAAGGATCAGCAAGAAGATAAAGTTTCTGTACCTTTAGCCTCAAGGGTAAGGTTAATAAACAAGATTAGGGCCGGTTTCCCTAGGATTTCTCTGCCAACCTCTCTCTTGTGGAACAATTTCCAAGTGGAAAACAAAAATCCATAAAGTCTGTGGTGCCCTTTAGTTTTTAAATGAAGCTATTAGATTCCAAAGATGTGTGTGTTGTGGAGAAGATTTAGGAGAATTTCTTAGGAAATGGAGAAAGAACTCCAGGGTAAAGTTAAAGCAAACATCAACAACAATCCCCCCTGCACCCCCCAAGGAGGTTGGGAGAATAGAATACGTGTAAAAAGAACCTGCCAGCCTGGGTTGCAGGGAAAAAATTGATATTAATGAAACATCATGAGTGAATTAAGACAGCCAAAGAGCTCTCATATGTCTGCAGGGACTGCTCCTCTTGCTGGCTTTTGGAAAAAGTTAACTGTAAAACTTCCTCATAAACAAAAGTATTTTAAGAATTTCAACTCAGAGACATTCCTGGCTAGCAGGGTTTATGCAGTTGGGAATACCTTTGATTAATTCCGGCTGGTAATTAGGTTGGAGCATGTTTGGACCAAGCACTCCCAAGAGCTGCACAAGGGTAGGGGAAAGGCATCAGAAACATCCTAATCCACCACCACCCAGGGTAGAGCCCTCACCTCCTGCCTTCTTGCCCGAAGGTGCCTGAGCCAGATGGCAACTTCTGGTTTTAGGCATGAGAACTACACTCTCAGACAGTCATGGAGACATCTTCAAGGCTAACTTTTGCCAAAACCACACTGTGTGTGACTGTAGAAGGCACCAACTGGGTGTCTCGCCAGTGCGTGGCTCCTTTCTCTGAGAACAACTGCTTCCTTCCTATAGAGGGGCTCTGGCAGCCTTGTTTATATCACAAGATCACAGCCACAGACACAGCTGGTTGGATGGGGGTGGTCACCTGACTAAAGCTGAGCCAATCAGATTATCTCCCCCAAACACACTAGCACTTGGAATTGGCCTTTTGCAAAATGCTAGTCAGTTTCTATTTGCTGCATGAATTGTGGTAGTGTAGATTCAGGAAATGTTGGCTGGCTGCTTTTCACAGGGAAAGCAGTTTACAGAGAAAAAAAAGATGAAGATGCAGAGAAAAAAAGCAATTTAAGGTTCTGGGGCCCTAGTTCCAATCCCTGCCAAGGTCCTGTTTCATGATGCCTTCTTCATGGCTTTGAGAGATGCATGCAATAAATAGTCCCCATTTTATTTCTTGTACAAATTTGAAGGGTTTCTGCTATTTGACTCCCAGATACCAACAACATGAGAAAATGGTGGTAGTAGCCATGTCGTAGCCTGTGATGTGCCTAGTGCCCTAGTGCCTGATTGCGAGACTAGTCAACAATACCTTCTTAATATCCACTTCAGTTTAGGACACATGCCTATATGCCTCTTAATTCTTCCTGCTATGGTTTAAGTGTTTGTGTCCTCTTCAATTCAAGTTGAAACATAATCCCCAATGCAACAGTATTAAGAGGTGGGGCCTTTACAAGGTGATTTGGCCATGAGGGTTCTGCCCTCATGGATGGGATTAGTGCCTTATTAAAGAGAGAAGAGTAGTTACACCCTTTTTCATCTCTGCCATGTGGGACACAACATTTTATTTTTCTAGAGGATACAACATTCAAGGCAACATCTTGAAAGCCTTCATCAAACCAGACCCCAAACCAGACACCAAACCAGATCCTCATCAGACACCAAAGCTGCAAACACCTTGATCTTGGACTTCCAACCATATGTAACTGTCAGCAATAAATTTATGCCATTTACAAATCACATAGTCTAAGGTGTTTTGTATAGCAGCAGAAACAGTCTAAAACACTCCCATTTGGGGATGCCAATAAAGAGATAAATGGGTGAATATGCTATATAATTTGATGATTCTCCAAAGGCTGCCATAACCAAAAGCAGCCCTGCTGCCTTGTGTTCACATTAAACTCATTCCACTCTGTGTAGATCAACACAGGATGCTCCATGGGGGAAGAGACAGTTCCATTGTACAGATGACATACTGAAGCCCAGAGCCCAAGCAACTACTCCTTGCAGCATCTGCAGCAGTCTGGGAACCTTGCTTATACTTGGTAATACTCACTCAGCATCAGCATCAAGCTGAGACCTGTGACCCAGTTCAGACTCATTAGCTGTCATTATGCCATCAACAAGGCTGTGGCTTATCTGAGAAATCCCATGGGCATCAGAGGGAAATGACCATCAGTGGTTCCCAATACCAGATGCACCTTAGAATTACCTGGGGTTATTTTTTTTAATTGGCTGATACCTGAACCACGTTCCAGACCAATTGACTCAGTCTCTGAGTTTAGGACTTGGGCATCATTCTTCTTTTAAAATTTCCCAAGATGACCCTAAAATGCAGTCAGGATCAAAAATTACTAAGCGGTGTGAATTATTTTTAGAAAAGAGTAGAGATTAATTGAGCTGGGGAGTGCCGGATCCTCATTGCTGAGCACTGAGGATAGACCCCCTGTGTGCCTTCCTGGGATGGGTCAGGGAAAGAGGAAAAAATAGGGCAGACAGGGACAGAATTAAATTCAGATGTTTTCTATCACCACTGAGGTCAAACCAGCTTGAACTGTCTGAAATCCGCCAGTCAGTGTGCTTCATTAATTTGAACTCAAGGTGGGAATTTATAAATATTCTCAAACTATGAGGAAATGGCTTTGTTTAATGGAGGAAAGATATAAATATGACTGTCAGGGACCTCCCTTGGCCTGCTTAAGGGAATAAGCCCTACGAACACACACACATATGCACACGCACACATACACAGAGACACATGCCAATGGTGGGCATGTTAATGATACATCAGATTTTAGTTAGTTATTAAAGTAGATCTGTGGGGACCTCTATTTGCCAAACACTGTTCCTGGCATATGGCTAGAGGCTCAATAAATATTTGTTGAATTAATGAATAAATGAACATATTGTCACTGTAGAAATCACCACATGCTCTTTGGATTATAGAAGTTTTAAAAAGAAATGTTAGATTTTGAGGTCCAAACAAAAATAAGCAGACCTACCTTCATCCAGAATGTGGGGAATTGTAGCCCAGAAATCCCAGATTTTGGCTGGAAAGTTTCCACTGGTTTTACTTTCAAGATATTCAAACTCTAAACGGTCCTATCTGTATACCCCAAGGCTGGCTCCAGCCTGGTTAAAATTTGGCCAGTAATAAAGAGGGTAAGGCTGCATGTCTCCTCCTTACACATGCCCTATAACAGGGAGGCAACTGCCCCCTCCACTCGATTTTTCTTCTGGGCATTACCCTTTCAGGGGACACATTGACATCCCAGGGCTCCTCAGCCTTGCCAATCAAAACACCGATAAAGGCAGAGGAATGTGAACTCATAACTCCCATGATTTGGGGGTATGCTCTGAAACAACCAGAGCTTATGAGTATATCTGAAGTTTCCTGAATTTTTAATTTAAAAGTTTAAGATTTTACTCTGCTATTATAGTCTACTTGCCAAAAAAAATCTTGTTTTCTTTAATATTGAATATTCTGCTTTAAAATAATATTTTTCCTAAGGTTTCACCTAATCCCTACCTTATCACCAATTACTTTCCCAGATGCACTGCCCAGTTTGAAAAGCACATGATGAGCCAAGTTGAGAAGAAGCTTAAAGGAGAGTGACCAGAACAAGGAGGGAGGAATGAACTGAGTACAGGAGAAGTGGTTAGAGGAACTGGGGGTGATTGTTACTAAAAGGAAGGCATCCACGGGGAGGCATTCAGCTGTCTTCAGATGTCTGAAGGAGAATCTATAAAACATAGATCAAACTAAGTTCTACCACTTAACCAGTAGTGTGACCCCATTGATGAACATAAAATTCTTGCATGTCCTGGGGATTTTGGTACCTGTCCTCTGACAGGGCACGCGTGTTTCCGACCTCTGGGTATCCCATCAACCAAGATGGCATCAAGCTATTGTTTGTATCATGAAAAATAGTATTTATTTTTTATTTCTCAGCTTTAAATATTATAACTTGAATTGTGCATTTTCAAACTATTCACATTCTTTACTCCTTCTCTCCCCTGGACATTCTGGTATACCCACCCAACCTGCTTCCTTATCTTCTTGCTGAGTTTCAGTATCTTAAGTATGTAGCTCCACAAAGCAGAATTTGTTCACTGAGGATGAGTTTTAGAGAGGTAGATTTTATCACACAAAAGAAAACTTTCTAAACATGAGAGCCACCTAGCCATGATATGAATTAGCATGGGAGACAGTGAATCCCAATGACTACATATGTGTAAGGAGAGGCCAGGGACAACTTGTCACCAGAGCTTTGGGTTGGACTCTGTGAATTCCAATTCTGATTTGGTGTTTCAGGAACTGCGACATAACACATGGGAAACCACACAGCAGCCACACCTTTGTAGGTAAGATGTTTCCAGTACTTTAAAGACTGGTCTCCATACTTTGAAAAAGAGCCCTTTTACCTCCAATTCCTTGAGACCTTTAATTCTTCTTCTGTATAATTTTTGGGGGTTGTATTTAAGCTGTTTTAGGACTGGAAAGCCCTAGTGTAAAACATCAGCGGTTTAGAATCTCCAAGTTGCAGGGCTGCAGGTAGAGAAGATGGTATACTCTTCTATATGGGATGCTGAAGGAAACAGCCACAGGTGTCTAGTCACTTTGGCCTTTCCAGGTCGAAAGAGCACATACATTCTGTATGCACCTTGGAGGTGCCCAAACATGAAAAATTAGACAGGTCTTGCCGTCACTGCCCAGCTGCCCCACCATGCATACATTGCCATCCTGAGAAGTACCAAAGCCTGACTCTACCCTCAGTTTCCTGCCTTCGGCCAGAAGAGGTTGCCCATAGGCTAATCACAATGCATTTGGTTTGATCAGAAGGGTTGTAGTGTTGCTTTGTTTTGTTGAGACAGAATTTCGCTCTCGTTGCCTAGGCTGTAGTGCAATGGTGTGATCTCGGCTCACCATAACCTTTACCTCCCGGGTTCCAGGTGTTCTCCTACCTCAGCCTCCCAAGTAGCTGGGATTAAAGGCATGCACCACGACACATGGCTAATCTTGTATTTTTTTAGTAGAGACAAAGTTTCTCCATGTTGGTCAGGCTGGTCTCAAATTCCCAACCTCAGATGATCTGCTTGCCTCGGCCTCCCAAAGTGCTGGACTTACAGTCATGAGCCATCACGCCCAGCCGATAGTAATGTTTTACATCTGTGATTCCTTTCCTAAAAAGCAAAACAAAATGAGAGATTTCATGTCAGGAGTAGAGATTTTCAGGTTCACTATAGAAGTTGGATCTGGGAATGGGGTCCTGAATCCTAACAGGGCATTGACTGGAGCTGGAGTGCCAGTCGGTTGCCTCATTTGGAAAGGCATTCCACCCTCCCCAGTTCTCCTCCCTCCATTTCTCTCACAAGCAACACCATTGTCTAGTTTGATCTCCACCAGGAGGAGATTCTAGGACCAAAAATAAAAGGCAGATAATCTACTTAGGAAGTGATCCTAGAAAACACCTGTAGAAGGTGGGAAAGTTAAGACAGGGAGAAGAGATCCAATTAAAGTGGGTAGATGAGCAAGTTACTACTACTGCAGGCAGCTAGGGTTAAATTGTGCTGCGACCATGTGAGAGTCAGCAGAGAACATGTTTTGAGTTATCACTCCGGAGGAGCAAGGGAGCTGGGGTATTTTACACCCACTCGTGTCAGTTGACTGTTGAGATTGCACAAGCAGGGAGCAAGGCATTGGCTGGAGAAAGCAGTAGGAAAGAAAGTCTGATATTGGCAGCAGAAAATAGTGCACTGAAATGGTAAGTTTTGCTGGAGGTTCCAGGAGTAGGCAGTACCTGGACAGTACCTATAGTATAGGTAGTACCTACAGCTTCCGTTATAACTCTGTAAGATGTTTGACTTTGTTACTCCTGCTTTAAACCATTCTGTGCAGCTTTAATAAAAGGATAATCACCTACCATTCCAGTACTCATCTGACACAATGCCTTCACAGTGTTATATTGACATGCTGTGTTATGTTATGTGGATGCTGTGAGGTTAGCAGGGAGGTGAACATTGTTCCATAATAGAAAGTCACTCACCTTGCAGAGCTTTGGAGTCCAGGCCTCCCAAATTCCCAGATGAGTCTGAGGTTCTTGACTGGGCAGACAGAACCAAGCATCCTCTTTCCTTCTCTCCCCACAAGCCAGTCTTCCTCTTTGTTTCTGGAACATTTAAATTCCTTAAGTCCTCTGCTCTCTTATTCATTCTAAGATTAGACAGCCAACTGGTTTCGACGGCAAGTCATGGGGGGATTAATTGATGGGGTGGGATTAATCCCCCCATGACTTGCCAGTGGTAAGGGGTAAGCCCTCCCCTAAGGCAAACCTCCAGATCTGAATCATCACAAATGCCTTTTTAAGTGTTTCCATCTTTGCTGGCATCGCTTTGCTGACCAGAGGAAGAACAGCAGATGGGGGACAATGGGCCCCAATCTGCCCTCACAGCCACAACACTTCCTGGAACCAAAGGGCTGGTAATATGTACAAATGAGAGGGGCAAGTTCTCGGGCAGGCCCTCCCCAGAAGGGAGTTAATCTTCACTGAAAACGTGCTTTATTCTGAGAATCTGTCTGTTAAACCCTGTGCAGGCAGCTGTTGTTTCCGGATTAGAGAGGCTGTTGACAGCCTCTCTGTCAACAGAGCTTTGGTTTGGGGATTTCAAACTTTGGGAACCATGCCCTCCTCTCAGTATCTGCTGGATTCATTTTGCCAGAGGTGCCAACAAAGAACATTTTGTTTTTTTCTTTCATGTCTTTGGACACCAAGGCCTGGAACTGACTACAGCCTCTTCTGGATCAACTGAAGTTTTTCTGGTCTTTTCTTTTCATATTCCCCTTTCTTAGATGCTGTAAGCTGAGACTTGAGTATACCTTATGCCCCAAGTATTCCTGCCTAGTGGTGAGTGTAGTTACACTAAGCAGAGGGGGCTGGTGGGAATCAGTCACATTCACGAAGACAAAAAGCCAAATATAAGGAGCCTTGAAATGTGCTCTAAGGGTTCAGAATTCCTTTGCTTGCCAGCTGTGTGTCTTTGGCCAGACCACTTAACTTCTCTCTGTCCCTACTTCCTTGTCTATAAAATGGAAATGGGGATAGCACTTATGTCATGGAGTCATGGTAAAGATACAATGAGATTACCCATGAAAAGCACCTTGCCTGGCACACAGTAAGAGCTTGATAAATAAGAACTGCTTTCATCATCTTTGTCATCATCATCAGATGAACTACCAGAAATGCCAATACTTGGCCTTCATAAGAGGATTAGGCCTCACTCATTGAGAAGAATCAGAGGTAGCTTCTTAAATAATGAAGATTTGGAGATGTGCCTGGAGGAATGGGAAAAATTTGGACAAGAAATAAAGTTGTGGGGGAGGTGGCAAGTCCGAGAAGAAGAGAGAGGAGGGTATTCCAGGTGAGATGGGGATAATGCCCAGGTGTGTGTAAGAATTAGCAAGTAACACATTTGGTTAGAGTGGGTATAAGAGACAGAAAGAAGAGGAAATGAGATACAGGAGGTAGGGTAGGCTGGGCCTAGATGCCAGGCTCGGGAGGGGTGAGCACCAGTCATGGTTTAACTCAGAGACGATTCAGTCAGAGCAAGGAGTGTGCATGCTCAGGCACAATTTTAGGAAAGGCCAAATTCCAAAGATAAAAAATATTCTCCTTGGGTCTTAACAAAATGGCCAACACTGACCACATGCTTAGATGTTCCATTTGTCAAATTATATCCTTTGCTTTGACAGCAAAGCTGAGGCCTTGAGTTATGTTCCTGGAGAGGGAGGGGTAGGACATTTTATTTGACTATATTGAATTTGTTGAGACCCCTGCAATTCCCCTGGAAGAGGCCATGGGTACGGGGTCAATTTACCCTCCGACCTGAAGACACAGAGTTGATAACCAGCGGCCACAGTCTACGGGGGAGATGAACTGCTTTGTGGCACTGTTCAATAAATCTGCTATTAGCAGGGAAAGTGCTTACATGCACTTAAAAAAAATTACACAACAAAATAAGAGCAGTTGATTGACAAGGCATCAATAAAGCTGTGCAGGTGCACTGTTGACCTCCCCCCACCCACAACACACACACCTGCCAATCTGTGTTTATTAGAAATCAGTTTCCATAAATAGCTTGTGGCAGAGAAAACAGTGAGCTACTTTTCAAACTTTGTGATGGTGAAATTCTAACAGTTTATTCTTGGCTCTTGGTTCAATTTAGTTGATTGTTCACTGCAGCTGAATTGTAGAGAATCAGTGGTAAGGGGATGTTTTCAGGAGACAGTTAATAATATTTTAACTTCCGCTTTTGAGACAGAACTGCTAATTCCCATCCCAGATCCATTATTCCTTTTTACTGACTAACTGAACCCCAGTTAGTTCTCAGCGTAGCAATATGATGCACTTAAACAAATAGCTTTGTTATTCTTCTTTAAAGCTATGGTTAGCCACACAGTTCTGGCTACTAAGACACAAACCTGGGGTTTCTGGGAAAGTTTTTGTTGTTTTGACACATATGCTACCCTTTTCTCCTTCTCTTCTGTTTTCTTCCTGCCTGGAATGTGGATATAATTCTGGAGGTACAGCAGCCATGTTGTGACTATGAAGTTATGAGCTTGAGGATCAAGACCGCTATGCTCAGCATGGCAGAGCAGAAAGATGGATATGTCTGAAGTCCCTAATGTTGTTGAGTCACTTACAGCCCCAGGCTTTCTGTTCATAGACTCTTTGTTGTGTGATAAAACAATAAACTCTCTTCTGTTTAAGTCATTCTAGAAGAATTGTCTATTAATTGCAGCTGACTCCCTAACTGATGCAATCTTTTTCTAGAATATCATTTCAAATTTATGCTGCAAGTATGCGAAGCTCATATGCACAGCATTGAATGAGATTCAACGTCAGTAAGGTAGAGCCATTACTGTGGTGGCTCTTAAATCAGATGGACCTGGATTCAGATCCAGGAGCAAGCTGCCATTTACCAGCTCTGGGACTTTCGTCAGCTTTATTCACAGGTCTGAGCCTCACCTACCTCATCGGTAAAGTGCAGCCATATTACTTACTCCATCTGTTGTTATAAGTATTTGATGGTGAATGTAAAAAGCATAGTTCTACATCTCTTCTAAGGTCTTTTCTCCATTTATTTCATCTAGGTGTCAAACTTCATCTCCACCACTCAACGAACATGTCAAGGATTCTCACCTCTGAGCCTTTGTCCATACCATTGTCCCCACCTAGAATTTCCTTCCCTGGGTAACCACCCAGCAGAGTCCTATCTAGCTCTAGGGACCCTGCTGCACAAAATCCCCATCATCATGACTAGCTAGAGGGAGCTCTGTCTTATCTCTCCGGGTCATTTCTGTGAAAGGCAGTGTTGCCAAGTGGTTACAAACAAGGGGTTCGGACTGAGACAAATCTAACAACCCTTCCACATCTCAGATGCACAGCCTCCCAGAGGCCTGTCCTGCTTCAAGGCAGAAGAAGCCATTCTCAGTTGGGAAATGGTAGCGAACACTGAAGGGGCCCCTAGCTGTAGTTCCCAGGAGAAGAGATCTTCAGTGTTGCCCCAGAGGGTCATGTATGGATGAGAGTGTGAAGCTGTAGAACCCACCCTGGCTGTCTTAGTCCATTTTATGCTTCTATAACAGAATACCAGAGATTGGATAGTTTATAGTAAACAGAAATTTATTAACTCATGGTTCTGGATGCTGGGAAGTCTAAGATAGAGGAGCCAGAATCTGGCAAGGGTCTTCTTGCTGCATCATCCTATGGTGGAAGGGACAAAGAGCAGGAGGGGGAAGGCGGGGAGAAAGAGAATGAGAGAGAGAGAGGGAAAGGAAGGAAGAAAGGTAGGAAGGAAGGAAGGGAGGGAAGGACGGAGGGAGGGAGGAAAGGAGGAAGGAAGGGAAAAAAGAAAGAAAGAGAGAAAGAGAAAGAAAGAAAGAAAAGAAAGAAAGAAAAAAAGAAAAAAAAAGAGCTTGAGAGGGGTCAAACTTGTCCTTTCATAAGGAACCCACCCCTGCAATGACGAATCTACTTCTGTGATAACAGCATTAACAGACTCATGAGAGTACAGCCCTCAGGACCTAATCACCTCTTAAAGGTCTCATCTCCCAACACCCCCACACTGGGGATCAAGTTTCCACCACATGAACTTTGGGGGACACATTCAAACCACAGTAGTGGCTTTGTGTCTTTTCTAAACTATGACCTCTAACTATCTGCTCACATCATTGTAGACAGAAAAGTAAGTGTTGGTTTGAAAGCTGCTCTGAAATGTTCCCAGGGCTGGATCTTTCATGCTTGCCATCTTCTCTGGCTGGCGCAGGCTTGAGTCTGCCTGTCTGTCCTCTCTCCCCATTGCAGGGGCAATCTAATAGAATTGATTAGACAATTTAGGAAAGAATTGGGAAGCCAAGCAGGGTGGCAAGGCAGCCTACGGCTGGAGTGGTAACAGGAGGGGTGGTGCCACCAAAGGCCAGAATCTAGGGTCACTGTAATGGAGCTGTCTAGTTGGGAGCTGGAGGAAGTGAGCAGACACAGCACTACCAAAAGCTCAACAAGGGAAGAAAATGCACCAAGTCTTGTCTTGCCTCTGGCCTGTCAATATACTTCCAGTACCTCTTATTGGTCCAACAGACCAAGAAGCCCTTAACAAGGGAGGCTGGGAAATCTATATTTTCCTGTAGAGCAGGAAATGTATTAGAGAGGAAACAGGTCCAAGCTGTAGGTGATAGGGTAGCTCCATAGATGTTCACTATGTCAACTCAGAGCCTTTAGACCTGCAAGGGAGTTCAGAGCACACCAAGACCATACCTCTACTTTACAGATAAGTATACTGAAGCAGAGAGAGAGAAAGAGAGGAAGAAAGGGGGGGGAGAGAGAGAGAGAGAGAGAGAGAGAGAGAGAGAGAGAGAGAGAGAAAGAACCAGCCAATCTGGAGCCAGAATCTTGATCTCTAGACATCTAGGACCCAGAGTACTTTTCCCCTGAATACTCTGGTGGCTCTTTCTATGAGCAGCAGAGTCCCAAGTTTCAGAGGCTTTGCAGTCCATGCTTCCTGCCTCTTCTGCCAACTTTCAAGTTGCTTTATTAAAACTCAGCTGGGGGCGTGGGGTGCCAAGATGGCAGAGAGAAGCTAGCGCTGGAATTCAGCTCCCAGCGAATGAGATGCACAGGGCTGGAGGATTTTGAAGTTCCAAACGAGGCTCTGGGTTCTTTTCTGTGGGACTGATAGGGCACTGGAATTGGGCCCCAGGGAAGGAGCTACAGGGCAAGAGCCACCCAGGGGGGCAAATCAAGACAGGTGGTGGAGGGTTCCTCCCCACCTGAAATGTGCACCTGGCTCAGAGGGTCAGGGGACTTAACCCCCTTGGTGCTCCATTTTGGAACCTGTGCTTGCCTCATCCTTCCTGCAACCCATGGACCATGGGGGTCCTGCCAGACAGTGGGCCACCATGGGTAATTGATGCAAATATGAGCAGTGGCTACTGCCTGGCTCAGCAAGCTGTCACAGGGACCCGGGTGGGAGTTTAGACTAACGCCAGTGGGACAGACCATCCTATAGAGGGAGGCAGAGTTGAAAGCAGGGAAACAGACCATAAGGCCTCATAGGCCCCACCTCCACAGAACTCAAACTGAAGCCCTTGCTAGACAGCTTGGCAGCAAATACACCAGCTTGACCCCAACCAGGAAGATCAAGCTCTGGGAGAGATGCCATTGGGAAGGTGGGGCCAATCTTACCTGCAAACAAATTCCAGGAAAGGACCACCCATCCAACAACATGACTGAACCCAAGAGCAACGCCTTCTACAGGCCAAAAAAGATACAGCTCCAATCTCAATAGGAAAAAAAGTCCACTCAGAGACTCCTCCTGAAATCACCAACTTCAAAGATTAAAGAGAGACAAATCCATGAAGAAGGGAAAAAACTACTGCAAAAAGGATGAAACCACCAAAGAACAGAACACTTCTTCTCCTCCCAGAGATCACAACTCCTCACCATCAAGGGAACAAAAAAAGACAGAGAATGAATCTGACAAATTGACAGAAGCAGGCTTCAGAAGATGGGTAATAACAAGCTTCTCTGAATTAAAAGACCATGTTCTAACCCAATGCAAAGAAACTAAGAACCTTGAAAAAAAAGGTTAGACAAAATGCTAACTAGAATAACCAGCTTAGGGAAGAACATAAATGATTTGATGTAGCTGAAAAATACAGCATGAGAACTTCCTGAGGCATACACAAGTTTCAATAGCCAAACTGATCAGGCAGAAGAAAGGATGTCAGAGATAGAAGATCAAATCAATGAAATAAAATGAGAAGGCAAGAATAGAGAAAAAAGAGTGAAAAGAAATGAACAAAGCCTCCAAGAACTATAGGATTATATGAAAAAAGCCTAATCTACGCTTGATCAGCATACCTGAATGTGACGGGGAGAATGAATCCAAGTTAGAAAACACTCTTCAAGATATTATCCAAGAGAATTTTCCCAACTTAACAAGGCAGGCCAACATTCAAATTCAAGAAATACAGAGAACACCACAGAGATATTCCTCAAGAAGAGCAACCCCAAGGCACATAGTTGTCAGATTCACCAGGGTTGAAATGAAGGAAAAAATCCTAAGCTCAGCCAGAGAGAAAGGTCGAGTCACCCACAAAGGAAAGACCATCAGACTCACAGCAGATCTCTCGGCAGAAACTCTGCAAGCTAGAAGGAAGTGGGGGCCAATATTCAACATCCTTAATGAAAATAACTTTCAACTCAGAATTTCATATCCTGCCAAACTAAGCTTCATAAGTGAAGGAGAAATAAAATCCTTTATGGACAAGCAATTGCTGAGAGATTTTGTTGCTACAAGACCTCCCTTACAGGAGCTACTGAGGGAAGTACTAAACAGGGAAAGAAACAACCAGTACCAGCCACCACAAAAATGTACCAAATGGTAAAGAATAATGACTCAATGAAGGAGCCCCATCAATTAATAGGCAAAACAACCAGCCAGTAACAAAATGGCAGGATCAAATTGAAACATAACAATATTAACGTTGAATGTAAATGGGCTAAACATCCCAATCAAAAGACACAGACTAGCAACTGGATAAAAAGTCGAGACCCATGTGTGTGCTGTATTGAGGAGACCCATCTCACATGCAAAGACACACAAAGACTCAAAATAAAGGGATGGAGGAAGATTTACCAAGCAAATGGAGAGCAAAAAAAAAGCAGGGGTAGCAATCCTAGTCTCTGATAAAATGAACTTTCAATCAACAAAGGTCAAAAGAGACAAAGAAGGGCATTATTTAATGATAAAAGGATCAATGCAACAAGAAGAGCTAACTACCTGAAATATTTATGCACCCAATGCAGGAGCACCCAGATACATAAAGCAAGTTCTTAATGACCTACGAAGAGACTTAGACTCCCACACAATAATAGTGGGAGACTTCAACACTCCACTGTCAATATTGGACAGATCGATGAGACAGAAAATTAACAAGGATATCCAGGACTTGAACACAGATTTGGACCAAGCAGACTGAATAGACATTTACAGGACACTCCACCCCAAATCCACAGAATACGCATTCTTCTCAGCACCACATCACACTTACTCCAAAATTGACCACATAATTGGAAGTAAATCACTCCTCAGCAAATGCGAAAGAACAGAAATCATAACAAACAGTCTCTCAGACCACAGCACAATCGAATTAGAACTCAGGATTGAGAAAAGCACTAAAACTGCACAATCACATGGAAACTGAACAACTTGCCCCTGAATGACCAATGCATAAACAATGAAATGAGGGCAGAAATAAAAATGTTCTTTGAAACCAACAAGAATGAAGACACAACATACCAGATCTTATGGGACACATTTAAAGCAGTGTCTAGAGGGAAATTTATAGCAATAAATGCCCACATGAGGAACAAGGAAGGATCTAAAATCAACACCCTATCATCAAAATTGAAAGAGCTAGAGGAGCAAGATCAATAACTCAAAAGCAAGCAGAAGACAAGAAATAACTAAGATCAGAGTAGAACTGAAGGAGATAGAGACACAAAAACCCTTCAAAAAATGAATAAATCCAGAAGGTGGTTTTTTGAAAAGATCAACAAAATAGACAAACCACTAGCTAGACTAATAAAAAAGAGAGAAGAATTGAATAGATGCAATAAAAAATGATAAAGGGAGATCACTTCCAATTCCTTGGAAATACAAACTACCATCAGAGATTACTACAAACAACTCTATGCACACAAACCAGTAAGTCTGGAAGAAATGGATAAATTTCTGGACACTTGCACACTCCCAAGACTAAGCCAAGAAGAAGCTGAAACCCTGAAGAGATCAATAACAAGGTCTGAAGTTGAGGCAGCAATTAATAGCCTACCAACCAACAAAAGTCCAGGTCCAGATGGGTTCACAGCTGAATTCTACAAGACATACAGAGAGGAGCTGGTACCATTCCTGTTGAAACTATTCCAAACAATACAAAAAGAGGGAATCCTGCCTAACTCTTTCTGTGAGACCAATATCATCTTGATACCAAAATCTGGCAGAGACACAACTAAAAAAGAAAATTACAGGCCAATATTCATGATGAACATTGATGCAAAAATCTTCAATAAAATACCGGCAAACCAAATCCAACAGCACATCAAAAAGCTTATCCACCATGATCAAGTAAGCTTCCTACTGGGGATGCAAGGCTGGTTCAACATATGCAAATCTATAAATGTAATTCGCCACATAAACAGAACCAAAGACAAAAACCACATGATTGGCTGGGTGTGGTGGCTCAAGCCTGTAATCTCAGCACTTTGGGAGGCTGAGGTGGGTGGATCACAAGGTCGAGAGATCGAGACTATCCAGGTCAACATGGTGAAACCCCGTCTCTACTAAAAATACAAAAAATTAGCTGGGCACGGTGGTGCATTCCTGTAATCCCAGCTACTCAGGAGGCTGCGGCAGAAGAATTGCCTGAACCCAGGAGGCAGAGGTTGTGGTGAGCTGAGATCACGCCATTGCACTCCAGCCTGGGAACAAGAATGAAACTCCATCTCAAAAACAAAAACAAAAACAAAGACAAAAACACGTGATTATCTCAACAGATACAGAGAAGGCCTTCAACAAAATTCAACAGCCATTTATGCTAAAAACTCTCAATAAACTAGGTATTAGCAGAATGTACCTCAAATCAATAAAAGCTATTTATGACAAACCCACAGCCAATATCATATTGAATGGGCAAAAATTAGAAGCATTCCCTTCAAAAACTGGCACTAGACAAGGATGCCCTCTCTCACCACTCCTATTTAATATAGTATTGGAAGTTCTAGCCAGAGCTAGAAATTAGACAAGAAAAAGAAATAAAGGGCATTCAATTAGGAAAAGAAGAAGTCAAATTGTCCCTATTTGCAGACCACATGATCATATATTTAGAAGACCCCATTGTTCAGCCCAAAACCTCCTTAAGCTGATAAGCAAGTTCAGCAAAGTCTCAAGATACAAAATCAATGTGCAGAAATCACAAGAATTCCTATACACCAATAACAGACCAACAGAGAGCCAAATCATAAACGAACTCCCATTTACAATTGCTACAAAGAGAATGAAATATGTAGGAATAAAATTAACAAAGGAGGTAAAAGATCTCTTCAAGGACAACTACAAACCACTGATTAAGGAAATCAGAAAGAACACAAACAAATGGAAATACATTCCATGCTCATGATTAGGAAGAATCAATATTGTGAAAATGGCCATAGTGCCCAAAGTAATTTATAGATTCAATGCTATCCCCATCAAGCTACAATTGACCTTCTTCACAGAACTGGAAAAAACCACTTTAAACTTCATATGGAACCAAAAGAGAGCCTGCATAGCCAAGACAATCCTAAGCAAAAAGAACAAAGCTGGAGGCATCATGCTACCTGACTTCAAACTATACTACAAAGCTACAGTAATCAAAACAGCATAGTACTGGTACCAAAACAGAGATATAGATCAGTAGAACAGAACAGAGGCCTCAGAAGCAATGCCGCACATCTACAACCATGTCATCTTTGACAAACCAGAAAAAAACAAGCAATGGGGAAAGGATTCCCTGTTTAATAAGTGGTGTTGGGAAAACTGACTAGCCATAGGCAGGAAGCTGAAACTGGACCTCTTCCTGACACCTTACACTAAAATTAACTCCAGATGGATTAAAGACTTAAACATAAGACCTAACACCATAAAAACCCTAGAAGAAAACCTAGGCAAAACCATTCTGGACATAGGCACAGGCAAGGACTTCATGACTAAAACACCAAAAGCAATGGCAACAAAAGCCAAAATAGGCAAATGGGAACTAATTAAACTTAAGAACTTCTGGACAGCAAAAGAAACAATCAGTAGAGTAAAACAGCAACCAACATAATGGGAAAAAATTTTCGCAATCTACCCAGCAGACAAAGGGCTAATACCCAGAATCTACAAATAACTAAAGCACACATTTACAGGAAAAAAATAATCAAACCCATTCAAAGGTGGGTGACAGATATGAACAGACACCTTTCAAAAGAAGACAAATCTTTGGCCAACAAATGAAAAAATGCTCATCATCATTGGTCATTAGAGAAATGCAAATCAAAACTACATTGAGATACCATCTCACACCAGTTAGAATGGTGATCATTAAAAAATCTGGAGACAACAGATGCTGGAGAGGATGTGGATAAAAGGAACACTTTTACACTGTTGGTGGGAATGTAAATTAGTTCAACCATTGTGGAAGACAGTGTGGTGATTCCTCAAGGATCGAGAAATAGAAATTCCATTTGACCCAGCAATCCCATTACTGGGTATATACCCAAAGGATTAGAAATCATTCTATTATAACGACACATGCACATGTATGTTCATTGCTATTTACGATAGCAAAGACCTGGAACCAACCCAAATGCCCATCAATGACAGACTGGACAAAAAACTGTGGCACATATACACCATGGAATACTACACAGTCATAAAGAACAATGAGTTCATGTCCTTTGTAGGGACATGGGTGAACCTAGAAACCATCATTCTCAACAAACTTACACAAGAACAGAAAACCAGATACTGCATGTTTTCACTCATAGCCGGGTGATGAACAATGAGAACACTTGGACACAGGGAAGGGAACAACACTCACAGGGCTATGTTGGGGGGTGGAGGGAGGGACAGTGGGGTTGGGGTGTGGAGGAGAGGGAAGGATAACACTGGGAGAAATGCCTGATGTAGGCCACAGGGTGGGGATGGAGACAGCAAACCACCATGGCATGTATGTACCTATGCAACAATCCTGCAGGATGCAGGACATGCACATGTACCCAAAAGCCCAAATACAATTTAAAAAAAAACTCAGCTCCCTGTGTCTCGACATCTGCTCAGCCTGGATTTCACATAATGAAGCCCTCTACCTAGCGGACAGTAAGAAGCCCTTTCCCAAGAAGGAATGAGCCCCTTGAGCCACTTTACCTGAGCCAGATGGGCCCAGGCATGGCTGAAGAAGATCCAAGAAGAGGGCAGATACATACTAAAAGCTCAAAACAGAGAGCACTGTGCAGGATCCACAGAGCCAGGATCTGGTTGGTCACAGGTACACACCTTCCCGTGATCCAAAGAAGAACGTGCTTACGATGCAGCTTGTGCTGTGTAAGCTCTTCCTGGGCATTATTCTCAGCTCATTGCACCTTCATTCTACAACCTTTACTGGACACCACCAAGCCCCAGGCCTGAGCTGAGCACTTGACAATGACAATCCTATATTTTCTCTCATTATCTCTCCAAATGGGTATTGTCAACCTAATTTTACATGAGAAGAAACTGAGTCAGAGTTTACCTATTTCTCACCATCATTCACTCAATCCTGAGGGTCTCTTACCTACCAGGCACTGTGCTAAGCCTTCCCTAAGTCTTTATGTTATTTAATCCTCAAACTGGCATTATGGTCTACAATAATCCTTTCAGACGAGGAAGCTGAGGCCTGAAGAACATATTGATTTTATTCCGTATTTCAGTGAATTCTGAAGTAGGCCAAGCTGACTTTTCTACCATGGGGCAGGAGTGGCCAGAGCACAGGCCAGGCCTGCAGTCTCCCTGGAAGACTCTCCTAAGTGTCCTTTCCCTCTGGCCGTGGGGTTTGACCCATCTGTTACCAATAGGCCTGCAGGTGGCAGGTTAGTAGGACTAGCCTTTAGGAATCTTTCAAGACCCCTGCCCTTTGGCCTAGCTCACCAACCTTTGCAACGTTGGTGACCCTACACTGGTTCATGTCAGCCTCAGATTTGCTTTCTAAGAGAGGCAGGGCTAGGATCCTTTTCTCCATTTGACTGATGCAGATGGAGGCAAGCCCTGTAGCCTGTGCAGTCTGAAACTGTAGACTAGGAGTATAGTGGATCCTTTGGTGCCCCAGCTGGATTCCCTCTATTAAGCAGGGGCATGTAGTCCTCAGCGGCTGTAAGTATTGGCTGCCAGTGGTTCACAGGTTTTCCTTTCTCCAGACAATTGACTGGAAAAGATGGTGAGCCCTTTTTCCTTGGGGGTTAAATTCCCCAATCCCTGAGAATGACCTGTAGCTAATGATCCACTGACATGAAGGGATGAAAGCCTAGACATCTTGCCTCGAGTGGAAGCCCCTCTGAGTTGTGATTCATGCTCTAGGGCTCACCGGGCATTCAGGCTGAAGCCAGGCAGCAGCCAAGACCAAATTAGCCCTTCCCTTACTCTAGCCCACTTCTCTTATTCTCTTTCTCTGGGAAAAATGGAATCACCCACATCCCTGTTCTGGGTTCTGTTTCTAAGGATGACGAAGGTATCTGAGTAAAATCTTGGAAATTACCTAGTCCAAGTCCCCATTTTTAGGGTCTTGCCCTGTTCCCAAGCCAGGATGGGTTGCCTTTTTCATTGAAGTTTATACTGAATTTTCTTATAATTATTTGCTAATCTATTGGTCCCTTTTGATTGACTAAAAGATACTTGAGGACAGGACAGAGTTGTAGTCAACTTTTTGTCTTCCTCTTCAGTGCCTGCCTGTGGTAAATACCCACTGATAAGAATAACAATAATATTAAATATTGCTGACATGCACCAGTAATTTACTATAAGCCAAGTTCTAGTGATTTGACATTTGTCGATTTACTTATACCTTGCTATAATCCTCTTAAATAGGAAATATTATCATCCCACTTTGCAGATGAGGAAACTGAGGCCCGAGGAGAGCCATGAAAGGGAAGAATCAGGACCGAAATGCTGCACTGCTGACTCCTCCCCGAGGCTCTCTCTCTTTCTCTATGCTCAGAGAGGATACACAGCTCCACTATGAAGGTAGGTGAGAATGTGTTCAAAAGTTTCCCAAACAGTGTTTCTCATCCTACCCTCTGAGTACAAGAAAGTAGCAATATGCTTGACAAAAGCAAACCGGAACAAAACTGAACATTCTGGTCTCCTACCATGAATCATACCAAAGTGGGAAAGAGATTGATTATTGAATGTCGGGTCTCTGCTCCGGGTAATATTTCATCAGTCTAGGAAAGGAAGGCATCCCAGAAGCCTGTCCGACAGGTGGGTGGGGAAAGCAGCAGGAAGGAAGCTCTCTTCTGAACTTTAGCCACTACTGCCCCTGAGAGTATTTTTACCTCCAGGGAGGTAAAAATACTGGAGACACATCAACTCCTCAGACACAACATCTCTTCGCTCTTTCCACTTAGGATCTGAATCATGCAGGGAATCTCAGGATCTCAAGGCTATAAGAGACTCTAGCAGTCCCCTAACTCATCTCCAATTCAGGAATGATAATAATAGTAAGAAAATTTGTTAGCATGTAACGAGTACTTGCTATTGAACAGAAACTGTGCTAAGTGCTTTATGCATTTGTCTCAACCATCCTAGGAGGTGGGTCCTGCAGGTAGCTCCAATTTGCCGAAAAAGAAACGAGATAGAGAGACTTGAAGTAACTTGCTTTAAATCATGCAGAAAGTAAGTATACTTGTTAGGATAGCATTAGCTCCATAGCAAGCAATCCCCAAAATGTTAATGCTTAAAGCAATAGAAATTCTTAACAGTCTAGAACATCTGAACAGCCTACCATTCCAGTGCAAGTATTTCTGGTCACTGGATACTGTCCTCTACATGGTGCTTTGGGGACCCTGACTCCTTCTGTCTTGCAGCTCTGCTGCTCTCTAGGACCTTTCCTCTATCAACCCACCTGGTAAAAGAGAGAGCATGGAGCAGGCATATCTAGTCCTTAGTATCTTGCTCCAGATGTTACTTGTGTCACTTCCTTTCCTATCACTGGTAAGAAGCAGTGATGCAGTCAAATCTCGATGCAGAGGGGAGCCAGGCACTTCTTAGGAAGAACTCTGCATTGCAGAATGAAAGCAACAAATGAAGGCAGGATGAGGGAGAAGAGAGAGTGAACATTACAACTTTATCTGTCCTCTTTAACCAAACATTTAAGAGCTTTCTCAAAACTCCTCCAGAAACTTCACTTAGGTCTCATTGGCCAGAGCTGGGTCACAGATCTGTCCCTAGCTACAAGGAAAAAAGGAAAGACCAAGAATAGGATTGGCAGGATTAGCTTATATCCATCATGTTCTATCACCTGGAAGTGAGTGTTGCCTTCTAGAACTAAAACAGGATGCACTTAGCAAGGAAGAGTGGGGGTATATGCATATGGAGGAACCAGCTGCTTGGGTCTATCACACATTCATTTATTCAAAGTCTATTCCACAAATGTCCACTGAGCACCTTCTCTGTGTCAAGCACAGCACCAGGTGCTGGAAGAGGTATTCTTTCTATCATCCAAGGCCATTCTCACGTCCACTTAATACTTCACTGAAACTGTCCTCACCAAGACTACCAGGAAGCTCAAGGGAAATAAATCCCAGAGACATCTTCCAGGGCTCTTCCTAGACCTTGTGGCTGCATTAGATGCTTTTAGCATGTCAAGGTCATCTCTCTTCTTTGGGGTGGCCCGAAACAAATCCAGGGTCCCAGGACCAGACGTGGACATCACATGACCAGATATGAAGGTGTTCTCCTTCATGAGCTCCATCAGCAGAGAGGATGCTGAAGAGCTGACAGCCTGACCCGCAAGCTGCTCCTTTGACTGGCTCCCTGGAGGGGTGCAGGGAGGCGCCTTTCCCATCATTTCTGATGACTGAACCAAATTCATGTTCAGAATGTACAGAAAGTTATTTGGGCCAAATTTCCATGTTAACTGTTCAGATCAAAAATGCTCAGTGTCAGTTAAATTTGGTTGGATTATAAGACAACACAGTCAAGATCAAGAACATGTGGCCTGATTTGATTTAACCCAGAGAAAAAATGCCTTTTTCTTTCTGTTGAGCTATAACATTATACATATAAAGATACACACATGCTTGCTCTCTGCCAGAAATGTCAACTGCTTTTGATCGCTCCCTCTAGATATTAAAGTTTCCCCTCCTTGCCCCTCAGCCTGGTGGGCCCCATAAGGGCTTTCAAACCAATAAACAAGCCCGGAGCTGCTGAGATGGTGGAAGCTGTTTGCCTTTCTGAGCCAGAGCACCGTGGCCCAAAGGTCGTGTTTAATCAGCCTCAAGGTTTTGGTTAACATTGACTTAGAGTTTAAAATAGCATTTCAATAACCTCGAAACCTTCCTACTCCCCTTCATCAGCCATGGGAAGGAGACAGAGTCCCGTGGGTTTGGGGTTTTGTGTGTTTGTTGTTAAGGTTCTGAAGCAAATGAGCTGTGCTTGGCTGGTGGCCATGGTGGAGAGCTGGCCTCCTGGCTTCAGGGAGGGACCTGGCCTGAATGCCAGAACCAGGTCCTGAGGGCCCCCTGCTAATAGGACTTAACATAGCAGAATGGCAGTTACATATGGAAGTTGTGTTTCTTTCTTCTCTTCTTCTCACACTCTAAAGATAGATCATGCTCTTTAGAAGAAAGCAAGTGGCCAGCCTTGTATAAATTCTGTTTTGCCCACCATAGTGAGTGGCAGAGGAGAGCAGAGACATTACAGTCTTACTTACAACCTGATTGCAAATTCACCCAAGACTGAAGATGGTAGAAAGCATTCACTGCCATTCCTTCCCTTAGAGAGGTCCTTCAGGCCACACAAACTTTCCCTGAGATGGCCGTTTGGCTACTTCTGCTCTCTCTGTTCTCCTTCCTTTTTTCCAAATTCTTGACCCTTGCTCAACATTCCCAAAATATTCTTAGCCAACCCAGTTTCTCCCCTTTTCCCTTTCTTTATTTTCTTCTTATAGTTCTCAGAATAACCATAGAATATTCTGGGAATGCAGTATCTTGAGATAGGGAGGAATTGCTTGGGACAGCTGATATGGTTTGGCTCTATGTCTCCACCCAAATCTCATCTTGAATTGTAATCCCCAAAATCCCCATGTTTGTCAAGGGAGAGACCTTGACAAGGTGGAAGGTGATTGGATCATGGGGACAGTTTCCTCCATGCTGTTCTCATGATAGTGAGTGAGTTCCCACAAGATCTGATGGTTTTATAAGTGTTTGACAGTTCCTCGTACACATACTATCTCTCTCATTTGTCACCATGTAAGATGTGCCTGCCCCTTCCACCATGATTGTAAGTTTCCTGAGGCCTCCCCACGCAGGCAGAACTGTGAGTCAATTAAACATCTTTCTTTTAAAAATTTCCCAGTCTCAGGTAGTATCTTTGTAGCAGTGTGAAAATGGACTAATTTGGCTAGGCATGGTAGCTGATGCCTATAATCCCAGCACTTTGGGAGACTGAGGTGGGCATATTACAAGGTCAGGAGTTTCAGACCAGTCTGGCCAATATGGTGAAGCCCCATCTCCACTAAAATTACAAAAAATTAGCCAGCTGTGGTGGCGGGTGCCTGTAGTCCCAGCTACTCAGGAGGCTGGGCAGAAGAATCACTTGAACCCAGGAGGCAGAGGTTGCAGTGAGTAGAGATCGCACCACTGCATTGCAGCCTGGTGACAGAGCGAGACTCTGTCTCAAAACAAAGGACTAATTTAATTGCCCAGGCCCTGTTCCTATTCCTCCTAGAGAAATATCCTTTATTGGGAAGAAACTGTGCAGAATAGCCCAGCCTTTGTTCCTTTTGCCACTGGAAGCAGAATGTCTTTCAAAACTTTGCCCAGTGAGTCATGTTGTCCTGAAGTATATAACTCAGGGCAGGTTGCCTTTAGGGTCCTATGTTTCATCCTCCATCCTGCATCCATCATACTTTCTTGAGCCTTGGAGGATTATGGGCTTCCTTTATCCTTGTGGTCTATCTGTAAGCAATCATGTAACTTGTGTGACTATGTTCTTTCCCACTGGACTAAGGCAATTGGTAAAGCTGTAACCAAAATGAAGTGGGTGGAAGCATTCAGACTCCTATTTCTGGTGGTTGGCATGGTGATGATCTCACTGTTCTCCAGGCAGTGGGAGTCCCCCCTTGGAAATGGTTATTAGTGAACCTACTTCACAACCCTCCTCCCACAGGATCCTGGTCCTTCACTGATGGCATCATTCCTGGCCCATCCTTGCAGCCTGGTGGTAGACAGGCTCTATCTAAGACAAATTTGGCCCTTGTTAACAAACTCTAGTAAAGCATTCTTTTGATGTATTACTATGCTTAAAAATACCCTTCTCATCTGGCTACCCAGTGAGTCTGGGGCTAATCATCTTTGGGTCAAATAGGTCAGCCAGTCTGTATTAATCAGCATAAGGTAGGCTATGCTGCAATAACAAAATAACCATGTCTCAATCCAAAAGGAGTTCATTTGTCACATAAAAATCCTGGCTGGGCACAGTGGCTTCTTCCTGTAATCCCAGCACTTTGGGAGGCTGAGGCAGACGGATTATGAGGTCAGACATTTGAGACCAGCCTGACCAACATAATTAAACCCCATCTCTACTAAAAATACAAAAAAATTAGCCAGGTGTGGTAGCAGGTGCCTGTAATCCCAGCTACTCGGGAGGTTGAGGCAGAAGAGTTGCTTGAACCCGGCAGGCGGAAGTTGCAGTGAGTTAAGATTGTGCCATTGGACTTCAGACCCAGTGACAGTGTGATACTCTGTCTCTAAAGAAAAAAAATTCTGTGCAAGTGAAGCAGCTCTTCATGCCATCTAGTCTCCATGCAGTGACTCAGTGATCCAGGCAGCCTCCCTTATCTCAACACATGGCTTCATGACCACTGAAAAGACAACTGGAAGGCTGAACATCAGTATTTAAATGCTTTGGCTCAGAAATATCACTCACCACTTCTGCTCACAGCCCATTGGCCAGAACAAATCATATAGCCATACTGACTGCAAGAGATGAGGGAAATTTCAGGGAACATACACATATTAAGTGAGCTGAAAATTCCTTTGCCTCACACCCCCTCTCTTCATATCTCAGACTCGTCATAGTTTCTAGGAGAATTCATGGGCTCTTAACGAGGTATGGAGAAGTCACTTCTAAACCTATTGTTAGAGATGGACTGGGATATGCCAGAACCATGAGGCAGAGCTAGAAGGGACACTGCTAGAATAGTAATAATAGCTAATATTTATTAGGTACTTCCCATATGTCAAGCATGTGCTTAACCTTTTCATGCATTGCCTTATTTATTCCTCTCAATGACCCTGAGCCTCAGAGAAGTTAAGTGATTTGCCCCAGTCTCTCAGTCAATACTGGCAGAGCCCCCGCTTCACACTGCAGAGGACTAGGCCACCCTGGCTGTGTTTGCTTCAACTGCCAGGGGTCATTATGCCTCCGAAGGGGAGCTTTCAGCTCCTGCAATAGCTGATCGTTGCTGGCCTCAGCAGTCCCCAGGAAGCGCATCACCTGGAGACGCTGCCCCTCAGGGAACCTGGTGCCCCTCCAGCCATGCCTTCCTGGTAGGCCAGGCATTCCCAGGGTTAGGCTCTTATAGAATGGCTGCTCTAATCCCACCTGAATGCCCAGAAGGTTTGGCTAAGAATCTGATCAGTGCCTGCAGACCTCTGGTGGGCAGTCCTGGTATCCAGGTAAGAGAGGTGGGCAAACTCCAAGGCTTGTCTTCAAGCAGAGCACCATGACCAGCCCCAGGGAGAGAAAGAAGAGCTGCCTCCTCAGGGCTCTCTCCCTGCCACAGCCTCCCTACAGCTGGAGGGGAGCTGTTTTTCTTCTCCATTAGGCCTGACAAGAGAAAGTCTGATCAGTAGCTAAATCTTATAATACGGGATTGGAGATATTTCATTGTCACATCCTAATCCAGACTCCAAGAATTGGGTACACATGTGCCAGGAAAGCTGGTTAGGTGGGGCAAACATTTCTTCACTTATTTGGCCACTCATTGGGTAGCTAATAGCAGTGCAGGGTCTGCATCCAGCCCAGAAAGAGAAATGACACAAGGCTTCCTGTGCTGGAGGAGAGGCTACCCTCCTGCAGGCGGTGGATGGATTATCCCAAGAGAAGGGAAAATGGCTATAATAGAAGGAGATACAAAATATGATTGGATCCCAGGGGTGGCAGTCACTTCCCACAGGTAGGGAAGGCTTCAGTGAGGAGATGATGAGGATTCTGAAGGGCTTCACCTCATTTGGCCCCAGTTGTGGGGGCAAGCAAAGAGAACAGCATGTACAAAACCCAGGGCTGTGGAAATGCATACTGTGTCCCGACAATGCTAATCTATCCAGCATGACTATGACAGTGGCATAGGCTGTGCAGAGGAGTTAGAAATAGCTGGAGAGAGATTTCTGCTTTGAGATGATGGGCTCAGGGGGAAATTCACAGGTATGGCGGCATTTGACTTGAACCCTCCTGAAAGTTGAGTGGATGTGGAGATGGAGAAATCAGGGTTTATTCTGGGCAGAGGCTCAAAGCTAAGGAGATCAGGGCTTGTGTGAGGAGGGAGGGGGACCCCAGGCAGTGGGGCAGCTTTTCATTTGCTGTGTAACAAATTGCTACAAACACAGCAGATTGAAACAACACCTGTTTAATAGCTCACAGGTCTGTAGGTCAAAGTCTGACACAGCATGACCTTATTCTCTGTCCAGGGTCTCACCGGCTGAAATCAAGGTGTCGGCTGGGGCCACAGCTCTCACTGGGGTTTCATGGCACTCTTCCAGGCTCTCTGGTTGTTGATAAAATTAATATCCTTGTGGCTGTGGAACTGAGGTCCCCAGTTGCCTGCCTTCAGCCCTGAGAGGTTGCCCTCCATTAGCAGTGCACACCCTGAGTGTTTACTTTCTCCATGGCCTGAGTCTACCTGACTTTCCATTAACCATTCAGTGGAAGAAAACTCTCTGCTTTAAAGGCCTCCCATGAGCAGGTTAGATTTGCCCAGACAACCTCTGTATATGAAGGTCAACCAATTTGGGACTAATTTTACCTGAAAAAAAATCACTTCACCTCAACACCTAGATTCATGTTTGAATAACCATGGGTCAGGAATCTTGGGGGTGGGGCAGCTTAGAATCATACCTACCATTCTGGGCAGCTAGAGTGGAAGAGCAGAAAATTTGAAATAGAGTAGCAGGGAGAGGAAGCAGGCCCAGGCTGAGGAGTCTTCTGAGGCAGGTAAAGGTTGACATTCACCTTGAGGCTTGGACTCAGAGCAGTGGTGTTCCCTGGGGGCCTGGGTTAGGGTGGACTGCATGGAGGGGCCAAGACTTAAGTTAGAAGCTGCTGATCCTGATTGACTATACCTGGGCTAGGCTCCCACTGGGTTTCTGAGTCCACTATGGGAGGGAAGAGGCGGGGCAAATACCTGCAGGGAAGAGACTCTGGGCCCCACCAGGTAGGTTCCCCAGCCCAACCAGCCTTCAGGCCCTGCTAGGTTTCTAGTGCCACAGCTGCTTGGAGACACAGAAAGCCTCCATCCAAGGTTCCGTTGGTCTGGTCACATTCCTTCTAAGCCCTCATGTCCCCACTGCCTGGGCTGAAGCACCAGGGCAGGTGCAGCTGGAAGACACTTCTATCTCCATTTCCAGGGGAGGCCTTGGGTCAAAGCAGGTAGCCAAAGCTTAGAAGAGTCAAGAAGCATGATTAGAACCATCTCTATATGTTTACAAAGGTGGAAACTGAGGCCCAGAGACACTAAGTTCTGAGCAGGGTCAGAACTGGTAAGGGAAGAAGGCAATTGAGATGTAGTCCTCTCTTTGTTTACTCAAGTTCCTGTATCCCTCCCATCTCAGGAGTCTGTATGCCTTTCTTTGCATCCTTCCAGAAACTCTGGGGCTCAAGCATTCCTATGCAGAAAAGAGACCCCAATCTCACTTCTGATGAGTCTCTGGGAACTTGATGTACTGCTCTGACCAGGATTGGGGACTGGGACTGGGGCAACACTTAACCCAGAGGAATTGAAAAAGTCAGCATATCAGTGAAGGCAGAGAGGGAGGGAGGGAGGGAACTCACAGGAAAAGAGCAGGGGACTTCCTGGTGCTCCGACATCATAGCTCATGTCTCTTAGCCCCCCTCTGCCCTCCACATAAATGGAGGCACTAATTTGTTCCCCTTGTTTCTTAACCTATTTACTTTCTCCAGCCCCACCCTCAGTTGTGAAATGTTTTCTTGAAATACTTTAGTGACTATGTATGTGATGAGGACAGAAGGCTCTGGCTGTGATTGCCCTGAAGTGTCATATTGTCTGAAGTCACACCTTGGACTGCCCAAAGCAACTGGGTCAGAGAGATTCACTAGACACAGCCTGGAAAAGGAAGTCATACTCATGGCCTCCTCCCACTAGCAAACCTCATCGGAGTCTGAGCAGGCGTAAGCTTCGGTGCCCAGGTGGAGGGGAGCTGGTGACATTCCCCCTGAGCACATGGAAGCAGATGCCTCGGAAAGCCTGTGGATTACTTGCCTGGCACGCACCGACTGCTAATTAAGTTTCACTATTTACCTCTGGAAAGAGAAGAGGCTGTCTGGGCTCTGGAGAGGGCCTGACCCCTCCCCTCTCTCCTTCCCATCCTCCACCCCGAATCAGGCCTCAAAATCCTTCTGGCTCCATGTAAAGGGTAGGTACCTCTTTGGGGTCTGGAGAAGAGGAGAAGTTACGTAAGACCATGTCCACCCCCAGGCCATCCTGCAGGTAAAGGACAAGACTGGAGGTTGGGGGTAAGAAAATGAAGCCATTCAGCCTAAGCCAATTAGCTCTTTCTAGCTACATGACCTTGATCTTTCTGAAGGCCGTTCTCCTCATTTGTAAAGTGGGGGAGATATTCACATTTACCTGTGAGGATGGTTGGAGGAATTAGAAGAGAGTGTGTTTCGGGGGCTGGGGGAGAGAAGCTACATGCCCACCCAGTGTGCATTCTGCCCTTATTCTTTACCTACAAACTTATGAGTCTTTATTTGGGCAGTAAAATACTTAGATATAAGAATACATTTTTGTCCATTTTTGTAGCTAAGGATGACCCATGAGCTGTGAATGGGAGCTATTGGTGGTGATGGTGAAGTTTCCAGGCAGGTTATAGAAGGCTGGCTCAACTGAGAGACAAATCTATTGTCTTTCCCTCCTCCTTTGCTCCACCTTTTTGCCTGGAGTGCACACATGATGGCCGGAGCTCCAGCAGCCATCTTGAAGCATGAAGCAACCTTGAGAGTAGATCCACTTGCTGAAGAGGGTGGAATTAAAAGACGGAGCTGTCACACTGGACTTGGAATGTCTACTCCTGTGCCTATTCTGAGGGATAGAGAGAAATAATCACTAATCTTTATTTAAGCCATTGGTTCTCAAACTTTAGCATGCATTAGAATCACCAGGTGCTCATGCTAAAACACGGATTGTTGGGCTCAATCTTCATATGTTCTTATCCAGTTGGCCTGGAGTGCAGCCTGAGGATTTTACGTCTAACATTTTCCCAGGTAATGCCACGGTGGCAGGTCTGGGTTTCACACATTGAGAACCAATGATTCAAGCCCCAATGGATCAGATTTTGATTTTACAAAGCCGAACCCAATCCTAATGTAGATAGCAGTATAAGCACTTTGCACTGAATAGATGGGATTCATATTTTTGTGCAGGAAACAAGAATAAGTGATTGTGAGGCTGCCTCTTCACCCCACTGAAACCCAGCCGTGAGAATAAATCAGAGGATCAAGGGTCTGGAAGAGACCAGAGAGAGTGATGACCACTCTGCTCATCCCCCACTAAAGGGCAGCCTTGACCTCAAGAACCCCAAAGGAGACTGGGTGGTCCCAAAAACTTTGTCTGGGGAGAAGCTGAGTTCCCACCTTGCTCAGGGCTATTTTATAGAATCTCCTATTCTTCCACATGTCCTAGAAACTTAACAAGTATGCCAAGAACGTTTTTTTTTTCTTTTAAATCGGGGATCTCGGGTGAAATGTTTCCTGAGCCAAACCCTCTGCATGTATTATCTCGGTTAATCCTCATGACCCATCTCAAAGGTGAGACAATTGAGGCTGACAATGGCTAAGTAACTTGCCCATAGTCACAAAATACTAGAAAGTGATGGAGCCCAGACTCCAACATAAATCTGCCTAACTGTAAATGCTACATTCCAAACAATGATTTAAGACTGGTGTCACCCCTGCTCCACCACTGAGCTGGGCTAAACTGCATTCCCAGAGACAGGAAAGCCAGAGGGCTTTGGGGCAGCTTTAGCAGAGGGTGGGGTGGCAGAGAGTTGGACCTACGGAAGCTCTGGGGCCATCCCCCCACCCCTCTGTCCATGGATCCCCCAGCAAGAGCTGAACAGTAGAGGCTGAGGGAGGCGGCCCCTTGCTCATGGCAGGTGACCTGTGGTGACAGATTGGAAGCCATGCTTCTCCCAAGGGGAGGGGGTCAGTGACCCAGCACTTCTGGCTGTTCCAATAAAACATGAAATTGGGCAACTCCAGGCGATCACTCTGTCCTCTGAGTGATGATCTTGCAATCAGATCCCAAGGCAGCTTGATTTATCCACTCCAACCTGGGCAGCCCGAAAGGATGGATGAGCTCCAGGGCCTGCAGAGGAGAGCAGGGTCCCTGGGAGCAGCGAGGCTGTGGGACTGGGGGCTGTTTGTCACCAGCGAGCCCTGCTTAATTATGGGAAGATGAAGCGAGGAGGAATTGGATTGCACTGTATAAATCACGGTCTTTTGTAATACTGCCTGGGGCCCAGTCTGACTGGGAGGGTGCTCCTATTTGGAGAGCCACAGGACATAGACTGGCTGCTCTGCCCCTGTAACCACTCTGTGAAAGGGGCAGGCTTATATGAGGGCCTCAAAGCAGACCCTGCCGGGAGGGACTGGAAAGCTATGTGGTGTTGCAACCACAGTGCAATCTGGTGCGCTCTGCTGCCAGGTTGTCCTCGGTTCAAATCCTAGTTGTGCCATTGGCTGGCCACGGGGCAGTGGCCATGTCACATAATCTCTCTCTTCTGGGTGTCATGATTAAAAGCACTGACTGTGGATTTGAATTTGGGCTCTGCCCCTTACTAGCTGTATTGCTTTGGGCAAGTCACTTTGTCTGTTCGTGTGCCTCAATTTCCTGATCTGTAAAATGGGGCTAAATAATAGGACTTGGCTAAAAGGGCTGTATTAGTTTCCCAGGCCTGCCATAACAAACTGCCACAAGCCAGGTGGCTTAAAGCAACATAAATATAATTCTCTCAGAGTTCTGGAGATCCAAAGATTGAAATGAAGGTGTTGGCAGGGCTGTATTTCCTCTGGACTCTCTAGGGGAGAATGCTGCCTTGGCTCTTCATGCTTCTGGTGGCTTCAAGAGCTCCCTGGCTTGTGTCCGCTCCTCTCCCATCTCTGCCTACGTCTCCTATTGCCTTCTCCTCCCTGTGTCTGTTTTCTCTGTTTCTCATGAGGACACTTGTCATTAGATTTAGGGCCCACCTGAGTAATCCAGGGGTATCTCATCACAAGATCTTTAACTTAATTATATTTGTCAAGATGCTTTATCCAAATAGGGTCACATCCACAAGTTTCAGGGATTAGGAATCAAACATATCTTTTTGGGGGGTGGGGAGCACTACTCAACTCTGCAAGGGCTACTATGAGAATTAATGAATTAATATTTGTAAAGTTCTTAGAAAACGGCCTGGCACACAGTAAGTGCTAACAAGTATCTGATGTATTTATACATATACATACAAATGTGTGTATAGGCATAAAATATATGCAATACTATAAATTAAGATATATGCAATATTATAAATTAAGATATACCATATTAATGCATATATTTATGTATACATTAACATAGTATAATTTATCTATGTGTATATGTGTACAGAAAATAATGGCACACATCTTGCAGCAAGTCAGACTGAGACCACCTGTGCAAAAGTTATAACAGTAAGAAAATTATGACAGTGAAAGAAATCTGATCTAACCAACCCCCATCTTGCCTTTAACCTTCAGACTGGCCTCAATCACTACTGGGCTTGGGCCAAGCCAACTTTGGGAGAAATCAGTTTATAGTTTAAGTGATAATAGCCCTTTTCCCAACCTAAATCACCTTTGTAAAGCTGGTAAGAGATCACCAGATTAGGAAGATGAGAGGAGCCTGAATTCTGCTAAGATATAGACCTAAATGATTACTGGCTATTATTCCAGAGGTCACAAGATTTTCAACTTCCCCAGTTATTCCTGCAGATAACATCACTGTTACAGAACCTAAGACTGGCTTTTTGAGATGCCTTTTCAGGTCTTTGCATTTCTGATGACCTATGGCTCCACCCCGACACTCCAATCAGTCCTGCGGCCCCATCCAGAAGTAGACTCAGCACGTGCAAGAGAATTAACGAATTAACGTCTGTAAAGGACCATTTTCCACACCTCCATGATTGCATCCCCTCCGACCAATCAGCCACACCCATTCCCGTGCCTGCCAAACCCTCCTTGAGAAACCCTTGCTTCTGAACTTTCAGGGAGGCTGAGCTGAGTAATAATAAAACCCTGGTCTACCATTCAGCCAGCCCTGCGTGAATTAAACTCTCTCTACTGCAGTTCCCCTGTCTTGATAAATCAGCTCTATCTAACCCATTGGGTGATTACAAGATGACTGTAAAGATTAGAGAGGATGATGAGTGCCAAGTGGCTGTCACTGTCTCAGGGTAGAGTAGACACTCAACAAATGGTAACTTTTGTAATTACGACATTGTACCAGGCCCAAGGATGGAGCAGAGCAATCATTCAAGTATTTATAGATATTTATTGATTATCTATCATGTGCCAGGTGCTGTGTTAGGCACTGGGGAGACAGAAAGAGATAGAATACAATAATCCTCTGCCCTCATAGAGCTTATACTGTGGTGGGGAAAACAGATAAACAAATATATATAATGTAATATCAGCCAGAGATAAAGGGCAAACACTAGCTGTCAATAATGACTGCTATAACTGTAATACAAAAGCAAACTGCATCCTGGTAGAGAGTGGACTCCTTAGGAAGACAGGCATGAGAACTGATCATCCCCACCCACCATCTCAGGGTCTGCAAGTGGGAAGAGAGGACCTGGGGCTGATAGGCAAGTCTCAGAAGACTTCAGCGTACAGAGGTAGATCTTGAAGTATGAGGATGGGGTACCTACTGTGATGTTTTAATATAATAAGAAATATGTATTAGATCTTTGTTCATGGTTCCTGACAGAGGGGCTCTAAGACCCTTGAAATCTCTTGAGTACTGAGTGTCTTTTTATATGTCAATGAGATGATTGGTGGCTGGAAACCCCAGATAGCTTCAGGATCGGGACTGGTTGCCAGATGAACCAACCATGTGATTAAAGGGCTGGAACTTTCAGCCCCACTCCCTTACTTCTTGGGAGAGGAGAGTAGCTGGAGATGGAGGTCAACCACCAATGTCCAACGATTTAATCAATCATGCCTACATAATTAAGTCTCCATAAAAGTCTAAACAATTCTAGATTGGTGAGTGCTTCCCCATGCCAGGAGGGTGGCACACCATAAATTTCACAGAGATCAAAGCTCCCATCCATGCTTGATGTAGGACCTATTAACCATGACACTAAAATAGCATTGAGAAGTGTGTCAATGAAGTGCTATGTGCACCCATGGGGTGTGCAACTGGTACACCTATTTGTACCAAGTGAGGACTGATGCACTATGGGAAATAAGACAGTTTTCACAGAGAAGACATTACATGAGTTGAGGCTTGAGTACAGATAGAATGATATTAAGTAAATGTTGATGCAAATAAATTACAGGTAGAAAAAGCCAGCCATGCCTGAGCGTCCTTCCTCTTGGATCACTTGAATGACTCACTCTAGAGGCCACCAGCCTCTATGCGGTGAGGACACTCAGACAGCCCTAGAGAGAGATCCATGTCATGAGAAACTGAGGCCTCCTGCCAATAGCCACCATCACCCAGACATCTCTGAGTCAGCCATATTGGAAGAGGATCCCCCAGCCCCAGTGAAGCCTTCAGACCATACTTGATGTACCCCTTCACTTGGCTATTCATTTGTATTCATTAAAATATCCTTTAATAAGACCAGTACAGGCTGGGCGCGGTGGCTCACGCCTGTAATGCCAACACTTTGGGAGGCCGAGGCAGGTAGATCACAAGGTCAAGAGATTGAGACCATCCTGGTCAACATGGTGAAACCCCGTCTCTACTAAAAAAAAAAATACAAAAATTAGCCGGGCATGGTGACACATGCCTGTAATCCCAGCTACTCAGGAGGCTGAGGCAGGAGAATTGCCTGAACCCAGGAGGCGGAGGTTGCGGTGAGCCGAGATCGCGCCATTGCCTTCCAGCCTGGGTAACAAGAGCAAAACTCGGTCTCAAAAAAAAAAAAAAAAAAAAAAGACCAGCACCCAGTACACATAAGTAAAGTGTTTCTCTGAGATCTGTGAGACATTCTAACAAATCATCAAACATAAGGAGGGGGTTGTGGAAATTTCAAACTCAAGGAAGTGTTTGTGGGAACCCCTGATTTTTAGTCCAGGACACTGGGGACTTCCAACTGGTATCTGAAGTTGGGGGGGTGGCAGTCTTATGAAACTGAGTTTTTCACCTGTATAGTCTGATGCTAACTCCAGGTAGTCAGTGACAGAATTGAATTGAGTCACTGGACACTCAGTTGGTATCTGCAGAATATTATAGCATTGCTTGGTGTGGAAAACTCACATGTTTAGTTAAGAAGTGTTGTGAATGTAGAGAAATGAGTTTTCCTTTTAACCAGCCAGAGGATGGTGGAGAGGAGGAAGGTATTTGGAAGATAGGACAGCAGGAGCAAAAATGACCTGGTGCAGGAAGCTTGGTGTGCATGGCTGGGCCATGCGAACTGCTTGGCCTAGCTGGGGTGGAAGGAGTTATGGGTGTGGGTTGGTCATGCTCCAAAGGGCCTCAGGGGACCCGAAGGGCTCTCAGCTGCATCTTGCTGCCAGCAGGGAGCTAGATTGTTGTGGCCTGACTAGGAACAGCATGAGGCTTTGCATTTTGCTTGAAACTGGAGTTCTGAGGAGACAGGGATGAGTGACTTAGGCAGCCGGAGTGAGCACAACCTGGGATGAGAATGAAAGCAACAATATACTGTTACAGCAGGTAGTCAGGCAGACATGAGCAGGGCAGGAGAGGGACCCCACCAAGAATGCCAGGCAACCAGGATTGTCAGGCAGTTGTTAAAGAGTCTCTCTAAAAAATAATTCATTGCAGCCAGTGCCAGGGGAAGGCAGTCTCCCAGTAGATAAAAAACTCCTAAAGCTGGTGACCAGCAGTTCCTGATAAGATCTCAGGAGTTGGGTGAGCAGGTTCAAGTGTGGGTGAGTAGGCCCAAGCACGCACTCTAAGAGGCAGAATGGCGGAGTTTACCTGGAATATGAACTTCCTCCAAGAACACTTGACAGGTAAGGAAAAAATGCCTCAAATGAGAATGCACACAACTTCAGCAAATGCACTGCACATGTGCCCCCTCCCAAGTGCTGGCAGCCCACTGCACCTGCAGACAGCTCACGCCAAAGGAAGAATCAGGGAGATGAGATGCAACCCCCGGAAGCATGCCAGTGTATAAAATCCCAAGTCAATGGCCAAACCGTGCACTTGAATCTTTTAAGTCACCTGCTTGGCCCTCTTCCGAGTGTACTTTACTTCCTTTTGTTCCTGCTCTAAAACTTTTACTCCTGTTCTAGAACTTGCCATGGTCTCTCAGTCTGCCTTACACTCTCAGATGAGTTCTTTCTTCTGAGGAGGTGAGAATTGAGTTGCCTCAGACCTGTACAGACTTTCTGCTGCTAACAATACCAAACATTTACATCACACTAACTCTGTGCCACACACCATGCTTAAAATTGATCTGTGCTGTCAGACTTAATCCTCACATCTGTACAAAATGAGGCTCAGACAGGTGAAGGAACCAACCCAAGGTCACACAGCCAGTAAGTCGTTCCCTGCGATGGCCTGCAACGTGCTGTGTGATTTGGCTCTAGCTGAAGTATTTTGGCTTCATCTCTTTCTCCTCTCCTCCTGCCCAGTTCTAGCCACACTGCCCTGGGGGGTTGTAGACCCAGTCCTCCTCACTCTTGCCTCAGAGCTTTTGCACCTGCTGTTCATTTATCTGCTGCTTATCCCAGGACCGACAAATTCTCATCCTGCATACCCCAGACTGGTTGTTAGCTTCTGGGGAGCCCTTCCCAAACTGCCCTCTCTGAAGAGCCTATGGCAGATTTTTCCTGAGATCTAAGCCACATCCCTTCATGCCACCTGGGATTGTGGCTGCAGCTGTGGGTGGTGGACAGTTCTAGAGCAAATGGGCCTCATCTCATCCAAGTACTGCCTCATTGCTCAGCTTTCTGTCTCCAGCCTTCTCCATAGCCTTGGCAGCTTTCTCAGCCTTGTGTGTTTTGCAGGGCTTGCTAGAGCTGTAGATGAGTAGGGATTGATCAGGTGGCAAGGGGTGAGGGGAGCTGTGAGAACATTGTTTGTATTCCTCCTCAGCACTTTTGTTCAGACTCGTTTTTCCTACCTGAAATTCCTTTTCCCCAATGTCTACTTGATATCATTCTAACTGTACTCAAGTCGTAACTCGTATACAGCCTTCTCTGGAAAAACTTCCTGTTTTCCATAGTACAATTAGTTCTTCACCTGGTGCATGTAGCACTTGACACACCTCTCAACACATTTTTCTCACTCTCTTTTAGTGTCATGGTTCATAGAATAGGCTCTAAAATCAGACTGCATAAATTCAAATCTCTAGCTAACAATTATTCACTATCTGACCTCTCTGTATTTATCTATAAAATAACAAGAGTAACTACCTCCTAAGAGTTTTGCAAGGATTAAATGGTTAATATAGGTTTCAGTAACATAGAGCTATCACTACCATAATGTTGCATAACAAAGCACCCCAAAACTCAGTGTGCAACAATAATGCTTCTTGCTCCTGTATGTGATGGTTGGCTGGGAATTGGCTGATCTTGGCTGGGCTCCGCTGAGCTTGGCTCCAAGCTGCAGCGCACATGAGTCTGCTCCATGATTCTGTCTTCCTCCTTGGACCATTGAGCTATTTAGGACATGCTCTTCTCATGATGATGGCAGCAACATGAAGGAACAAGCCCAACTACACAAGCACTTTCAAGCTCTTGCCTATGTCATATCTGTGAATAGCCCTTTAGCTAAAGCTAATAACATGGTCGAGCTCAAAATCAAGGCAGGGGAGCACACTTCACCTGTGATGGAAAGGCAGCCAAGTCACATGACAAGAGACCTGGATACAGGAAGTGTAAAAAATTGGGACAAACAATTCCACCTCTCATAAGACAGGCAGAACGTTTTGAACATGCCAGGCACATTGCAGATGCTCCAATAATTTGTGAGCTACTATATCATTTTCATATGTGTCTTATGTGTTCATCCTACAAATGCAACCCCCAACTAGACGTTAAATTACTTGGAGAAGAAAGGAGATTAAATGAAATATACATGCCCTTTGTTCTGGGCATTGTGCTGCACTTTACCAGCTTTCTCCCACTGAAACTTAACAACTGTTAAGTAAGGAGGATTCTAATTCAGTCCATTTAATGAAGAAACTGAAGTTCAGAGAGGTTAAGTGATTTCTTCAAGAACACACAGCTAATGAGTAATGCAGGCATCCATATGGTTGGTTTTGTTTATTCAGATCTCTGCTCAAATGGCACCTCTCGAGGAAGCCTTCCCCAACAACTCTGTTTAAAACAGTACCCCTTTCCCTCTATATACTGTCATTCTGCTTTATCTTTCCTTTTTCTGCATACCACATACCAATACCTGATATATTATACATTTGATTACTAAATCCCCTGCTTCCCTCTGAGATCAGGAATCTTGTTCACTGCTATAATACTGGCACTCAGAGCAGGATCTGGCCTGTAGTAAGGGCTCAATACATCTATTAAATAAAGAATTGTGTCACGACCTGCAATCTATTTGACAAGCCAACAAAATAGTAAGACAGACTTTTCATTTTATGGCTAATAAAAGTGAGGTTCAGAGAGGTAAAGTGACTTGCCCAGGGCAGCACAGCTAGTAAACATTCCTGTTGGGTTTTGAAAGTGTCTCTGCATGATCCCAAAGACACTGTCATTTCCCCTAGACCATTGTCTCACTGGAAACTCTCAATGTGGGATAGCCCTGAGGCTGCCAGCATCCTTGCACTCAACTCAGTCCTCCACCCAGCCCAAGGCAGGTCCCTGGAACGTGGCTTGAGAAGCCTACTTCCTTCCCCTCCAGTGGTGACATGGTGTTCAGAAAAGGACAAGTCACTGGTATCAGACAGAGGGCTGGGCCTTGCCTGTGTTCCCTCTCATTGAGCTGTGTGACCTTGGGCAATGCTCCTCCCCTCCCTGGTCTTAGCTCTGGCTTCCAAAGAGACTCAAGAACCCCCACTGTAGTAAGGGAGGGTCAGCGGACAGGGCTCAGAGCCCCTATTCTGGCTTCTGGCTCCACCCAGGGTAGCTCAACATACCTGTTCTGCAGATTTGAGTTTCTAGTACATTGTCCCTTGATACACACCTAATTAGAATAGTGGGAAAAAGTAACAGTATCAATTGCCAGTGAAGATACAGAACAGCCAGAATTCTCATTCATTGCTGGTGGGAATGCAAAACTGTGCAAACACTTCGGAAAACAATTTGGTGGTTTCTTAGAAAGTTAAACATATAACGTGGCCCAGAACCCACTTGTATTTTCCAAAAAGATCTATGTTGTGTGTGTTTATACAAAAGCTTGTACTCAAATGTTCATAGAATCTTCGTAATAGCCGAAAAGTAGAAATAAACTCAATATCTCTCCTGGGGGGAATGGCTAAACAAACTGTGGTTTATCCATGCAATGAATTCCACTCAGCACCAAGAGCAATGAGCTACTGACACAGGGAGCAACTGAATGGGTCTCCAGGGCATTGTGTTAAATGAAATGGCTGCATTATGTGTGATTCCATTTACAGAACGTTCTGAAAAAAAGGGCAACACTCCAGAGATGGAAAACAGATCCGTGGTTTCCAGGGGTGGGGAAAGAGGCTGACCACAAGGGACATGGGGATTTTAGGGGGACGATGAAACTCTTCTATATCTTGATTGTGGTAGTAGTTACACAACTGTATGTTTTTGTTAAAGCAGCAGAATTGTATGCTATAAGAGTGAATTTTGCTGAGCGCAAATTATACCCTAATTTAACACTTAAAAAAAATCATCTGAAGAAAAGATTCTGTGGCTGCAAAACAAAAGCTGGAAAGTCCCCAAACTAGAGCAGACTAGCGGTCTTTCCCAATACACCAGTGTGAGCTCCTGGGAAGATCCAGCTTCTGCCCTTGACTGCTCTGAGCTGAGGCCAGGGGTTCCGCTTATGGGTCTGACACCCTGTGTCTGAGTATCTGTTGGGTGCCCTGCCTGGGAGGGAGAGGTTAGAAGAGATGGGGTTAGCTCTCATGCCTGCTCCTGTGTAGCCTCCACTGAACAAACACTGACCCCTGCTGTCTTCATATATGCCTCCTTCACTCCAGCTTGGTTTCAGGACCAGAAAACTGTAGTCCATCTCTAGATCTAGGGAAGTCATAGGGGTAGCAGAGATGGGGAGCTGATCTGAGGCTAGAAAAAGACAAGGCAGTCAGTGCTTCAGGGGATGGAGGTGATGATGAACTGGGCTTTTTTTTCCTGGAGCCTCAAGCTGCCTCCTGGCCCTGGAGCAGGGTAGAAGAGATGGGTCAGGGACCAGGCAGAGCCCAGATGGATAGCTCAGAGGCTCCCAAGACACATTATTGTCTATTTGCCCTGTCTAGGTTTTATTGGCCTGGCCTTGGTGTCAGAAGGGGACACCAGGGCTTTTACAGGTGGGGGCAGCACTGGGATAGGGGTAGGAGGCAGACGGATAGGACTTTGGTAAAGTCCTGCCCAGCCTTTCTGGATCTCAGTCTTTCTAGCTGTAAAGTAGGGATGCCAATAACTGCTCTTCTGTTTCATTCATTTATGTACTGAGTACCAGGCACTGTAGAGGTCTTTGGCAATAAAGGGTTGATTGTCACTGCTGGGATCCCTGGCTCCACAGAGCTCAGAGATCCACAGTGATAATGGTACCAACAAGCTGTGGCCACACTCAGGCCCAGTCTACTGGGAGGCCTTGGACATGGTCTATTATTTATGCCTGCCTGGGGACCACTCAGGAGAAATGAGGGGAAGAGGGACTGGCTGGAAGCGGATGGTGGGATCGATCCTGGGCTCTCTTGGCAGCTTCTCCTTGACCCTTCCATCCCGGAGCCCCCTTAAACCTGTCCTCAGGTGCTTGTTCAGATGAGAGAACACCAACCTCTAGGGTGAATATGCCCAGGGTGAGGGAGGCCCAAGGGGCCAGGAACAACATGCCTGGATACAAGCAATGGATACACGCTAGGGCTTGCATGTATCTGCGCTTGCATGTGTGTGCATCTTTGAGGCTAAGAAATCACAGTCATGTGGATCTCTGCATATGTGCACTGCCGCATGTGTGTGTGGTGTGTGAGTGCAGGTGTACGTCTGTGTGCATGAGCAATGTGGCCAGTTTGTGCCTCTGTATTCTTATGTGGGTACATGTATCTAAAGCAGTGTCCCCTGATACATGAGTTGACATACATATTTCTGACTCTGCAGGTACATGCATTGTGGCTGTGTGTGTGTTGGTGAGTCTGAGTCTGTATGTGTTAGTAAGTCTGAGTGGAGTGTGTGTGTGTGTGTGTGTGTGTGTGTGTGCGCGCAGAGCTACCAGGATCCACGTACCATCTCAAGTCCCAAGAACCTTTGTCTAAGAAAGGGACTGCTGCCCCAGCTGCCCAAGGCTGAGAGTCCAGGCAAACACACAGCTGCCTTCCTCCCGGGGCAAAGCCAGTGCCTCCCCAGGTGTCAGCAGCCACCCCAGCAGGGCAGGGCCAGGCCAAGCACAGCCAGCCAAGCACCGATACACTCCCTTCATGTGGTGGCGTGGGCCTATTTCTGTCTTGTTTGGTTCATCCTTGCCGGGTGTTCCCGTCCAATAATGCCCTGTTTCTCTACCCGGCTATTTCGGCTGAGGAATGTGCTGTTTGTGTCTCAAGCAGAAAACCAAACACCCCCATTATGGTTAGCTGTCCTGTGGCTTCGAGCAGCCACTCATTTATTTAGGTTTCTCTTGGTCTATATTTGTCGACGGATGACAAGATGAACTCAGACGGCAGGGGTTGGAAGGGACCAGGGCCTCTTTGGGGAGGCTGGCACATCATCTCAGGCCTCCCTTCTGCCCAGGGAAGTATTTGACTTCTCCTACAGGAGGAGTTAGCCTTTCTGCTCTCCTCTTCCCACCGTGGGCTACCCAGCATCCTTAGGATATACTTCCCTTCAGACCATCAGTGGCTGGTTGTCCCAGCCAGGCCTTTCCTCTCCCCCGCTGCCTTAGCTCCACCACAAACTCTCCCAATGCAGGGTTTTTCTAGAGTCCAGCTCCACACAGCCAGAGCAGCACTGGTACAGTTAGGATGCAGAATGCAGAACAAAGGCATCTGGTTCAAATCTTGGCTCAGCTGTCTGCCGGCAGGGCAGCCTCAAAGGAGTTACTCGCCTTCTTTGTGCAGCCATCCCCTCATCTATGAAATAGAAGCAATAATTTCTTTCTGATTATAAGGCACACATTTTCACTCTGATGTTAGTCTTACAATCAATGGTCTGACATTAAGTGATCACATTTTTTCTCCATCTTAATGGTACGTCGAATAATGTAGTGGTATCTAATGTTAAGGATTTCATGAAATATACCAGCACAACAGTTAATGGATGGCACACTCAAATGAAGATTGTTTGAGGAGGTTGTAATAAAGGAGCACACAGGTGTGGTCGGAGTGTAGGGAAATCACAGGTGATAGTAGAGGACCTGGGACTGGAAAGAAACACTGCTATGACTCTGGCCTCAGGAGGTGGTGGTGAGTGTGGTTTTTCTTTTCAGTCCTGCCCCTTCTTTAACTAGAACCTTGAAGGAGAGAGTTGAGAGAGAGAGGAACAGCTTGAGAGCAACAACCTTCAGTGAAAAGACACAGCCTGGCCAAGGTAGACTCCACCATCTATCAGTGGCATGACCTTGGGCAAGTTATTTAACTTATCTGTACCTCAGTTTACTCATCTGAAAAGTGGGAATCATAATGATCACTATCTCACAGGATTGTTGGAAGATTAAATAGTAAAGATACATCAAGTATTTAGGACACCTCAACAAACACTAGCAATCGTCATTATCATCATCGTCATCATCATCATCATCATGATCATCATCATACCGTGGATATCTGGAGTAGGTCTCTCTGCCTGGTGTTCCAAGCCATTTTGGTTCTCATCCTAACTCCAAGACTAACTGTCCACCCTCCTGTCTGATCTATGAACTATTCAGTATCCCTTTAGCAAATTGATTCTTTGGCTTGAGTCAACCCTGCTTGATTTCTGTTACTCGCTACCAGGAAGCCCTAACCTTGGGGTATCACAGTAATGATACAGAATCAGGTCACCTTCCCAGCAGACATCAGTGATGATACATTTGTGCTTGCTGCTGAATGCCAGACCCCACGCCATGCTGTCCCACTCAGCCTCACAAGACTAGGTCACAGACGGCAACCTTCCATGGAGATTCTCTGACGGAAGTGGGAGAGGAGGGTCGAGAGCCCTATTTTTTCCAGCTTTCCCTCCTTATCCCTCCAGCACCTCAGTCCCAGCTTTGGATCTTCTAGAGAGCACTGGTTTTCCAACCATTGTGTCCACAGCCCACATGGGCCAAACCGACGTCCCCAGACCATCAGTGTCATTCTATCCCCCAGCCAGAAGGAATGCAACCACACCGAAAGGCCTCACAGAAGCACTTGGGGAATCTTCATGTACACCTCTGCTATAGAAATAAGGGCATGGACAATTCAGAACCAGATTGCAACACCTACATGTTTCACAGTCTAGTAGTTATTGGAAAATGATAGGCCCCACACTCTGTTGGTGCAAATATGTATCTCTACATGCTGTGGGGTTAACCAGCAACCCACCACAAGCCGAGCTGATGAGGAGGGAACCAAACCGACAGCGATTCATAATTAAGATGTAAGAATAGCAGCAACCAAAAACCAAGACCAGCCCAAGGCAGCCCCAGGGGTACCCTGGTCTGGAAGGGTCCTGCCTGAGCATCTCGCCTCTGACGTCTTTGCCTGTGGGAACATGTGGCAGCACTTTGTGATATTGCCAGGGCTTGCCTGGCATCCTGACTTCTTAGCCAGATGCTGAATCAGGCCTTTAGGAAGCTCTCCTAACGTGCTGATTTTCGTTGATAAATTCCAAGTCTTAGTGGCCCGCAGTGACTCACTGCTTTTATCTGTGAGTGGCTATTTGTCTATACAATTGTGTGTTATTTGCTGAAGAAAGGCTTGTCTCTTGGAAAATCACTGTTTCTAGAGCCTTGTATTGTAGGCAAAATAGCCATAAAGTAGGAAGGAAAAGACTGGGGCTCGAAACTGTGTATGATAACACACAGTATGAGCCTCAAAGTCTCATGAAAGATTGGAACGGGATGCTGTAACATGTTGATTTAGCTTCCGTGGACAGAGAACTAACCCTTCTTGGTTCATAGGAGCTTCTCATGGCACCATAGTGGGGATTTCTTAGGAGGGGCCTTGGGGGCAGTTGATTCAACAGTGTAGTGATACTTTTCAAGCATCCGATTATCTGTCTGTCTACTTGGCCTTCCTTGGCCTGCTTCCTCCTCAATGTGTTGGTCTGAGAAGCAAGTGCACAGGGAAGTTATTAGAAAATTACCTTGGAGAGGAGATGGGAGAGAGCTTGAGAAAGTGCAATGCAAGTCCAACATTTAGGGAAGGGGAGAGGGAACAGAGGTTGGATAAGAGCAGCTTGGAATGCAGGACAGTTCAACAGAACTCAGAGAGGCTATCAGAGAGTTCCCCAGCCACAGTGACCACCGTTCGATGCATCCTGGGTCTCTCTGGAACCAGCCTGCCTCAGGATCCCTGCCACACACATTCACTGCTGGGAAGAGTAGCCTGAATGCAAAGATGGCCAAGGACTTCTGGGCAAGCAGCTGCAATCTTGGTCAGTTCCCGTCCCATGGTTAGAAGTCTGCAGGGGAAAACCTCTGCTGAGCTTAGGGAGGCTGCTGGCCCTTGCACTGGCGCCTTCCTCATGGCCTTGTTGGAGGGCATGCCTGCTGAGCCCTGCCATGGAGGTAAATCCCCTGATGGGTCTTCAGACCTGCAAGAATACATCTACTTCAGCAAGCCCACTTCCCCCAGCTTCCCCTCCTCCCTTTCTCATCTGCCAGGCTTCTTGAGCATTACCACTTTGCTGAGCATCAGACTTCCCTTCCCTAGACTTCTAACAAGCACCCCAGTAGCATTGATCCATCCCCTGAGGTCCCTGAGAGGATATTACATTCCTGTGCCCCAAATAAATGCCCTCAATTCAATGAATTCTTGTTGATATAGTTTCATACTCCAGTCCCCTTGAACAAAAACCCTTAAATCTAGTCTCAGGAGCACCATCAGGCTGTGGCCTGTGCCATGACATGCAGCTAATTTTTGCATCCTTTTAGGTGCCCAGGCTGGGGTTTGCCCCAGTTATCCACCTGGCAGCCAGGGTGAGGAGGTGGGGCAGGCTCCCCAGGGAAGCCCTTGTTGCTGTGTTGGGGAGAAGCTTCTGTAGCCTCTCCCAGCTCAGAGGACATGTCAGCTCTTATGAGGGAAGGACAGTCATTTCTGCAACTCCCAGAGCCCAAGGGGTTGCAGAATCCACATTCTCAGAGGCATCTGTCCAGATGTCCCCATGCCGTATTTCAGGATTCAGGTTTTCCCACCAGGGCCTTGGCCTTTGTGTAACAGAACCACGTTGGCTGAGTAACTCCGTGGTTGTACAGTTCTAGCAACAGAGTCCTCCACCTTTCGCTCAGCTGTCTGCCCTTCCTGGTTAGGTGATAAGGGTCTCCTTGTGATCTACCACGAAAACATTTGGGTTCTTACCCTGCGCTATGGACTGCCTGTGAACCTCCCTCTTATTCTCCATCTGCAAGGCTGCAGGGGTGAAACAACTTAGCACTAACCAGTCAAGTCTGTGTCCTCACAGGCACTGTTTGCCCATGTTTCTCAAATGCCTGAACCACCACACGTGGCATGTTTCCCGCCACCAGGATGCTTCCCCAAGTCGTCCCTGGTGAATTCTTCAGCAATTGAGCCACCATTTTTTGTCAGGGGCTATCCATGTCCCACCTACCAACACAGATGGCATGCTCTTCTGCCACAGGCAGGGTGAACGAGCCTCAAATTCTCATCTTTCCACTCCTGTTCTCAGACCATGCCTGGCACCACTGGAGTTAGCCTCCAAAAAGTGAATGCCAAGAGGACGGGGTCGGGGGCAGAGAAAGGAGAATTGGGTGGAAGTGTCCCACATGGCTATGCAGCCTTGGTGGGTTGGACAAGACCATCATACATTCCTCAGTGGAATGGGCCTGACAGGGTACCACTGCCACACATTGGCTGGAAGCAGCCAGTGGGAAGTGTGACTTTGGCATAAATGTGACAAAAGATTTCAGAGCAGCCAGGGCTCTGGGTTATTAAGCTGTCTTTAGTTGGAGGTCTATGAGGCCCATTCTCATGGCTGCCACACTGAGGCTGGGTCCTTTTGGCTTCTCAGAAATGACAGTAGCGTGGTTGAAGTTCCTCATTTCATGGCCCAAGTTTTCCAGGATACTGAGTAGATGCTTTCCTCTTGGTAAAAGGTGTTCCTTGGCCTCAGTGGACCAAGTTAGGACATATTTCCTCCTCTAGAGCTACACAGATTTCTCAGAATGCCACATGCTGATCAGCTCAGATAAGCAGGAGTCCACTCCTGGAGCCGGCAATGGAATGAGTGGATTTCTGATCAGGAGATGAACTGTAGGGAAGAAAACAAGGGCAGTGGGATCTGGGAAGGCAACCAATGGTGTTTGCTACAGAGGAGAGCTTAGGAAGGAAAAACTCCTTTTTCTCAGAGATGGGGGTGCAGAGTTCTAGTATGAAGATGGAAATTGATGTGGCCAGGACATCATTGTGAATTCTGGGAGAGACAGAACTGGGACTCATGTGAGGCCCTTCTAGAGTGGGTTACACACCCATCCAGCCCTGAGAGCCTTGAAGTGCCCAGGGCTGAGCCCAGCCAGGGGATCTCGGTCTTGGCCCTCACTGCACTGGCCTGGCATGAGCCATCCCTTCTCAGAGTTCTCAGCTTGGCTTGTCATTTTGGTTTTGTATGTCCCACCTGAGGTCTGGCCGTTTCTCCCTGGAACACTGGATCAGCACCCAGGAGTGAACTCACAGCCAACCCCAGTGAGATATTTTTAGAGCCATTAAATGCAGCAATAATTCCTCACTTTCTCTTAAGGCTCATTTCCTATTTCTCTATTAAAAGGAATAAAGATTCATCCTGGAAGGCTGCCCAACACCCTTTTTGGGGAAAAAGGTGGGACTGGACAGCAGGCAGCCCTGGCCAAGGTCAGATGAAGTTTGCCTGTAATCCTGAGTGAGGCTTGTCTGATGGGGCAGCCGCTGGCTCAGCCAACTCAGCAGAAGCCATTCTTGAGCCCCTTCCCCTGCAGCCTGGGAGAAGGTGGCTCAGCAAATGGGTGCCATAGGGCCTACTATTCCCATGCGGCAGAGCAGGCAGCATCATCTGCATCTTATTCATACCCCCGCAGTCACCTCCAAATCATTTCCAATAGCTCTGCCAGAAATTCTTACTTTAAGCTTTTTGTCTCGTTGGTAAGCACAGGGTTAATTCTTCCCCTGGAGATAGGTTTTGTCTCTGCAGAAACTAAAATACCCAGCTTTAAAACAGAAATACCCAGCTGTGCGTGGTGGCTCATGCCTGTAATCCCAACACTTTCAGATGACCAGGTGGGAGAATTCCTTGAGGCCAGGAGTTCGAGACCAAGCTAGGCAACATAGTGAGACCCTGTCTCCACCAAAAAATAAAAAGTCACTACCCCCACCTTCCTCCCCTCCACTTCCCCCACAACAAAACCAGAAAACTTCCTAGGAAAGAAGATCCAACAACTGCCTCTCAACATATCAACGTGTCTTAGCTCAGAATGAGTGTTGAATCTGAGCTGGGAGGCCTAGGTTTGAATCCCACAACTGCCATTTGTAAGCTGAGTGATTAAAAATTTTTTTTTTTTGCTTTTTGTTTGGAAACAATTTTATACTTACAGAAAAGTTGCAAGCATGCTGCAAAGCACACACTCCTTACCCAGGTTCATTGCTTGTTAATAGATTTTTTATAAAATAAATTGTATTGTACATAATATATTGTACATATAAGATGTGCAAAAATGATGTTGTGAGATACCTATCGATAGAAAATGATTACTACAGTGAAGCAAATTGACATGTCCATCACCTAACATAGTTACCTGCTTTTTGTGACCGGCGCAGCTACCATCTACTTACTTGGCAAAAATCCTGAATACAACGCACTATTAATGATATTACTTATCTCCTACATTAGATCTCTAGACTTCCTCATCCTACGTGTCTGCTACTTTATATCCCTTGACCTACATCTTCTACTTCCTCTCCCCATTCTGCCCCTGATAACCACTGTTTTATTCTCTATCTTATATGTTTAATTTTTTTCTTACATTCCACATGTAAGTGAGATCGCACAGTGTAAGTCTTTTGTTGTCTGGCTTATTTCGCTTAGTGAAACGTCTTCCAGTTTCATTCATGTTGTAGCAAATGCAAGATCTCTTCTTCTTTTCCTTTTTTTTTTTTTTAAACAAAGTCACTCTGTTGCCCAGGCTGGAGTACAATGGTGTGATCTTGGCTCACTGCAACCTCAGCCTCTCAGATTCAAGCAATTCTCTTGCCTTAGGCTCCTGAGTAGCTGGGACTACAGGCACGTACTACCATGCCTGGCTAATTTTTGTATTTTTAGTAGAGACAAGGTTTTGCCATGTTAGTCAGGCTGGTCTGGAATTCCTGACCTCAGGTGATCCACCCACCTCAGCCTCCCAAAGTGCTGGGATTACAGGCATGAGTCATGGCACCCGGCCAGGAGGTCCTCTTTTTTCAAGGCTTAATAATATTGTTTTATATATATATACACACACACGCACACAATAATGTATCTGTACCACAGTTTCTGTATCCATTCACCCATTAACAAACACCTAGGTAATTTTCCTGTCTTGGCTACTATGAGCAATTCTGCAATGAACATGGGAGTGCAGATATTTTTACAAAGTGGTGATTTCATTTCCTTCAGATATATATACACAAAAGATGGATTGCTGGATTGTACAGTATCTCTGTTTTAAATTTCTTTAGAAACTTTCATGCTGTTTCCCATAATGGCTGTACTTATCTACCATTCTCACCAATAGTATACAAGGCTACCCTTTTCTGTACACTCTTGCCTACACTGGTTATTGCTTGTCCTAAACATAAGACCCCAAAATCACAAGCCTCCTAGAAGGAAACATCAGGGAAACCTTGATAATGGCCTTGACAATAATTTCCTGGGCATCACCCCAAAAGCTCTGGCTGCAAAGGCAAATGTAAAGAAGTGGGACTACATCCAACCACAGAGCTTCAGGACAGCAAGGGACATAAGCATCAAAATGAAAAAGTAGCCTGTGGGTTGGGAAAAAATATTTGCAAACCCTAGATCTGATAAGGCATTATTCTCCAAAACTCATAAGGAATGCATGCAACTCAATAGCAAGAAAAGATACAACCCAATTAAAAACGGGACAAAGGACCTGAATAGACATTTCTTCAAAGAAGACATAAAAACGGCCAATAAGTTTATTAAAAGATGCCCACATCATCACCAGTCATCAGGGAAATACAAAGCAAAATTGCTAGATGTCACCTGCTAGGAGAGCTCTCATGGAAAACACAGGCAATAATAAGCTGAGTGATTCTGGGCAAATCCTGTATTTTCTGTGAATATCAGTTTCCTTAAATATCCATTGGGAACACTAGTCTTTGTAGGGCCTCCCTCCTGTGGGTCTTGTGAAGATCAGATTAATGGTTGTATTTATTTATTTATATATTTAAATTTTTATTTTGGAGACAGGGTCTTGCTCTGATGTCCAGGCTGGAGTACAGTGGTGTAATCACAGCTCACTGCAGCCTCAACCTCTCAGGCTCATGATCCTCCTGCCTCACCCTCTCAAGTAGCTGGGACTACAGGCATGGGGTTTTGCCATGCCCAGCTAATTTTTGTATCTTTTGTAGAGAGGGGGTTTTGCCATGTAGTCCAGGCTAGTCTCGAACTCCTGGACTCAAACAATCCACCCTCCTCAGCCTCCCAAAGTGCTGGAATTACAGGCATTAGTCACGGCGCCCAGCTGGATTAATGGTTTTAAAAAGTGTTTTGGAAGCTGTGAAACTGTATTTATCAGATTAGGTTGAGATTTAATACTCTAGAAAATGGCCTAGTACATATAAAATAATTTTGAAAATATTCTTAAAAATAATAAAACCTGAAGTAATAATCTGGAAAATAAGCCAGAGACTATGAAATGAAATCCTTTGTTGTGAACTTTGCCAAATACAATTTTTAAAAAGCATTACTAGGAAAATGAAATGAAGAACATCCAAACTTGTCTGAATCCTGTTCAATGAGATGAAACCATTTCTCAGACCCTCGGATACCACAGCAATACCAAACAGCTATAGGTTATCACTAAGCGTTACTGGCAGTGTCTACCTTCTCTTGTGGTGGGCCAGTTACAAAGGTCAATGGCTCTGCACGGGTTCAGGAATGCACCTAAGGAGCACTACCCTAGATATAAGCTCTTGGTGGACAAATCCTGAGTTTCCCTAACAGGGAAATACCTTGAAATACCCAGCTCAGCAACCCTCCATAGGGAGATACCAGACCCTGGAGAAGGCTGGCTGATAAATAATGGAGACTTTCAGCCTTGGCCTGAAAACATGCAAAGGCAAAGCTCTCCAAGCCATTAGTGAAATGTTTACCCCCAAGTCAGAGACTTGCCCCCAGGGACATATATTTTGGGCTTTCTCTTTTTCCAGATTCCACGTGTCTTTCTCTGCCATCCCATCCTCACACACCACAGCCACTCACTCACGTTTATGGCTTTTGTCTACTCAAGTCTATATTAATTAAAAAGCAGGCTCAAGATAGGAGAGCCAAGTGTCTTATTTCATAAAGCAGATAATGTTCGAGATTTTAATTTACAAGGAGAGGGGAGAGCAAGGCCTGTCTGCAGCAGAAACAGCCGCAGAAAGCACCTTTAGTTTCTGAATCTGATATCTCAAGACTCTCCGAGTTGCCATAAATTCTGATAAAATGTCTTCCCAGAGGCAAAAGATAATTTTTATAAGCTTTTGGAAGGGACTAATAAAGCAGTAATCTACTGTCTTCCATTATTTAAAGACCTGGCTTGAGGGATGTGATTTGTAAGGGTTTTTATATATAAATATATAGACATATATTAATTATATATCTCAATCCATCAGCCTCTGTGGAAAAGAATTGTGGCAGAGCTTTGGTCTGCTCGGGACTGGTCTCTTGTGTGGGCTGGACCTGGGAAGGTCTGTCTCTGAGACTTACCCTTGCTGATGCCCATGCCTCTAGGAGAAGTGATCAAAGGTGTTAGTGCATACACCCTTCATCTCCCCGCTGGCCCTCTGTGATGACATTAGGGTTATAATCCATGTCTGACAAACACGATTCCACTGTGACCAGGCCTGGTGGCAGTGAGGGCGGCTTAGTCATCATGTGACAACCGACACATGTTGGGGATTTTCTCCTCTCTCCCTGGCCTGGGTATTCTAGCTCTGAAGTTATCGTGCAGATGCCAGTCTGAGCAGTCAATAACAACAAGCTTAAGCTTGGAGCCAGAGAAGTCAGCTCTTGCATCTTACTCCAAGAACCTGGGTTCTATGCCTGGCTGCAGGATTTGCAGGTCTTACTCTGCAAGCGCATTGAAGGCTCACATAAAGCAACTGAAATGCTCCTGGGAAAGCATGCTGTCCGAATCCCTGCCCATGAGCTTCTCTATGTCACCCAAGCCAGAGGCAAAGAGCTCGAAGATGTTCCTCAAACTAGAGGTCCCCAACCCCTGGCCATGGACCAGTACTAGTCCCTGGCCTGGTAGGAACAGAAATAGCAGGAGGTGAGTGAGGGAAACTTCATCTGTACTTTTAGCTGCTCTCCATTGCTCTCATTAAAGCCTGAGCTCTGCCTCCTCTCAGATTGGGGTAGCATTAGATTCTCATAGGAGCATAAACCCTATTGTGAACTGCGCATGCAAGGGATCTAGGCTGCATGCTCCTTGTGAGAATCTAATGCCCAAGTCACTGTCTCCCATCACCTTCAAATGGGAGCTTCTAGTCGCAGGAAAACAAGTTCAGGGTTCCTGCTGATTCTACATTACGGTGAGTTGTATAATTATTTCATTATCTATTACAATGTAATAATAATAGAAACAAAGCACACCATAAATGTAATGCACTTGATTTATCCCAAAGCCATTTTCCCCCGTCCTGGCCCATGGAAAAACTGTCTTCCATGAAACCCATTCCTGGTGCCAAAAAGGTTAGGGTCCACTGTCAGAGGTTGTCTCTCTGCATTTGCCACATTTTCCAGTGTCCTGAACCTGGCCTAGGGGACCCAGCCCCAGGAGGAGACCAGCACAAGTGGCGGCATTTCATCCTTGAGCTCTTCTCCCTCCAGTCTTGTGACTTATGAACCAGTGTATAGGTGAAGAAATTGAAGTGAGATTAGTGAAGTCCAAAGTACACAGTTCCAAAGTTAAAGCCAGGATTCCAGTCCAGGTCTGACCAATCCCACAGCTTTCCATGCCTTCTAGATAGAAAAAAAAAAAAAGGAGAGGGAAAGAATTGCATCACTTTCGTTAGCCACTTAAGCTAGTTGCAATTGTGTCAAGGGAGGGGGCATGGAGAGAAAGCTTGTGTAGGAAAATAATCCACATAAGTAAACAGCAGGGGCAGAAGACCCCTCCCCTGGAGGCTCTGCAAAGACCCTGTGAGAGACCTCAAGTGGCAGGTAGCTGGAGAGCCCAGGGCTGAAACCTGAAAACCAAAATAGGAGAGAACATCTGGCTGCAAATTCCAAAGCGAGAGGGCTCTTCAGCTCCATAGGAGAGGCTCAGCCTCCAGAGACTGCCTACTGGCTTTGTCCAAGGCCAGACTGGATCAAAAACTGTTTTGGTTCTGGGACAGGCAATCTGGCTGAACCTGGAGCCTGGACCACATCTCAGCACCTGGCACTTTATCTCTGCAGTGTTGCAGGAGAACATTTTACAGCTTCGGGACTCAGGTATAAAGAGAGGCCTTGAGGAGCATTCTGAGCTGCTGAGGAGAGAAGGGAGGGGAAGGAGGAATCACATAGTCATGAACACCAGCAGGCTGGCTTCCCATGATACCCAAATTCCTCCCCGACAAGCCCAGGCACTGGAGCACGGGCAGCTGAGGTCATGAGCAGAGGCTCCCTCACAACTCCTGAACTACCAGATTTCTTGAAAGTCATCAGTAACCTTCCCAACCTTGGCTTCCATCGCCACCCCTACCCATTGCCTTTTAAGAATTGTACAATATCCCAATTGCCTGAATTAGGATCTTTTTACTGGAAATACCCACAGCAGCTCCTGTTCCCCTGGCTGAAACTTGAGTGAGATGGAGGCAAAATCCAAATACCCTGAGGATAAATTTCTGCCACTGAAAAGGATGGAAGCTTCATTTAGTTTTGGAAAACAAGATTACCCCCTTTTCACACCCGAGAACATAGTGGATCATCATACCTGGTGCTTGCTATCAGAGAGCTGGGGTCCTCATGAGTTGCCCACTTCTCTTACCCGATCATGGGTCTCCATACTGACAAGGAACATTCACAACCACCCATCCCATCAGCAAGCGAGGTGGATATGACCCCTAGAGGGCAGATTGGAAACGTGAGTCCCTGGGACACCAGCAACAGAAGCCAAGTGCTTGGACCCTGTCCTAGCTAGTTCAGGCTGCCATCCCCAAATACCATGGCTGCATGGGCACAAACAACAAAACGTATTTGTTCCTGGTTCTGGAGGCTGGAAGTTCTAGATCAGAGTCTAGCACGGCTGTTTCAGGGGAAGGAGCTCTTCCTGGCCACCTTCTCCCTGTGTCTCCACATGGCCTTTCCTCAGCCTATACTTGAGAAGAGAGAGAAACAGAGGGCCCTCTGGTGTCTCTTCTTCAAAGGGCACTAATCCTGTAAGATCAGGGCCCACGCTTAAGACCTATTTAACCTTAACTACTCCTTCAGAGGCCCCCTCTCCAAATACACATCTCTAGCCCACTCCTGGTTTTATCACACTCGAAAACTGGGTGCAGTGGGGAGAGACATCTGATGAGGGTGAAAAGAGAAAGGAGAAGAACAGATGCGAAGGTTGTAGTGCAATTTCAGGCCAAGTCAAAATGCTGTTGCCCAAGCCTCAAAGTAGAACCCCTCTGACACAGCAAATCATCAGAGGTTGCACATGAGCAACCCGTGGCAGCTTTTACTGGTTTACATATCTCCTAGAAATCAAAATGTGTTGCCAACATATAAAGATCGGAAGACCTCCCATAAAATCCTGGGCTCCTGGCTTCACCTGAGAGCTCAGAAGGTTTTGTTTCACTGGGGCTGCAATGTCAACCTAGCAGCCGTTAACCTAAATTCTGGAGTGGTCCCTTCTGATGAGGCATCTGACTTATTCTCTAGCTCGCTCCATCGTCACCACCAGCTCTGGACCTCCCTGGCTCCCTCTGGGCACTCATTTGCCCCATGGATGGGAGGAAGACAGGGCGCCACAGGGCAGCCCAGCCTCCATGAGCTTCTTTGCAGAGGCTACAGCGCAACATGGGTCCTCTTTGATTCCAGGGCTGCTCATCCAACGTCCAGCTGCTCTTTCTTCCATGACAATATTGCATAATTCACATGAAAGCGGATTAATATACAGTCAGGAAATTCAGACACTTGATATGACTTCTAAGAGCCTCTTTATTTGTATGAAAAATGGAATCATCCTGAAATATTCTCTTCCCCTCCCCTTTGGGGTTTGAAGATCATCCCCCAAGACTCTGTCCCACTGACCACTTGGACAATGACCAGAGAATCCTGTAGGCTGAGGGTGGGCAGCTTCCTGGGCACCCCATGCTGGCTACAGGCTCCCCAAGCCTTCCATGTGAAGGCCCAATCTTGGCGTTTATTTATTATTAAAAGCTTCATCTCTAGCTCTGAATCCTTTGCTGTGTTTTGGCTCTCGCCCGAAGTCTCTCCCACAACCCAGCTCCTCTGATCATCTGTGTCAGAAAGTTTCCTCTCTTGGCCCAAAGGGAAACAAGCCTAATACCCCATATTGCTGCTCAGATAGGGAAAATGGAGCAGAGGAAGCGGGAATGGATTTTGCCTCTGCCCACGGGTGTCCCTGCTCCTGAGCTGCACGATCTTGTGAAAGGTGCTTGCCCTCTCTGGATTTTTGATTGTTCTATTGTCAAGAGGGAGTTTGAAGAACCTTGGAAAAAATTTATTGTGATTGTGAATGGGGAAAAATTTTTGAAAAATACAGAATGCTATATAGAAGTAATTAACAATGCTGAACTGGTCAGGGCCCTGAAGGAAACAGTGCAACCACACTGAGTAACGGGAAGTGAGGTTAGTTAGTACAGGGACTGTTTTCAAAGGCATGGGCAGGTGTGAGGATCCCGAAAAAGCAAGGGGCAGCACCTAGGGGCTGGAATCCATGGAGGTAGACTTGAAGCAGCAGCCGTTACAGAGTGCAGGACATGGCTTTACAGAGAGGGCTGCCTTCAATACAGGGTACAGCCAGTGCATGGCGACCCAGGCATGGGGGAGCTGGAGGGTTAAATAAATAAAATAAATAAAAGCCAACCTGCTTTTCCTTGCACCTTCCACAAGACCACTGGGACCTTGCATTGGCCAAATCCAACCAGAAGCTAGAGAGCGAGGGAGCCCTTGTTGCTGTTCATAGACTCCATTCTCTCAAGCCTGAAAGCAGTGCAGAGGGTGGAGATTAGGTCTGGGGGTGGGGGGAGGGGACAAATGGAACACAGCTGGAATCATCTGGACCAAATGCCTGCCAATCACTGTGTTTTTTGAAAGTGCACCAGACACCATGGCGATGCTTTGTATCATTGTCTCCCTGACCCTTCTCATCAGTGCTAGGAGATAGGAATCTCTTATCCCCACTTTACAGATGAGCAGGCTGTGGCCTAGGTACACTAATTCATATGCCCGGGATCACTCAGTCACTAGGTGGTAGAGGCAGGAGGCGAACCCAGGATTCCAGACTCCTTGAGCAAGTTACTGCATGGCCTCTCAAGGAGAGAGAAAAGAATATATGTTGGATCATCATTCTGGGTCACAGTACCAGACTGATACCTTCTGCATTGTTCAATATTCAAGTGTCAGTGCCCATGCTCAGCAATGTGGACGTGTGTTGTCTTGGCCTCAAGCTGCTCATAATGTAATTGTGAGCTCCATGGAGGCAGGAAGCACAGCCAGGTTGACAGGCACGGGAGATGGGTGAGATGAACCATGCAGTAGAGTATCATGCTTGGAGGCTAAGGAGCTCTGGAAGTGAGGTGACAGCCAGCCCCAGATGACCCCAGGGCTTGGAGACCTGGGCTGACAAAATTGAATCACCCAGGACTGCCTGTGTGGAGTGAGAGGAGTGGGTTGGGAGGGGATGGAGATGAAGAGGTCCTTTGAGGTACCTGTGGATCATGCAACTGGACATGTCCAGCTGTGGCTGGGCTTCAAGGAAGTTATTTAACTTCCATTTCCCAGAGCACTAAAGAAGCAGCCTGCCTTCCCTTATTTTTGCTCATCTGTGGATTAATATGGAGGACCTAGGGAGGACAAAGCCTAAATCTAGAAGGAGCCCATGTCCCTATCACCATGTGGATGTCATCTATCTACCAGAAACTCTTGCCTTAGACTAATAATGGAAGTGGGAAAATAAGTTTTTATCATGTCAAGACACTGACATTTTAGTGTGTGTTTTTTACAACAGCCAGAATTAACTCACTGACACACAGAGTTTTCACATGTGAATTCTGTATAAAAAGGCTCTGCAAGATGGGAAGCTCAGAGTTTCCTTTGAGAAGAACCTCTGTCTTCCAAGAGCAACTCATCTAAACAAGACAGAAAGAACCCCATCTTCCTCTAAATGAGACTTGGCTCTAGCCAGGCTGAGGCTAGGTGAGGCCAGGCTGGAAAGGCATTTAGATCCCAGAGCTGCGATACCCAGGAGATCAGCTTCTCTGAGCAGTCGGTGAAGGTGAGTTTCCTGTTCTCCAGGCATGCAGAAGTGGCTGAGGCTTGGGTGTTCCATAACTTCATCTGTTTTTAATAGCAAGCTTTGAGGTGCAATGACAGTCAGGCAGCAGGAAATTTATGTTCAATGCCCTCACTTTGTTACTGCATCTTGATTGAAGTAGCTCTTATACAGCTAAGTCTCCAATGGCAGAGGATTTTTTTCCCCCTCAAAATGAAGCCATTTTTTGTTAATTAATTGAGACCCATCCTACTTCCTCCTGCTCCACTGCTGGCCCCACCAGTACACTCCCAGGATGAAGCCCCAGAAAAACTAGTGGGGTCACAGCCAGGGTTTCCCAAACCATGGCCTAATTCAGTGCTATTTGATATTCCTGCAAACCCGGGACCCACACGATGTGCTGGGACAATGTTTGTTTGAAAAAGACATTTCCTCCCACTTTGTAATGCAAGCCTGGGACCAAATGAAATGCATGGATTTTCTGCAAATCTGGAGTGTAAAAGGATCCAAGGGAGGATAGCTTGGAACTGCATAGATTCTCTACAGTTTCTCTATCCATGAAATGGGCATGCTCGTATGTTACCTGGCCATTTCAAAACACACTTAAGAAATAGTGTGGAAAATGTCTTTGTCAGTAAGGAATGACCCCAACTTCAAGGAACAGAAAAGCCTACTACTTGTATCTAAATTAATAGAGGATTTTCTCCCACTACAAAATATTTAAAGAATGGCACGTGGGGACACTGGTTTTGCTACTCACTTATGTGGTCAAGGTCTAAGATCTGTTTCATCTTTCAGTTCCACCATCCTTAGCATGTTGACGTTGGACCACATGTTTTTACCTCCTGGTCCCAAAATGGCTGCTGGCTCTCTAGTCTTGGCATCAGAATCCAATGGAGAACAAAAGAGGATCAAGGCAAAAGCTTTGTTCTAAGGAGATTGAATATTTGTACTCGTTAAGGTAAGCCTCCCTTAGGAGATGGCTCCTTACTTGTCAGGGATTGGAACTGGATCAGCAGGAGGCAAGAGGGCATGAGTGGTGGCTTTGAGTTGGCAAAGGGTAGCTTTTGCCACAAAACCACAGACTAAGGGGCAAGATGAGCCTAGTTCTAGTCTTGGTTCTGCAATGAGGATGACTACGTGTCTTTGGGCCTTGTCCCTGCCTTCTCTGGGCCTCAGTTTACCTTTTTAACTAGGACAGAATTGAGCTCAGAGATCTTTAAGGGTATTCCCTTGAAGTCTGTGGCTCTGTGGCTATGGTCTGCATGTGTTGGTTCAATAGTGGCATCCTCAGCAGAGAAAGCCCATCAAGTCTCAATGGAGAAAGCTGGATGCCCCCTTTCTGTGTATGCTTCCTACTACCCTGTAGTGGCAAATTCATCTGCCCCTGGGTTTTCGCTCCAGGATCAAATTCATTGGGGTTGATCTCAAAGAGTTAAACCTGAGAGAGTGCAGGGGCTGCCTGAGACAGAGGAGGCAGCACATGCTTAGGCCCAGCCGTGCTGGATTCTAGTCCTAGGGACTCTTTCAGCTTGCTGAGTGATCTTGGATCAGTCTCTAGCCATTCCCTTACCTCAGTTTCCTCATTTTTTCAGGGAGGGGGTGCACAAGATGACCCGTGCTGAGCTATATAGCACTAAACTGCATCTGAGAGGGTCAAGGAGGAAAACAAAAAGGAAAGCTGAGGTCTGGATTCTTGGGTCTGCACAAGCCCTGGAGGTGGGTGGCGTAGTCAGGGCTGCCATAGACAAACAGAGAGCCCTCCTTAACGAAGGAGCCAGAGTTTCTCTGAGCTAACAGTTCCTCGTTCCAGCCAGGACCATACACTGATGGTTCTCAGAGTCCCAGGGAACCAGGGGCAGACCTTCTGGTTATTTTTAATTCTTGCTCAGTTCATGTTTTGCAGACATCTCAAAGCACGGCCTGGAGACAACCCTGTTCTCCTAAACTCAGGGTGTAAGCATTCATTCTAAGAATACTTGGCAATGATCCATCTCCTTGTATTTTTCACATTTCTCCCTTCCCCCCTCTTCCTTTTTCCTTTCTCTCTCCCTCCCTTCTCTCCTTTCCTTTTCCCTTCCTTTCTCCCTCCTTCTCTTCTTTCTTTCTTTTCCTTCCCTTATTTCTCTCTTCCTTCTTCCCTCCATTCCTTCATTCCTTCATTCATTTCTTCCTCCCTCATGTCCTCCCTTCCTTCCACCAAAATATGTTGCCCAACTACTGCATGCCAGGTGCCAAAGATACACTGATGAACAAGGTTGACATAGTCCCTGCCTTCCTGGAGGTGCACATGGGGAGACAGTCATTGAATCAGCATTTCCTATCTGTGTATGTTGATGGTTAAAAACTGGAGCAGAAAGAACTGTGGGAGCACAGATAAGCACCAACCACAAAGCCAGGGAGAAAGGATGCAGAGAAGCCTTCCTGGAGGAAGTGGTATTCAAGTTGAAAGCTAAAGGATGAGGAGGAGTTAGCCAGGAGTACTTGGCCCTGGTTCACCCACCCTGCCACTGAGGTGGGGTTGCTAAGGGCTCACCACTGCCCCTCTCTGGGAGAGCATCTAACCAGGTAAGGAGCCACTTCACTCAATTTCCTGAGAAATTCCATGTTCCCCCCAGTACCAACCAGAAGGGCAGAATTTAGTCAATGACTGATGTGAGGTTTCAGAAGCCCAGTCTCCCTGCCTGAAGGTGGAGAAACTCTGGTGCCATTCACTCTCCAGAGCTCCCCGCGGGGTCAGGCTGAGGCTGGACTCTTCCTGAATGCACAGTGCTGTGCAGCCTCTTCTCTCACTCTCTGCCTGTTTGCTCCCGGGAACCATTCCTCGGAAAGCCACTTGTATAAGAATCTCCATGTCCATCTCTTTTTGGGGAACTTATCTTAAGACATTAGTTGACCCAATGTTCCTGCAAAAGGAACCACATACATAAAGCCCCCAAGAGAGAATACGGGAATTTCAGGAGAGCTGCAAGCAATTCGGGGTGGCTGGACTGAGCGATGAGGCAGGGTGCTGAGCCCAGAAGGTGCCAACCCACCCTACAAGGCCTAGAGTTTCCACCCCAGCTGCTCTCCTGACCCAGGCCTGGTAAGGTATCAGTTGGAACCTACCTCCTCCCTCTGTACTGCCTTGGTTTCCACAGGTACAAGCAAGCCCAGTCCCAAGAGAGAGAGATTTAAAAAAGAGGGAGCATCCAGAAGAAACCAGAGGTATGCCTTGCTGACAAGATTGCACCAAGCATTTTGCAGGCCCTGTGGATCCATAGCAATGCATGATTGAGAGGTTTGGTCCTGACTCATTACTTTCCTAGTAAGTGCTGCCCGTGGTCATGTGTGCCAGAGGGAAGCAGCCATTGCCAGCCTGAGTCCCAAGGCTTGCTGCCTGGCTCTGAGACATCTTCCTTGGCTTCTTGCTGTCTCCTCACTCAGGAAGAACAGCATCCATATAGTGGAGGGCAGGCACGCATACAACACAGGCAGAAGGAGCAATAGTTAAGAGCCTATGCTATCGAATCAGATCGTATCAGTCGGCTATTGCCATAATAATGCTGTGTAACAAACAACCACAAAATCTCAGAATAGGAAGTATTATTGATAAGACCCATAACAATAAGTATTAACTTAGTTGATAGTCCTGTGGGTTGGCTGGAACAGTTCCACTGAACTTTAGCTAAGATTGTTTGTATATTAGTGGCTCAGCTAGGAATCAGCTGATCCAGGGAGTAGAGCTGGGTCTATACTACCTGAAGATCTGTACATCTGTTCCTCTTGTCTGTTATCCTCCTTGGTCCAGTGAGCTAACCAGGGTACATCCTCATAGCAATGGCCAGTGAGTTTGCCAGGGAATATTCTCACAAGCCACCAAAATAGAAACGTTAAACCTCTTAAGGCCTACACTCAAAGCTGTCACACTGTCACTTCTGTTTCATGATCCTGACCAAAGGAAGTCACATACTTGAGCCCAAAGTCAAGGATGGGGATATTTACTCCACCCTTTCACTGAGTAGTACTGTAAAGTTACCCAATAAAGGGTAAAAAACCAGGGTCAATAAAGTTTCTTGTATTTTTTAAATAATGTAAAGGATAAAAAATCAGGTTTCAGATTATTTCTTTGGAATCGTTTTTCTACCAGTTACGAGCTATATGACTCTGAGTAAGTTACTTAACTTCTCTGAGCCTTCCTTTTCTTTTTTTTTTTTTTTTTTTTGGAAGGGGGGGGAATATAGGGATTTATTTATTAATTTTTTGTTTAAAAACAAAGGAACCCAATATATCTTCTATTTATTTCTTATAAAAGATGATCAATTTACATTTAAAACAAAAACACAAGACAAAAAAAAATCCCAAATCAATTCCTACAGACACAAAAAGAGGGGAAAGCAGATTCTTTTTCCTGCTTTCAAGCTTTATTACACAGGTTCAGAAATTATTATTTTATGCAGTCCTTAAGTTAAAGAACATACTGCCATGCTTCTCTGAACTGAATCTTGGACATGTTAATGTTGCCAAGTCAAATTTAAATACAGTCCCAATGACATCCCAGTCTACAAATGCATATACCAGAATTAAGAGTGAATAGCGGAAAACCCCCAAATGTCTTAGAATACGGTTTAATCAAATGAGTTAAATGAAATAAGAAACATTGAATTTGGTAGGCTATTCTGTTAAATAATGAGTTTTCCTTTTCTATAAAAGAGAGATAATGGTGGTAGCTTCCTTTGGGGTAGTTGTGAGGACCCAATTAATGCAGGTAAGTCATTGTTCTGTAAAGTTAGTTATCTTAGCACCAAGAAATCCTACAACCATGAGGAACCATCCTTAGGGCAGAGCCAGCTCTGGGGTAGCAGAAGGAAACAGAACTCTGATCCTCGATGAGATTATTGAACTGCCTGATAGAGTGGAATGACTAGAAAACCTCAAACACTAGACTTCTGTAAACATCAACATTCTCTTACTGTTTAAACCAGTGTGGTCACTTTTCCATTACTTTCAGCAAAAAAAAAAAAAAAAGTCCCTTCTGATAGAGACTCAGACTTCTAATGTTTTCAGGCTTTTTTCTTAAACTCCAGTTCTTTTCAGAATAAATAGCTCTTGAAAAGAAATAGCCATCTTCTCAGAATTAATATCTTCTGAAATGAAATACTCAGCTAATAATACTATTAGCCATTCTACTAATAGTTTCACAACAATTCACTTTTCTTTCATTAAATTCAAACTAAACATATTCAATAACTTTTATTCAAAGTAACATAAATGCATAGTAGGAGCCCACTGTTATAACTTGCTTACGTTTGGATCTGTCTGCCTGTCTTCCTATTGATCAACCCTCCTTTATATCGGTGCATATGTGAAGAGGAGCAGGTGGGGCAACACACACTAATGTGAACGATGGTTATTTAAAATAATTATTGTTTTGATTTTAATTTTTTTCATGTTAAAGTTTCTTGTATTTTGTAAATGAACACATAACTTTTTATTTTACAAAAAAATAATTTTTGGTAAATTTTTTGGTACAATGTTCTTTCACAAAACCTAAACTGCTGACATAATAAAGTCAAAAGCTGCCCACTATGAACCAACCCAAATATTCATCAGTGACAGACTGGACAAAGAAAATGTGGCATATATACACCATGGAATACTATGTGGCCATGAAAAAAGAATGAGTTCATGTCCTTTGCAGGGACATAGATGAAGCTGGAAGCCATCATTCTCAGCAAACAGAAACACAAAATGAAACATCGCATGTTCTCACTCATATGTGGGAGTTGAACAATGAGAACCCATGGACATGGGAAGGGGAATATCACACAGCAGGGCCTGTCAGGGGTAGGAGGAAGGGGAAGGAGAGCATTAGGACAAATACCTAATGCATGCAGGGCTTAAAACCTAGATGACGGGTTGATAGGTGCAGCAATCCACCATAGCACTCTTACACCTGTGTAGTAAACCTGCACATTCTGCACATGTATCTCAGAACTTAAAGTAAAATTTTTTAAAAAGACAAAAGCTGCCATTAATTGAGTGCCCTCTACATTCTAGATCAATCCCTCCTGAAGCATATTAAAGATTGCATGGGTGTCATTTAGACTCCTTCCTTTTCCCTTTTCCTCCCTTTGGACCAACATTTTCTCTTAATCTTTATTAACGTATAGCCTTAAGAAACACCTGTGACAGGTTGGTGCAAAAGTAATGTGGTTTTTGACATTAAAGTAATGGCAAAAGCTGCAAATACTTTTGCACCAACCCAAGCAAGTCCAAATTGTAATTGCTAGCCCTATTTGAAAAAGAGTGAGCTGAATCTGTAGAAACTAAATGGCTTGGCCAAAGCTCTTCAACTGAAACCCAGGTCTCCAGACTCCCACCCTGAAGCCTCTAGGGTTAGGACTGTTGGGAGGTTTCAGATGAGATGCCGTGAATTCCATCTTCTCAGTCCAAGACTGGGTGCATTCACTCTACATCTTCTGCTGGAATCCCATTTGAGTTTAGCCCAATCTCTAAGACAGTCTAATGAGACTCCCATTCTAATGCTCAAAGAGCTTTTTATGAATAACAATCAGCATTGGAGACATTTTTTTAAGTTGCTAATATTAATTTTACAGAAATAAAATATAATTGAATTCCTTCTGGCTCTCCCCCATTAAGTTAATGTTATCGACTTTTAACGGATGTCTTAATTAGACGTTCCTATTAATGGGAATATGGCTCAATTTTCAAATGAGGGCCTAAGCTGCCAATATTCCCATTTGGACTTTTAATTAAGGTGAGAAAATATTAACCAATTACACTGGGTTATTGCCTGGGCTCTTTGTAAGATGAGGAGGTCGCAATAAACCAGGCATGCAAGGAGAGTAAATGAGGGTAGGAGTCAGGTTTGGGACGGTGGGGAAAGGCAAGTTGGGCCCCCAGCCACTCAGGGGAAGGGATCCAGGGCCCAGGATCAGCTATGGCTCCATGCAGAGACATGGGTGTGGAAGCTGGTTTTTAATATTTACCTGTATTTCTTCCTGACATTGCTGGGGTTTGTGAACAACTCAGTTGACAACTGTATCACTTCGATGTGCTATGTAACAAAACACCCAAAATTTAGTAGCTTTAAAAAAAGCCTTTGTTATTTCCTAAGTTTGCAGGAAAGCAACTTGGGCTGAGCTTGGGTGAGATTTCTTCTGGGCTAAGTCAGCTTTGACGCATCTTGACCGGGTTTGTTCACGAGTCTCCAGTCAACAAGTGGATCACCTGGGGCAGGCAGAATAATGATGGCCTCAGCTGGGATACCTGGGACTGCTTTGGCTTCTCTCCATGAGTTTGTTCATCCTCCAGCACTCTAGTCCAGGTTATACAGCTTCAAGAGCTGCAAGAAGGCAAGTGCTTTTTAAGTCACTGATTGTGTTGCCACTGTTCCATTGGTCAAAGTGAGTCATGTAAAAGGCACCACCAAAGGATGAAGATACAGGAGGTATGAACAAATGAGGCTATTTCTGTAGTTAACTCACCGAAGCAGGTTGAGTGAAAAGCAGACGGATATAGGCTGGATGCAGTGGCTCATGCCTGTAATCCCAACACTTTGAGAGGCTGAGGTGGGAGGACTGCTTGAGCCTGGGAGGTAGAGGATGCAGAGAGCTGTGCTTGCACCACTGCACTCCAGCCTAGGCAAAAGAGCAAGATGCTCTCTCAAAAGAAGAAGCAGAAGCAGAAGCAGAAGAAGGAAGAAGGAAGAAGAAGAAGAAGAAGAAGAAGAAGAAGAAGAAGAAGAAGAAGAAGAAGAAGAAGAAGAAGAAGAAGAAGAAGAAGAAGAAACAGGTGGTTATAGAGATAGAGGTGGCTAACGCAGCTCAGAGACAATACATCACAGGTTCCAAATCTAAATGCCATTTGGGAGAGCATGGTACATGAATGAATGCAACAGCCCTCATTGTAGTCACCCAGGGACCTGGTGACCCATACCCTAAGGGAGTCTCCACTGTTCATTCCCATTCAGTCACTGCCATGCAGGAACACCAGCCTGGGATGGCCAAAGAGTCTCTTTTCTCTGTTGAAACCAGCCATCTGTATTCTAGTACAGAGTTTCTCAATGTTTAAAGGTTGGAGACAGATTAAAAATTTTAAGTCCTAGATACTCAGTTGAGAGATAGGGAGACAGTTTAAATAAGCTTTTCACAGAAGAGAAAAATTCAAATGGCTAATAAATACATAAAGTAATGGCTGACCTCATTAATCATCAGAGAGATGTAAATTAAACCAACAATGAGGTACAGTTCACATGACAATCTCAGACACCATTAGTGGGACTGCAAGTTGAGGTTAAGCCATTATCTAGAAGAGTTGAAGATGTGCAAAGACCATACCCAGAAATTTCACTTCTTGGTACACACTAAGATATGTGAGCCCATATTCTACACAGTCAAGAATGAGCATAGCAGCATTGTACCAAACAAGCCAACGTTGGAAACATCAATAGTAGAACCAATAAATATGTTGTTGAGTAGCTATACAATGGAGTACTATACAGCAATGAAAATGACCACAGTATTGATATAGGCAACAACATGAATAACTCACACAAACCTGATGCTGAGTAAAAGAAGCAAGACACAACTGACTGCATATTGTATGATTCCATTTATACGAAGTTCCAAAAAGAATAAAACTAACCTATGAATTCATATGTCTGTACATGAATGATTAAAAACAACTTTCAGAAGAAAGGAAAACTTTGCAAAACAACCTAGATGATGATTACTTCTTGGGGAAGAGAAGGGCACTACAGGGGCTTGGGATTACTGGCAATATTCTCTCCCTTGTCTGGGTGGTGGTTACATGAGTTGGTTATTTTAGCAGGGCTTGGCAGGACAATTGGTTTACTCTGAGTGGTGTTGACTGGGGTTGCTTGGTGGTATCAGCTGGTGACAGGGCTAGTTTGGGGGATCCAAGATGGCTTCACTTATATTCTTAGTGCCTTGTCAAAAAAAGCTGGAAGACAGGGCTTATCTGGGCCCCTCTCCCTCTCCATATGTTCTCTCCAGGAGGGTAGTTGAAATTCTTACATGGTGATGGCTGAGGGCTCCAAGAGGCAGGAAGTGGAAAGCGCTTGTCTCTTAAAGCCTGGGCATGGAAACTAGCACAATTTACTTGCACCAAATTCTATTCATCAAAGCAGTCACAGAACATCAGGGTCCAAGAAGAGGAAGCATAGAACCCACCTCTCCATGGGAGGATGTCAAAGAATCTGCCATCTTTAATCGTCACAGTACTATTTTATTATGACTATGTATTTATGTATTTAGGCTGACTTTTGAATAACACGGGGGCTAAAGATGTCAACACCTGCACAGTTGAAAATTCATGTATAACTTTTGGATCCCCCAAAACTTAACTACTAATAACCCACCATTGACCAGAAGCCTTACTAATAACATAAGCAGTCGATTAACACATATTTTGTATATTAGATGTATTCTGTACTGTATTCTTACAACAAAGTCAGCTAGAGAAAAGTAAATGTTCCTTAAAACATAAGGAAGAGAAATTGTACCTAATAATCATTATGTGGAAGTGGATCATCATAGAGGTCTTCATCCCCCTAATCTTCACGTTGAGTAGGCAGAGGAGGAGGAGGAGAAGGAGGGGTTGGTCTTGCTGTCTCAGGAATGGCAGAGGTGAAAGAAAATCACGTATAAGTGGACCCACGTGGTTCAAACCTGGGTTGTTCAAGAATCGACTGTGTTTATTTATTCTTATCAATGGTTAGAAGTGTGAAGAAGCAGGACCGGACCCAAGATCCTCCCACTGCACCTGCTGAAGAAGCAAGTCCTAAAAATCAGCTTCTTCCTTAGTCTAGGGTGGGGTCATGGCTCCTGCCCACTCTTCTGTGGCTGCTTAGTTGGTGGGTGTTGAATAGGTTCTCGTTAGACCTTAACCTGGAGGAAATGCCTTCCCCACCCTCCCAGAGCCCACTGCTCCAAAGGCACCTCTTCCTGCTATGCCACATGCGTAGGCAGGTCTCTCTCTGGCCCCACTCTGCTCCCAAAGCAACTCTAGAAGGCCTGATAGACTCTCATTGCTGCAGGCTTTGCAGCTGAGAGGAGGCTTCTGTCACCATTTGTACATCTGTTCCCTGTTCCATCCCAGGGCACACCTTTTCATGGCTCAATTTATTTGTCAAGCAGTTTTTATGAAGCAGCAGATGAATACAGAGATTACGTGTCTGCACTTGGGAGCTGGGCTATCAGGGTTCAAATTCAGTTCTGCTATTTACTGGTTTGAGTGCCTTAAGCAAGTTACTTAATGTCTCAATGACTCAGTCTTCTTGTTTGTGAAATGGGGACAATAATCATACGCTCCTGGTAGGGCTGTTACAAGAATAAAATGAGTTAATATAAAACACCAAGAACAGGATCTGCCCATAGTAAGGGCTGTGTGAGTGTCTGCCTTTATTTTTATTATTGCAAAGTAAAAATGCACCTAGTGAAAATTGTACAGAAGAGTATACAGTGAAAAGTCAGTCTTCCTATGATTTTATATCTTCTGCCTTTCTCCCCAGAGAAAACCTCTGCTAGTAGTTTCTTGGATCCACTGCCAAAAATGTTCTCTATGTGTGTGTGTGTGTGTGTGTGTGTGTGTGTGTGTGTGTGTACGATTTTTTAAATTATATGTATTTAATATATAGTAGAATACCAAATACTTTTAGATACTTGTATATACTTTGCTTTCTTTCCTTAACTCAGTATCAAGAAGATTTCTCCAGCCAGGCTCAGTGACTCATGCCGGTAATTCCAGCACTTTGTGAAGCCAAGGTGGGTGGATCACCTGAGGTCAGAGGATCAAGCCCAGACTGGCCAACATGGCAAAACCCTATCTCTACTAAAACTACAAAAATTAGCTGGGTGTGGTGGCACAGGCCTGTAATCCCAGCTACTTGGGAGGCTGAGGCAGGAAAATTGCTTGAACTTAGAAGGTGGAGGTTGCAGTGAGCCAAGATCACGCCATTGCACTCCAGCCTGGGTGACAGAGGGAGACTCTGTCTCAAAAAAGAAAAATTTTTGAGTGCATCTAGACTCAAGGAACAGTGCTCTAACAGTGGAATTTCAGAATATTCATGACCTTAGGGAAGAGATTCATGGAGGAAAAAATCCCTCCAGGAGTTGTTCCTCAAATCCTTCCATGCAGTTCCTGACTCTGGTTATGACTTTTAAAGGTTTTGCCCAAAATTCACTGAGTATCCTGGAAAGTCCCTCCTCTCTGACCTCAGTTTTCCCATCTGTTAAATGGGTATTGAACAAAGCGATCCCTAAGTCTTTCTGAAGCAAGACACTGTAGGGCTTCAGTGTACAAGTTGGCTTCGGCCTCGCTTGGGACCCAGGACTTCAGGGATCCAGGTTTCTTTTGAAGCCTAGGCGCTCCCCATCCCCAGTCCACACAGCCTCTCAGGAGGTTTGGAAGGTCTGGCAACAGGGCCAGAGCAAGAACGAGGCAAATGTCCTGGGACTGCCTGAACCGAACCCAGGGCATTTGGAGACGCCAGGCAGGCGGCCTCGGTTTGTGTTGGACGCCTCACAGCCCGCCCGTGGTAATCGAACCGGTTTTTGTTTATTTTTCTAAATAGGAAGACAGAAGCTCGGGGCTGCCTGGGATGGCTCCACAAACAGCCCCGTGGCCAGAGTAGGCAGCCGGGGACTGAGCTGGGCAGCCAGAGGCCGCAGGGATGGAGGAGGGGCACCTGGAGGCCAGGCTCACTGAGCCTGTGAAGGGCCCGGCACGGGTGGGTAGGCAGGGCTGAGGACAGTGAGTCCGTCATGTCAGGCGTTCCTTGCAGAAGTGTGAGGGCAGCAAGGCAGATAGGAGACTGGCCCAGTGCAGGGCCTAGAGTGGCCCTCCCTCCGTTAGCCCTGGCTCTGGCCTGCAGCCTCCTACCTCACCCCAGGGTGTGCAGGACTGGGCCCATCCTCCATGAGCTTCCTCTTTCTTGCCTATCAACAACAAATCAGTGACAAATGGTCCATTGATGTCTCCCTTTTGCTGCAGAGGAGGGAGTGGCCAATGCATTGGGGCCTTCCCTGGTCAGCCCAGAGAGTGGTGGGGTGACGCTGGTTCCTCGGAGGCCAGAGGAGCCACAGATGCTGAGCAGGTATCCACGGGCCTTCCTGGCCCTGGGGTTCTGAAGGTTGATTTCCTCTCCCTCTCAGGCCATCCTGGAAGCGATGCAAGCAGTGGTGGTACCCTGATACTTAGAGGAATCTTTGTTCTTTTGTTTAAAAAAAAAAAAGGGAGTATAGGCAGACATAGATATAGCTACAGATTATATAGGTACAGGGTTAAACTATTTGAAAGAACCACTGTAACAGATCAAAAATGGTCTAATATCAATGTTATGTGGTTCAGTTCAACAGCAGTAATTATAAAGGTATAAATGTAATGATGACAAAGATATAAACATATACACATATACACAGACACATAAATATGTCTGCCTATGTTTAAATGATACAATACTGATTAAATTTACCTGTTTTTCTGAACTGGCCCACAGAAATCTCATTGACCTTTTTTTGCCCTCTGTGCCCGACCCCCCGAAATACTAAGACTTAGATGTGGTCTAAGGGCCTCTGCAGTCTCAGGGCTTACTTCAATAGTGATCAGACCTCCAAGGATTTCTGGCCAGGATTGAACCTCATTTACCTGTTGCCAGGCTAGACAGCAAAAAGACAGCTTTGGCATCAGGAAAAGCTGAAGCTGAATCCCGAACCCCCCGCCCTTGAAACTTACTGCGGGTGTGACCTTGGTTAAGATGTCAGTTCCTGGAGCCTCATGAATAGGGGGCTAAAAAGAAGACCTCCTTGGTTTTGACTTGTAAAGACACAATAAGATAATATATGCCAGGACCTGACACACTGACACGCAACACAGCCTTAACAGGTTGGTGTTCTTCACTTCCGTTTTTCTTACTGGGCCTTTCTGGGCTACCAGGAGGGAAAAAAATAGCTTTGGCCACTGTGCATGGGGTTGGAGGGACAGAAAGCATCTTTAAAGTAACCTTTTTTAATTATAAAAGTAATCCAAGTTTGTGATATACAATTCAGAGAAATAAAATAGAAGAAGCAAGTAAAAGCTCTCTAATCCTACAACCTGAGACTACCAATGTTAATATTTTATGTTAAGAAGTCTTTCATTTACAATTTGCAAGTAGAGAAAACCTGGCTCAAACCAGTTTAAGACAAAAAGGAATTTTTGAGGTCCTATGACTAAAATGTTCAGAAGAAGTTTGTCAGACAACAGGCACAGATGGCCCAGGCGTTAGATGATATCGTCGGGGGAGCTACTGCTTTCCTTTTTATATCTGCTTTCCTCTGTGTGGCTTCAGTCTTTGGCAGGAATGATGGCCACCAGCAAGTCTAGGCAGACCTATGTACAGCAACAGAAAGAGAGCATCTCTGTCTTCATTGCTCCTGCTGAAATCCCAGAATTCCAGACCAGGTCATGTGCCCACTCCTGAGCCAATCACTGCGATTCTGATTGGTCAAGCCTCTGTCACATGTTTCTGCTGGAGTTAGGAGATAAAGTCATTCCCACCTGAATACATGGCCTAAAAGAGGAGACGGGTCAGTTCCCCAAAGGAAATTGGGATGCTCTTTTCTTCTTTTTTTTTCAAATTGCTTTTTTAAAATTATTATACTTTAAGTTCTGGGGTACATGTGCAGAATGTGCAGATTTGTTACATAGTTATACATGTACCATGGTGGTTTGTTGGGGATGCTCTTTTCAGAACAAGGGTACATAGATGATGGACAGGCAAAAAAACGCATGCTCACCACATATTTTGCATATAATCATATACAAATATATTGTTTCCCAAAAAAATGTGGTTAAAAATATTGGGTAGCTCAGAGAGGCACAGCTACCAGCCACCTATCCAAATGCCAGTTCTATGGTCTTTCCTCAAGGTTGCACACTGCGATTCTCCTACAGATGCCCTTTATGCCCTTCTTATATAAGTCTGAAAATCAGACCTCCCAACAGACATATCTCCTCTAGAGAGAACCAAGGTGACTGCAGACCCTGACAAGGCAGAAGTATCAGAAAAGAGACATTGGACCTCACAGGCTCTGAAGAGAAAAATGGCATCAAATTCCATATACTACTCAAACAAAAGGCAATTACCACAACCATCAAGAGATCAGGATTCCAGTTCTGCCTCTTCTCTGACTTCCCCTTTCCTGTGCCCAGTGGATCCACTTGTAAAGGAAGCATTCTGATCAGTAGCAGACACTTATTGGACCCTAACGCCCAATCTCCTGAAATCAGGACCTGTATTTCCTTTTGCAGAATTTACCGCTCTCCCTCAAAGGGGTAGTTGGGTGGAATGATGAATTAAGGTGTTTGCTATGCTATGTGGAAGCCAACAGGACAAGATTAGTCCTCTCCCCTCCTCTCTTCAGCAAGAGAACAGGTGTGTGATGTAGGCATACCTAAAATCATGAGGACTTTGCTCCTGGAACCAATGATGCATGGATGAAGGCCTAGGTAGATTTTTCTTGCTCCAGGTGGTCTAACTAATAATCAGGCCACTCCAACTATGACACCATGCTTGTCACTGTTCCCTGGGTGTTCAGAACAATCCCTGCCATATCTATGCTTGAGATTCCTTGATATCCTGCCAATAAATGCCCCAGTGCTTATCTATTTCTGTTGCTTGCAACCAAAGGATCTAAACCAGTTAGCACTCTAAGGGCCCTTTCAATTCTGCAGTTGTCTGAGAGGATAGTCGTGACTGAGACCACTTTTGGATATGAGACACTCATATCCACGTCTTCCCCTTCCTCCCTGGGCACACCGCAAGACTGTATTTCCCAAGCTCACTTGCAGCTAGGCAAGACCATGTGACTAAATTCTGGCCATTGGAATGTGGGCAGTAAGTGATGTGTGTCACTTTCAGGATTGGCCCATAGAACCTCAGTGCAATTCTCCCTGGAGTGGACTCGGGTCCTAGAGGAGGGCAGGGCCATGTGCTGGGAGGAGCCTGCAATGAATGCTTGTACTGATCACAGGATCATCTTCATCTCCACCTACTGTCATCATTTCAGATAGCATGGATGAGAAAGGGAGTTGCATTGTCCTAAGGCACAGAGACTTTGGGGTTTACTTGTTATAGCAGCTGAAATGGTGTGCCCTAACTCACAATAATTCTCCAGAAAAGGGCTCTATGCCTTCAAACTGGCAAAGAAGACATCATTAAAGCCAAGAAGTGAACTGTAGCTACTGTTTCCCTTGTCAGCCAGAGCAGTGACAATACCAGTCCCCTATACCATGGGCCAGGACATGTCTCCTGTAAAGCTGAAGGGGTTTGATCAGCAAAGAGCCTCAGCCTGAGGCAGGACACTCTGAGATGACTGCTCCTTTATTGCTCCTTCAAGTAGAACCTCCAATTACAAGAAGAGTGAAGTTTCATCGGGGACCCTGGGATTTTGAAGTGACTTTTGGATGTTCTGGAGTCTTCCCTTCAGAGTTCACTGGGCTGGGCTCCTTTTCCCAGAGCACTCTGGGAAGATCCTTCCCTGAGTAGATGAGCAGATGTTGATTTGCATATATGCATGTTTCTGGCCTCTGATGAGATTAGGAGGTGCATTTTTAATCAAAGCCTCCAGCGAGGCTGGGCCCTGGGAGGCAGACTCAAGGTGGGAAGAGGAAATGTCACAGCAAAGAGGGTGTGGGCCTGGGAGAAAGAAACTCTCAGAGCTGAGCTTTGTTTATAAAATCTGAGATGGCTTGGTGCACCTCTGTGGCTGGGAAACTGGGATGAAAATGGAGGGAGACACTCATCAGGTGCCCTGTACTCACTCTGCAAAACCTTGGAAGAATCTTGTCTTTCCCTGTGGCTCAGTTTCCTGTACAAAATGGGGGGTTGGGGTGATGCCACTGGACCTGTTAACTTTCCCAGGTTATTGTGAGATTTCAAAGTGTCATGAACATGATATATTTTGCAAATATCCTGCCCTTATTATTCACATTGGAGAAATTCTCTCCCGAACGTTGCAAGCAAGAGAGCCCACCCACCCTCCCTACCAGGGCACCTATTGCTGAAGAAGGGTCAAGGGATTTGTCCTAGAAGAACATAGCACCAAGATGCCTTGCTTGGAGCCAGTTGTAGGGTAGAAACTCTCCAGCAACCCTTCTGGTGAACGAAAGATAATCTCCTTTTATCAGAAGAAAATGTTGAGAAACTACCCTAGGGTGAAATCTGGATTCCTTGAGTTATCTAATTCACAAAATGAAATCCCCTAAAGTCTTTAGAAAGGATAACCTGTGTCTGCAAATATTCCTTAAACACATTAATAACCTTTGCCCTGACTGTCCCCTCTGTTTGGAAAACTCTTCCCCCAGAGTTGACTCCCCCATTTTTATTCATGTCTCTACCGAAATGTCACCCTCGGAATGACCCTCCCTGACCATCCTGGCTGCAATATCTCTTTTGTCTCACTCTTCTGCCACCAACCCAGGGCACGTAATCTCAGCACTACTGATATTTTCTGCCAGATAATTTTGTCTTGCAGGATCTTGCCCTGTACATCGTAGAATGTTCAATAGCATCTCTGACCTCTATCCACAAGACACCAGTAGCAGCCACCTGTGAAAGGTTATGACAAACAAAAATGTCCCCAGACATTGTCAAATGTGCCCCTATAAAATGGAATCCAAAATCCTCCCAGTTGAGAACCTCTAGTCCAATGTGTTTTCTTTTCTTTCCTTTCCTTTTTTTTTTTTTTTTTCTTAAATTTGAGGCAGGATCTTGCTCTGCAGCCCAGGCTGGAGTGCAGTGGCGTGATCTCAGCTCACTGCAACCTCCATCTCCTGGGCTCAAGTGATCCTCCTTCTTCAGCCTCCTGAGTAGCTGGGACTACAGGCACACACTGCCACATGTGGCTAACTTTTGTGTTTCGATAGAGACAAGGTTTTGCCATGTTGCCCAGGATGGTCTCAAACCCCTGAGCTAAAGTGATCTGTCTGTGTTGGCCTCCCAAAGTGTTGGGATTACAGCCCCAAGCCACCACAGCCAGTCCTGTTTTTTCTCTTCTACTTAGGACTTGGGGCCAGCTGAAATACATTTTCCATGTTTTTCTGATGATTTCTCAGCCCTCTCTCAGACTGGAATGTGGGGTCCGTTCAGGCAGGGTCCCTCTCTGCTTTGCTCACCTGGTTGCCCCAGGTCGAGAATAGTGCCTGACAAGCCTCGGAGCCCAGCAAATGCCTGTTGAATAAATAAGTGAGTAAGGAGAAGCAGCAGCTTCAGCAATTGTGTGTCTCATGATCCTATTAGTGTCTGTGTGCATCAGTGTGTAAAAGGTGCCGAGGAGCATATTCTCGTGGCAGCTGGTGCAAAAAGCCTCTTAGGAAGAGGCCAATCTCTGCCTGAAGAGCATTGTTCTTCACAGGTCCACTCTGAGCAGGGCATCCCCGTGGCCTATTGAGGTCAGCTCCCTGTTGGCCTTCTCAACGGGGCTGAAACTGCTCTGTGTCAGATAAAGATCAGAACTCTCTGCTGGTTCCCATCACACTCAGAATAAAAGCCAATATGTGTGCAGTGGACTGTAGAGGCCCTATCAGACCTGCACTGCATGCCTCTCTGGTCTTCATCTCCTTTATTCTGCCCACTCCAAACTCATCATGACCTACCCGACTCCTTGATGTTCTTTAAACACTCTGAGTATCTCCTGCCTCAGGGCCTTTGCACTTGCCATCATCGTCTCTTTTTAAAAAAATTCTACTTTAAGTTCTCAGATACATGTGCAGAACACGCAGGTTTATTACATTGGTATAAGTATGCCTGCCATAGGTTTGCTGTACCTATCAACCCGTCATCTAGGTTTTGAGCTCCATATGCATTAAGTATTTATCCTTGCCTTGCCTGCCACCCCCACCCCCTAACAGGCCCCGGTGTGTGATGTTCCCCTCCCCATGTCCATGTGTTCTCATTGTTCAGTTCCCACTTATGAGTGAAAACATGTGGTGTTTGCTTTTCTATTCCTGTATTAGTTTGCTGAGAATGATGGTTTTCAGCTTCATCCATGTCCCTGTAAAGGACATGAACTCATTCTTTTTTATGGCTGCATAGTATTCTATGGTTTATATGTGCCACGTTTTCTTTTTCCATGGCTTCAACCCTCCCCATGTCCTCTAGGTATCTACTTAAAAGTCACCTTTTCCGGGAAGCCTTTCCTGACCACCCTGTTTATTTAATGTTTGAGCTGTCTGTCTTCCTCATGATAATGCCAGCTCCTTGACGGCAGGGGCTTTTGTTCTCTTGCTGTTCCTCCAGCACCTAGATAATTGTTTGGCATGTTCTTGGGAGGGTGTGTGTGTGCATGGAGATGGCATGTGTGTGACTTATTTAACACAGTCATGCTAGACCTAAAACCATGCCTGAAACATGGTGGGTGTTTAAAGTGGGTACCCCAATGTCCACGCTGAGATACAGTTGGGTGAAAGTGATTTAGTAGACAGCATTTTCAGGAACAACCCACAGGGGATAGGGGAGTGGAACAAGGAAGGGAAGGAGGCCAAGAGACGGTGCATATCATGCAAAGTCCTGTGGAGGGTTCCTTGGGCTGGAGACGGCATATGTCACACATCAGGGTTGTCCCAATCAGCGGAAGGGGAGGTAAAGTTTTTATACCCTGTCTGCATTAGGCTGCTCTAGAAAACTGTACATACCCAGGCACTTTCTGCTCTCCATGCAATCAAGTGAAGTGCTGCAACCCAAGGGCAGCACGCCAACAAAAGGATGCAGGTGCCGGCTGCTGGGGGAGATGGCGCATCCAGAGCCAGGATGTGATGAGCCTCAAGACAGAAAAAGGATCTGGGGGTTTGTTCATGGGGCCTGAGAGCATCTGCTGCAGCAGGCGTGCTCCATATTTGCTGAATGAATACTCTGGCTTTGCTCAGTGGCAACTAGAACATTCTTGTAGCTAAAGAAGTGACCTCATTCAGTGCTTCCACCGGTCATACTTCTCATTGAAATGAGGACACCAGGACCCACTCCCAGAGTTTGGGCAGGAGTACATGAGTGGGGTTATGCACTCACATACCACTCCCTGAAGTTCAGGCAGAGGTGCCCCAGCCCAAGGCTGAGTGTGTTCCCTGGTTCATCTGCTGTGTCCCCTGAGGTGGAGCCCACAAAGATGGTCCCCGGAGCACTGTCCCTGGAGCAGGCCTCATGTTCATCTGCTACAACTCAAGTTAGTTTCTGACTTGCCCTCTCACATCTCCATGCCTTTGCAGAAGCCATGCCCTCTGCCCAGAATGCCCCCCTTCTCTTCTTTGCCTTGAAATCCAAGTTTTTCCTTCATGAGCAGTTCAAATGTCACTTCTCAAGTGAGTAAAACCTCCCCAACTGCCTTTTCCCTGGGTTTTTCCGGCAAACATCCAGGAAAAATCCCCATCCCACCCCACCACCAGTGCCCCAGCCTGTGCCACACAGTCCTGCTCTGGTTGGTTTCCCTGTTACGCAGCAGCTGTAGCTCTGTCTCTCTGGTAGCCCAGTGCCTGCTGGGTGCCTGGCTTCCAGATGTGTGACATATGCCTAATCAATAAATTGATCAAGTGACTCATCCAAAGAGGAAGAGGAAGGACAGAAGCTACTTAAGCCTAAATCCTTCTTCATGGCGTCTTCTCCCACCCCACGTGGACCTGAGACTGAGCATTCAGAGATGGCTCTGATGTTAGAGGTTACCACTGGGGACCCTCCTTCTGAGATTTCCTTTCCTTGCAGTGGTCTCCCATGGCTTTGGGGACTTCTCTCCATATCATTTCCTGCTCCAGAAACTTCTGGAGCCTGGTTAGATGCCGGTGCCCCAAGAGTTAACCGCCTCAACCTCAGCTCAAACTGCTTATTGTCAATGGATTTCTTGGGCCAGCCAAGATGCTGGAAGCCCGGGCTGAGCTGGGTCGAGCGGAGGTTTATTTTTCTGCTGACTACCATCTCCCAGTTGAGTATCTTTCCCAGGACAGATCTCCAGCCCCGTTTTCCCTGGCTCTCTCTCCCCATATAAAAACAACTTTATCTCTAAAGAGCAAATAACACCCAGGGCTCATAACAGATGCCAAGAACTGTTGCTGTTTTGATTTTTGAAAATAAAAATTCAACTGTGTTCAATAAAATTCAGAAGCCGCTTCCCTCTGTGGAAATTAAAGGAATCCAAGACGCCCGAGAAGCCACCGACCTTCCTAATTAAAGCTGCAGCAACGGCGGGAATCCACTTTCTACAACCAGCCCGCTCTTGCTGAGCCGAGAACAAAGCCGGCCCCCATCAATATTTCATTCTCTCTTTTCTTCCACGATAACAATGCCGTGTGTTCTGAGTGCGCCCCCCAAAAAGACATGCAGAGCTATGTTAATTAGGGTTTAAATAATTGACGCCCCAGATCTCGCTGTGTTTCCGGAAGTGTGCAGGGTGGTTGCTGGCACAGCTCATAATTGCATCTGTTCATGGTCACAGCCCCCCACCCGCCCCCACTCTCTGTCTGTGTGTCCAATTTGGCAGGTATGGGCTCAGGGTTCTCCTAAATTGCTCCCATCCTGAGGTTTTAGGGTTTTGTTTTTTTTTTTGCTTTGATTGTAGACTAGAGTTTGAAAAGATGTGTTAACTAGGGGCCTACTCACAGGAGGTGAGCTCGGTACTGCGTCCTGCCTGGGCCAGGGGCCAGGCCACCCCCAGGCCTCTGACTATGTTCTGGGCACACTCCCTAGATTCCTGATGTGATGTGCAGGGAAGGCAAGTAAACAGATTTTGAGCAGGTGGAAGGAAGGAAGGAGGGAATGAAGGAAGGAGGGAATGAAGGAAGGAGGGAAGGAGGGAAGGAGGGAAGGAGAGGAAAGATAGGTGAATGGGTACGTAGATGAATAAATTTGTCCTGTGGGTCCAGGGTGACTTGTCTCCTCCTAGGTAAGATAATGGACACAAGGTGGACAGTCCAGCCCCAGGTCTTCCTGTGCAGATAGTACCTGATATGGTTTGGATGTTTGTCCCCTCCAAATCTCACGTAGAAATGTGATTCCCAATATTGAAGGTGGGGCCAGGTGGGAGGTATTGGATGGTCGGGGAGGAGCCCTCATGAAGGGTTTAACGCCATCCCCTTGGTGGTGAGTGAGTTCTCACTGTTAGTTCACATGAGATCTGTTGTTTAAAAGAGTCTGGGACCTCCCCTTTCTCTTGTTCTTGGTTCTGCTCTCCCCGTGATGTGACATGCCTGCTGTCACTTTGCCTTCTGGCATGATTAGAAGCTTCCTGAGGCTCTCACCAGAAGTCAAGCGGCTGTTGGCACCTTGCTTCCTGTATGGCCTGCAGAATCGTGAGCCAGTTAAACCCTCTTTCTTTATAAATTACCCAGCCTCAAGTATTCCTTTATAGCAATGCAAGGTTGGCCTAACATAGTACCTTAGTACCTTGTTCTCTAAACAGCAATGAGAGACCTGTGAGGTTGTGGGTGACAAAACGAGCTCTGGACCGACAACTGAAGTTTGGATCCCAGCTCTGCCACTTACTAGTTGTATGACCTTGGACAAGGTACTTGGCCTCTCTGTTCTTCAGTTTCTGCATCTGTAAAATGAGGATAACAATAGTGACTACTTCACAGGGTTGATGCAGCCATTAGGTTTTAGATATTAGATGTGTTACATCAAGTAGAAGCCACATTCACTATTCTTGTTGTTCCAGGTCACTGGCATCCCTGCCACCCCATGTGTCTGAGAAGTACCTACTCCAGTGTCCAGAGAGGCCTCCCAGCTGGCAGCGGAAGTGTGAACCCAGGATCCCAGTACTCTGCTCTCCATTTCTCACCTTGTTCATTGCCTATCAAGCTGCTGCCCTGATAGGGTCTGGTCACTGTCGCATCCACAGGGCTTTCTGCTATGCTGATGGCCATCTAATCTCCAGGACTCGTGGCTCTACCAGGTGATTTTAAACCTCAGGACCTGTCTTCTGAACTCCCCAGCCCCCTATCCCACACATCACACAAGTGATCAGTGTCACCACAGCCCTATCATTGCCGCCTGCATCCAGAAACCTGGGCAGTTGGAGTCCAGTTCAGAGTGTCACTTTGGCCACCAAGTCTGCCCAACCCCATCCAAACCTAAGGGGAATCTTAGAGCCCTCTCTGTAGATGAAAAAGTAGAAGTTTCTTTCCTAGTGGAGGACCATGGAGGGGATGGGTTCTTCTTTGCAGAAACCAAGCTTTCTGCCTACACTGTCTTGCCCTCTGGCCCTTTTGCCACCCCCAACTCCCAACCCCCATCCCGACAGAGTCCTAAAACACAGAATTCATTACTTGACTTTGACTCAAGTACTCAGAGATCATCCCAAGGGCCTGGGGTTCAGGACCTGCCTATCTACACAGTCATCTTCTACCTCTTTTCTCCACCTACTCAGCAAACAAACACCATCCTCATTCAGACCGCCCAGCATTTATCCATGCCATTTCCTATACCAGGAAGGTCCTTCCTCCTCTTCCCTGTCAAATATTACTCGGCTACAATGTAATTGTGATAATTAGATGTTCCTTGGCACTCCCAATATTGGTCCCAGAATGATGCAGTGAGTGGTGCCTGTAGCAGCCTTCTCAGTTACATTTGGAAGGTAGCATGGTTGGGGGTTGGAGGTGATATATGACTCATCTCCAGTGTCTGACCCAGCATCTGGCTCACAGCAATTCTCAGTTATGTGAGTGGACGAATGGATGGATGGATGGATGGATGGATGGATGGATGGATAGATGGATAAATACAGGTAGATAAAAATGGGTACATGGCTAGGAAGGTGAGTAGGTAGGGCTTGGTCGATGTATGGGAAGATGAGTGGATGACAGAGGAGAACATTGGCAGACAATGGCTGGGGGCATGGGTGAAGGTTGGATAACTGTTTTCACCATTGGATCTCTTTCAGATCCAACAGATCTTCCTATTCTGTTTCTAGAGTTCACTCCTCTGACCCTTCTGACACAGACGCATCTTCTCTGGCCCAGAAACACAGACCTGTCTTTGTTTTATGAACATCTACGTATATTGCAGCTCTGGAGCAGAAAGAGCTGAACTAACTGGGTCAAAGGTGGATGGTTGGACCCCTCCAATAAAGAGGGAATGAAGAACCAGAGTCCTGGAGTTCCTGGAAAAGCCACCATCCTCCAATAGGGACATGAGCTGGGAAAGGGAATCTCTTTCCCCTTGGCCATCTTTTGCCCTTATGTGTTGGAGTCCCTGGAGGTCCCCCACATTCTCCTGCAGTGCCTGAAATTCAATACTTTGTAATGAGGCCTTGCCTTTTTAGGAAGCCTCAGCTGAAAACAGTTCTTGCTTCTGGGAGTCACTGATGGCTTCATACGATTAGTTTTTAAGCCTGCTGAGAGAGTCACAGAAAGGTCTCTGGTTGTCAAGAGAGATGATAGCTTTAAGAACACAGAACCACCAAATGGTGGGGTCCCTCGAAACACAGAATTCTGCCAGTTGTCCTGCTGATGTCACGTTTAGCAAACCTCTCTTGGATGCTGGAAGGATTTAGCAGTGGCCTACGGTATGGACAGCCACTCTTGGTGGGCCCTCCTTCCTCTCCCTCTTCTTTTGGGAACTCCATCCTCATTTTCTTTTCAAGACATGCTCTGCCCTATCCGTCCTCCATGTAGTTCTTGCTGAATTAACACATGTCTCAAGCCAGACCACGTGACACCTAATGGGCACTGAAGTGGGAAATGCTCTGTTTGCATCCACTGGGCTTCTGACACTCTCAGGGAGTCAGCATGCAGACCCCCAGAATGCAGCGCACTTGTCTGATGAGGGGGGCCGAAGAACCAGAGCACTAGGGCTCCTGGCAGAGCCACAGGGAGAGGCTGCTGAGAGTGAGGCTGGCACAGAGGAAAGCCAGGCTGAGCAATGGAGCCAGTCACCCTTCTGAAACACCGTCCACAACCCTGAGCCTTTCCTTTCTCTCCCTTATAAGAGAAGAGCCCTGAAGGGTCTACCTGCCCTCCTTCCTCCAATCTGCCCAGGCCCTGAGCCTGGATGAGCCTCCCTGGAATGACCCCAACACCCTCTGCTGAGACCCAACCTACTCCAGGCCATCTCTCAACAGTTCCCTTCCTAGCATTCCCCAGCCCCTTTTCCAGCTCGCCTTGACCCCTAGAAGGCAGATATGGGGACTCCTTCCCTCCCACTTCTCCAGAATTGTTTTGTGAAGTGGAACAGCATTGACCAACCTCCAGAAACCCAGGGCTTTCTTGACTCCCTGCAATGTCTGTCCTACAATCACTGATCTTCTGGGCTCATGACAGCACACAGAAAAGAATGTGGAATCTGTGTCTGAGACATGCACTGGTCTCACAGAGGCGATTAACACACTCAGGGTCCCACCTCCAGGCCTGTGTCTATACTGAGGTCCTGGCCAGGAAAGCTGGCTCTCTTCTGCATGATGGAAGCCTCCCCATTGCTTAAGGTCCTACTGAGATGCCACCTCCTCCAGGAGTCCTTCCTGGATGCCCCCTTGTGGAGTTCTCCTTCCTTCTGGCCTATTCCCTTTCCTGGGACTCATAGCTGGGCTGCCTTGGGACTGCCTGTCTGTGTCTGACATTTTGTCGTCTCCAAACCAGGGAGTCAGGGGAAGGCACAGACTTTTCCCTGCTCCCTGTGAGTTCCCTGATGTGCCACATCACCACCTACTCTGAGACACCACTCCTCTATTTGAGACTCCTTTATCCTCCTTGTCCCATTTTGGTTGCCCTGCCCTTTGAGCACACGTAAGATAGGATTGTTCTTCCATTTCTGCATATTGTTCCAGGACTTCCAATCAGATCTGATTCTGACACAGCCACAAGGCTAGCAGGGTCAGTTACATTGAGAAGGTAGCACAGATGGGGGTTGGGGGTGAGATATGACTCATCTTACATGAGTGAATGGATATGCAAGCTCTAGGGAGGATCTGCATAGAAATCTCACCCTCACTGGCTTGGCACCTGGGCTCCCCACCAAAACTGCCCTTGAACTTGCTGGGAGACTGGCCTCTCAGAGCCTCGCTTCACTCATGGTGTGAAAGGAAGTGTGTTCCTCTTCCTGGCTACCCAGAGCAGGCCTAGAGGAGGGCTCTGAGTTCTACAGGACCATCTGCTTCTTTGGGGCTCAGAAGATGGTAACAAGTACCACATGCAATGTGCTCATTGTGCAGATGGGAAACCGAGAGCCCAGGCATTTCCTGCCAGCAGCAGTCACTTGGCTGGCAGGAACTGGGTCCCAGAAAGACTGAGCCAGGCAGATCCACACTGACCAATGAATCCTTCTTGTCCTGGGACAGAGCAGCTGGGGGCTGTAATGTAAGCCAACATGAGGAAGGGGCCCCAGGTGACTCTGGACCTCTCACTATGGGCATTTCTGTACAGTTAGACAGGCCTAAGGATCATGAGCTGACACAATTTATAATGACTACAAAGCACTTCAGTAGTCTGGTATCTTGATGATACTACGTCAAGTGGAACACTCATTATCCCCATTGTATTGATAAGAAAACTGAGGCTCAGAGAAGTGAAGAGACCTGCCCAAGGTCACACAGCAAGCAGCTGAGCTGGGATCTAGACCCAGATTTCTGACCCAGAGGCCCTCACTCTTACATTTCAGCTTGACTCCATCCTCACCTACATCTGATCGCCTCTGACCTTCACAACAGCCCCTGTGAGTAGTTCAGTGGATATCACATCCCCATTCTAGAGATGAGGAAAGCGAAACCCAGAGAGAGAGAGAGAGAGAGACAGTGTCTTGCCCAAGGACCCACAGCAAGTCAGGAGCAGAGACTGGGCTTGAACACAGGGCTCCTGACTCCCAGGTATAAGCCTTTCATTTGCCACCAGGCAGCTGCAGAAGTCATGGGTTCTGGCTTCAGCCTTCACAGCTGCTGATCTCTTCAGTCACTCAGCAGTGGTCTCTTTGTTCCTAAATCTAATGAGTTTGTCAGTCCTTCACTGATATGGACCCTTGACAGGACGTGACATGATAATCACGAGGTCCCCCCTGAAGCATGTCTTTCCCGGACTCCTAACTCTGTGGTTTTCTGCCTTCCCTGATTGATCCCTCTCCATATTCTCCAAGGTACCTCTTTCTCAGCCCAAGCCTTAAATATCAAGGGTAGGCTTAGCACCCTCCCCTCCCCTGTCTTTCCCTCCCTTCTTCTTCTCTTATTTAAGCGTCTCTTCCTGGATACCGTCATAAACTTCCATGGACCCTTTCCCATGCCTAAGCCTTTGCATATCAGCTGAGATACTGACTGTCAACGTTGTCAGACTGTCTCTCTCCCATTGTCTACTTGGTAGCACTACTCAGGTGTCCTACAAACAGTTCAAACTCAGCATCTCGCATGGCAAGGCTAGATTTGTGCCAGATCACCTGTGCTCAAATCCTGGCCCTAATTCTTGCCAGCTGTGTGGTCTTAGCCATTTGGTGCGTCAGCTTCCCTAGCTATAAAATGGGAGCAATGATAGTACTCTCCCTATCTCACTGGGTTGCAGGGAGGATTTAAAGTGTTCACACAGTTAAAGCACCTTGGAACAGTTCTGCTTTACAGTCATTGTGTGTTTGTTTGTTTGTTTTGAGACAGAATCTCACTCTGTCTCCCAGGCTGAAGCGTAGTGGCACGATCTCAGCTCACTGCAACCTCCACTTTCTGGGTTCAAGCGATTCTCCTGTCTCAGCCTCTGGAGTAGCTATGATTACGGGCACCTGCCATCGTGCCAGGCTAATTTTTGTACTTTTAGGAAAGACGGAGTTTCCCCATGTTGGCCAGGCTGGTCTCAAACTCCTGACCTCAGGTGATCCACCCTCCTCAGCTTCCCAAAGTGCTGGGATTACAGGTGTGAGCCATCACACCTGGCCACTCATTGTTATATGGATGTTTCCTCCTGTTGCTAACTTTGCCTCCTCCTGACCTCTAGCCCTGTCCCTTCATCAGCCTTTCCATCTCAGCAAGTAGCACCATCACCTGCCCCCATGACCAAATGAAAACTGAATCTCATCCTGCTGCCCAGCTCTTTGCTTCCTGACATGGTTTGGATCTATATCCTTGCCCAAATATCACGTCAAATTGTGATCCCTCATGTTGGAGGTCGGGCCTGATGGTAGGTAATTGGATCATGAGGGCAAATTTCCTTCTTTGGTGCATCTGTCATGATAGAGTCTCATGAGATCTGGTTGTTTAAAAGTGTGTGGCACCCTCCCCCCAACCCCTTGCTCCTTCACCAGCAATGGGAAGTGCTGCTCCCCCTCCGCCATGATTGTAAGTTTCCTGAGGTCTCCCCAGAAGCCAAGCCCATGGCCAGCATTATGCTTCCTGTTCAGCCTGTGGAACCATGAACCAATTAAACCTTTTTTCTTTAAAAATTGCCCAGCATTGTATTTTTGTTGTTGTTGGTGGTTTTGTTGTTTGTTTGAAGTGGAGTTTCGCTCTTATTGCCCAAGCTGGAATGCAGTGGTACTATCTTGGCTCACTGTAACCACTGCCTCCTGGGTTCAAATGATTCTCCTGCCTTAGCCTCCTGAGTAGCTGGGATTACAGGCATGCACCACCATGCCTAGCTAATTTTTATATTTTTAGTAGAGATGCGGTTTTACCATGTTGGTCAGGCTGGTCTCAAACTCCTGACCTCAAGTGATCTGCCTACCTTGGCCTCCCAAACTATTGGAATTACAGGCATGAGCCACTGCACCCAGCCTCATGTGTGTCTTTATAGTAATGTGAGAATGGACTAACACACTTTCTTACCACCACCTACACTATCATGCAGTGCTATGCATTCTCAGAGCTTAATGCTTTCCAAGAGCATCCACATCTCACCTTCCCATTGCCACCCTTCTGCTCCTCATCCTCTCATCTCTCTACTGGGCCCTACAGCAGCTCCCTCCTTGTATCACAGCCTCCAGTGTTTCCTCCTTCAATCTGCTCTCCATCCTGAGAGCAGATGGTCTTCCTCAGCCTCCCTCTGAGTCTGTTTCCACTCTCATGGACCCCAGGAAAGAGTCCCAAGGCTCAGCAGCCTTCAGAGACCCTCAGGCTGTGGCCTTTGCAGCCTCTCCTCTTCACCCTGTTCCTGGTCTAGCTTCCCAAGGGCCTGAACTGCTTAACTCTTGGCCTTTGGCCACGCTTTTGTTTTCCATTTTGTTTTGTTTTGTTTAGTTTTGTTTTGGAAACAGGGTCTTGCTCATTCACTCAGGCTGGAGTGCAGTGGTGAGATCATAGCCCATGGCAGCCTCAAACTGGGCTTAAGTGAGCCCCCTGCCTCAGCCTCCTGACTAGCAGGACCACAGGTGCACACCACCATGCCCAACTATCTTTCTATCTTTTATCAAGATAGGGTCTTGCTATGTTGCCCAGGTTGGTCTCAAATTCCTGACTTCAAGTGATGCCCTCATCCGGGCCTCCCAAAGCACTGAGATTATAAGCGTGAGCACCTGGTTGGATGCTTTTGCATTCTCCTGGGATATGCTTCCTCCTCCTCCTCCTCTTTGTGCTTCTCCTTTCCCTCTTCCTCCTCCTCCTCTTTCCCCTGGAGTCTTCCTACCTCCCCACCAAATCCTGCCATTCCAGGTCTCACTTAGAAGTGCCACAGCCTCCTGGCTTTACCCCCATGGCTGCCCCAGTCTCACCAGGCTAGAACTATCTGTGTCCCCTATCTACTCTGAGACCCCTAAGAGTAGTATGTTCATTTTCTACTGCTACTTTAAAAATGACCGCAACCTGATGTCTTGAAACAATACACTCTTACGACCTCTCAGCTTGCTTGGGTCAGGAGGCTGGGGTTGGCCAAACTGGGTCCTGGGCTCACAGTCTCATGAGGCTGCAGTCAAGGCATCAGCTGGGCTCCACAGTGCTGAGGTTGTTGGCAGAATTGAGTTTTCTGCAGCTGTGGGCCTGAAGTTCTTGCTTTCTTGCTGGCTGGCTATCAGCAGTGGGATAGGTGATGCTCTCAGTCTGTTTGAAGAGGCTACCTGTGTTCCCTTCCATGTGGCCTTTTGCAGACTCTCACATGTGGCAGGTGACTTCTTCAAAGCCAGCAGGAGAAATTCTCTTTCTTTAAGAAGGACCCAGCCTCTCTTTTAAATGCATTTTTTTACCTGATTAGACCAGGCCCACCTTAGTCTCCTTTTGATGAACTCAAAATCAACTGCTTTGAGACTTAATCACATCCATAAGTCCCCTTCGTCTCTGCTACATAATGCAACCTGCTCATAGAATGAAATCCCATCATAGTCCTGCCTGTCCTTAAGGAGAGAGGATTATACAGGAATTGTACTCTCAGGGGTGGAAACCTTGGGGGCTGATATGGTTTAGCTGCATCCCCACTCAAATCTCATCTTGAATTGTAGCTCCAACAATTCTCACATGTCATGGGAGGGACCAAGTAGGAAGTAATTGAATCATTGGGGTGGGTCTTTCCCATGCTTTTCTCGTGATAGTAAGTCTCATGAGATCTGATGATTTTTATAAAGAGGCATTCACCTGCGTAAGCTCTCTCTCTTTGCCTGCTGCCATCCATGTGACTTGCTCATCCTGGCCTTCCACCATGATTGTGAGGCCTCTCCAGCCATGTGGAACTGTGAGTCCATTAAACCTCTTCCTCTAACGCCCTAGTCTTGGGTATGTCTTTATCAGCGGCGTGAAAAGGGACTAATACAGTAAACTGGTACAAGTAGAGTGGGGCACCACTGAAAAGATACCTGAAAATGTAGAAGTGACTTTGGAACTGGGTAACAGGCAGGGGTTAAGAACAGTTTGGAGGGCTCAGAAGAAGACAGGAAAATGTGGGAAAGTTTGGAACCTCCTAGAGAATTGTTGAATGGCTTTGTCCAACATGTTGATAGTGATATGGACAATAAAGTCCAGGCTAGGGTCATCTCATATGGAGATTAGGAACTTGTTGGGAAGTGGAGCAAAGGCGACTCTTGTCATGTTTTAGAAAAAAGGCTGGTGGCATTTTGTCCCTGTCCTAGAGATTTGTGGAACTTTGAACTTGAGAGAGATGATTTAGGATATCTGGCAGAAGAAGTTTCTAAGTAGCAAAGCATTCAAGAGGCGACTTGGGTGCTATTAAAGGCATTCAGTTTTATTTGGGAAGCAAAGTATAAAAGTTCAGAAAATTTGCAACCTGACAATGTGGAGGAAATCCCATTTTCTGGAAAAAATTCAAGCCAGTTGCAGAAATTTGCATAAGTAATGAGGAGCCAAATGTTAATCCCCAAGACATTGGAGAAAATATCTCCAGAGCACATCACAGGTCTTCATGGGGCCTCCTCCTATCACAGGCCTGGAGGCTAGGAAGAAAATATGGTTTTGTGGGCCAGGCCCAGGGTCCCAGTGCTGTGTGCAGCCTAGGAACTTAGTGCCCTGAATCCCAGATGCTCCACTCATGGCTGAAAGGGGCCAAATTATAGCTTGAGCCATGGCTTCAGAGGGCGCAAGCTCCAAATCTTGGCAGTTTTCACGAGGCATTGCACCTGAAGGTGCGGAGAAGTCAAGAATTGAGGTTTGGTAACCTCTGCATAGATTTCAGAGGATGTATGGAAATACCTGGTTGTCCAGGCAGAAATTTGCTGCAGGGGTGGGGCCCTCATGGTGAACCTCAGCTAGGGCAGTGCAGAAGGGAAATGTGGTTGGAGTCCCCTGCTGGGGCACTGCCTAGTGGAGCTGTGAGAAGAGAACTACCATCCTCCAGCCCCAACAATGACAGATCAACTGACAGCTGGCACAGTGCACCTGGAAAAGCTGCAGACACTCACTCAATGCCGACCCATGAAAGCAGCCAGGAGGGGACTGTAACCTGCAAAGTCACAGGGGCAGAGCTTCCTAAGGCCATGGGAGCCCACCTTTTGCATCAGCATAACCTGGATATGAGACACAGAGTCAAGGGAAATCATTTTGGAGCTTTAAGATTTGACTGCCCCACTGGATTTTGGACTTGCATAGGGCCTGCAGCCCTTTGTTTTGGCTAGTTTCTCCCATTTGAAATGACTGTATTTGCCCATTGCTTGTGCCCCCATTATATCTAGGAAGTAACTAACTAACTGGCTTTTGATTTTACAGTCTCATAGGTAAAATACATAGGTGGAAGGGACTTGCCTTGTCTCAGATGAGACTTTGGACTATGGACTTTGAGTTAATATTGAAATTAGTTAAGATTTCGGGGGACTGTTGGGGAGGCATGATTGGTTTTGAGGACATATTTGGGAGGGGCCGGGGTGGAATGATATGGTTTGGCTGTTTCCCCACCCAAATCTCATCTTGAATTGTAGATCCACAATTTCCACGTGTTGTAGGAGGTACCCAGTGGGAGGTGATTGAATCATGGGAGCAGTTCTTTTCCATGCTGCTACTCACTCATGATAGTGAGTTTTATGAGATCTGATGGTTTTACAGAGAGGAGTTTCTCTGCACAAGCTCTCTCTCTCTTTGCCTGCTGCCATCCTTGCGACTTACTCCTCCTTGCCTTCCACCATGATCATGAGGTCTCCCCAGCCATGTGGAACTGTGAGTCCATTAAACCTTTTTCTTCCCAGTCTTGGGTATGTCTTCAACAGCAGACTGAAAACAGACTAATACAGGGGCGATCTTAGAATCATGCCTGACACAAAGGGGGACTTATCTGCCTTACCACCACTATGTTCCAAGCTCTGGGCACACGGAAGGTACTCAGTAAACCTTTATCGAATATGTAAATGAGTGAATGAATCAATCAATCAAATGGCCACCGAGCTCACACCTTTCTACTTGGAAGGGAAGGATGAGATGGATTAGAGTAGTCTGGAAGGTGACCCCTGGATTCACCTTCTAATCAATTCCTTTGAAGGTACCTTCAGATGCCACTGAACTGTGGAGAACATATCTCTGTCATTCCTTGCGGGTCACCAGTATGATGTATGATGAGATGGGTAGCTGTCACTTGAGTATAGGCCCCATGAAACATAAACTCGAGTTCTCCAATGTCCCCGAGGCCACCCCAAAATGAGAAGCTTCTCCTGTTTTCAAGGAGTCAGCTGAGTGACTTTTTCTACTCCCACATTAGCATACACTGTGTCCCGCTAGAGCCAGTGAGGCATCCCAGGGGACACCTGACTTTGGGCAGGAATCAGGGATAGATATTGTGTGTAGTGAGCTGTGAACAGTCACTCGCTGAGAAGCTCATGGCATCCTTTATTTATTTGCATTGAAATATTTATTGGGATGTGAGGCATCTATAATAGATATGTCAGCCATGTGGGCAGGCCTGCTAGGGGGAGAAATCTGGGTGGCCTCTCTCCTAGGCATCACTATGTTTGCTCAGTGAATAGCTCACCTGGAAAACATTTCCTGGGCACCTACCACAGACCAAGCTCTGTGCTATAGAATCAGATTTAGTCCCTGCCCTTTGGGAGGGATGGAGAATAGGAGATGGCAGGGGAGAAAACACTGTTTATTAAGTACCTACTCTTTGCTAGGTATTTCTAACATGTTATCTCACTTAAGTATCAAAACAACCTTGTGACTTCAGTGGCATCATCATGCTTACGGTACAGATGAAGAAATTGAGGCTCGGAGAGGTTCAGTAACTTGCTGAAAGTCACACAGTCTCTTTTAATCTAAAGTCCAAGGTCTTTCTACTATGCGTAGCTTCTTAAGATGCCTTGCTTCTTAAGACCTGAATTTGGAGATCTTCATAAATTTCAGCACTGAAGTAAGAGAGGGTGTGTACAAATAGTAGACTTAGGGTGGATTTCGTTCTAGTTCTAGTTAGATTTTAAAGTTATATCTAGAGAAATCAGGAGAAGGAGGAGATGAGGGGTCTAATCCCAGCCAAGAGGCTGATGATGGGAAAGTCACTGTAGTTCTCATTTTGGGGGGCTTTCCTCTATGTCAGGCCCTATTCAAAGCACTTTAGCTCATTGAACTCTTCCAACCACCCTATAGGGCAGCTCAAGGAGAGAAAACAATTTGCCCAAGCTCACCAGATACAAAGAGGCTGAGCTGGGATTTGAACTCAGGCCTGCTGTTCCCATGTGCATTGCATCTCAGAAATGGTTCAATAATAGTAGTTGTTTCTTGGGTCCCAGCTATGACCAGGCAACTATTTAGGGGGCTCCATATTAGTTTGCCAAATACTCAGAAGCACCCCTGTAAGTCCTGTACTGCTAGAAGCCCCATCTTGTAGAGGGATAGACTAAACCACAGAGTCCATCCCAGGACCTGGGAGGAACAGAGCTGAGATTTAAGCCCAGGTAGTTTAGGGCCCAAAGCCAATGTATGCACTCCTTGTGACCTACTGCCTCTCTGCTAAGCTCCGGGGGCACCAACATTGACTTGTAGACAGACACAAGCACCCCTAGAAAAGAGAAGGAGGCTGGGCATGATAGCTCATGCCTGTAATCTCAGCACTTCGGATGCTGAGGCAGGTGGATCACCTGAGATCAGGAGTTTGAGACCAGCCCAGCCAACATGGCGAATCCCCGTCTCTACTAAAAATACAAAGAAATTAGCTGGGTGTGGTGGTGCATGCCTGTAATCCCAGCTACTTGGGAGGGTGAGGCAGGAGAATCACTTGAACCCAGGAGGTGGAGGTTGCAGTGCACTCCAGCCTGGCTGACAGAAGAAGGGAAGGGGAGGAGATGGTAGTGAAGGGGAGGGAAGAGAAGAAGGAGCTCTCATGGGCCAGGACCAGAGTGCACAGGTCCAGCCACACAGCCTGCTCCCCGCCATCCCTCTGTCTTCACTCCATTCGCTTCCTGTGATCCTGCCATCTTTACTCTGCTGCTGCCTGGGACCCCATCATTTCTGCTTTGCCCTCTCTAAGCTTTCTTTGCTCAGCCTCTAATGTAAAGAGCTCTGCAGGGTTCCAGAAAGATCCTTCCAGGTTGCTGTTCATCATCCAACACCAAACCTCTGACCCTTAGCCCTGGTTTTCTGACCAGAGTCTGGTAGACAGCCACCTGAATGTAGAATGTTCCATTCAGAGACAAACACACACAGACACAACTGTAAAAAGCCCAGAGGAGAAATGCCTTAAGTTTAATTTCTTCTTTGGGCTGGCCTGCTTCAGAAAGGAAGGGGTGTGTGGTGTGTGTGTGTGTTTTACTTTATGTTTTTAATTAAAAATGTAATAAATACAGGGGTTTTTTTTTTTGAGATAGAGTCTCATTCGGTTGCCAGACTGGAGTGTAGTGGTCTCTGGCTCACTGCAACCTCCACCTCCCAGGTTCAAGTAATTCTCCTGCCTCAGTCTCCCAAGTAGCTGGGACCACAGGTGTGTACCACCACACCAAGCTAATTTTTGTATTTTTATTAAAGATGGGGTTTCACCATGTTGGCCAGGATGGTCTCAATCTCTTAACCTCTTGATCCACTCACTTCGGCCTCCCAAAGTACTGGGATTACAGGCGTGCATCACCATGCCCAGCCATGCTGGTGGTTTTAAAATTCAGATTAATTTAGGCTTCGTGGAGAGCAGCAGTCTTCTCACCGGTCCTCACCGGCCATTCCCACTCCCTAACAGCAACTACTTTCAACTCTTAAAACCCTTTCTTCTACTATTTACCACATTTCTATATAATATCCAGCTATGTTTAAACAGTTTTATTGAAGTAAAACTGATATACAATAAACTGTACATGTTAAAGTATATATAGTAGGTCATCACTTAACAATGTTTATTAGTTCTTGGAAACTGTGATTTTAGGTGAAATGATGTATAATGAGTGCAGTTTCACCATAGGCCAATTGATATTAACAAGAATGAAATTCCTAGGCATACTTCTGGTTATAAAAACATCATCGAACTTCTAAATTAAGACCCCAAACGCCTCTAATATTAAACAGTGAAATAAACGGGAGCTATACATATGTTTAAGAATGATTAACAAAAACAAATAAGATCATTTTTTTTACCCAATTATTTTAGTTCAGAGTGGAAGGTGGCCAGAGCCCATCCCGGCCAAAGCCCATCCCTCAGCAGGTGAGAACCCACCCTTGACAGGGCCCCATCCCATTGCAGGACGTGCTCACCCCCTGCTTACTCATTCATCCTGGGACCATGTAGCCACAACGATGAACCTCACATGCACAGCTTTAGGATGTCAGAGGAAAGCAGAGGACCCAGAGAAAATTCACACGGACTTGAGGAGAATATGTAAATTCCACACAGACAGGGGCCTCAGCAGGGATTGATGTGTTTTTCTCAACAACATTCTAATAAAGTGACCTTGATGGAAACAACGTCATTTGAGGACCTGCTATAATTTGATACATTTTAATATATGCATGTCCCCATGAAACCACATCACTACAGTCAAGATTATGAACACAAGTTCCTTCATAATCCATCCCTCCTGTTCCTTTTGTGACTCCCGTCTATCCCCCAAGAAACCAATGACCTTCTTTCCATCACTGTTAATTTCTTTGCATTTTCTAGAATTTTATACAAATATGTACTCTCCCTTTTTGGCCCCTTTCACTTAGTATTGTTAGAGACTTGTCTGTGTTATCACATTATCAAGCTCAGCTGGTTTTATTGCTGAGGGGCATACCATTCTAAGTATATACCACCATTTGTGTGTCTATTCACTCAATGGACATTTAAACTCTTTCCAGTTTTCAGCTACTAGAAATAAAGTCTCTGTCAACATTCATGTACAAGTCTTTGTATAGACATATGCTTTCATTCTTCTTAGGTAAATACACAGAAGTAGAGCAATCCAATCATATGGTAGATGTATGTATAACCTTTTAAAGAAACTACCAAATTGTTTTTCAAGTGGTCATATCATTTTTCTTTCTAACCAGCACTGTATTAGAGTTCAAGTTGTTCCACACCTCTGCCAACATTTGGTGTGGTCAATCTTTTTACTTTTAGCCCTTCTGCTTAAATGTGTAATGTGTCTTGCTGTGGTTTTAATTTGTATTTACCTAATGACTAATGATGTTTAGCATGTTTCGTGTGTTTGTTTGCACCCTGTATATCCTCTATGCTGAAGTTTCTATTCAAATCTTTGACCCATTTTTTAATTGGGTTGTTTGTTTTCCTAAGTTTTCAGAGCTCTTCATAAATTCTATATACAGATGCTTTATCATATATGTTATTTACAAATATTCTTTCACAGCTTATGTCTTGTATTTTTATATTCTAAATAGTGTCTTTCAAATAGAAGCCCTTAATTTTGATTATGTTCAATTTATCAGTTTTTATCTTTTATGGAGTATAATTTCAATGTTTCTAACTACGGCTAACCCAAGGTCACACAAATTGTTTTTCTCCTTTGTTTTCTCTTAGAATTTTAGCTTTAGATTCTGTGTTTTAGGCCTATGATCCATTTTGATGTAGATGATTAACTGTTATACATGGGGAGTGGTATAGATCAAAGCTTATTTGTTTGCATATGGATATCTAATTATTCTGTCATCATTTATCCAAAAAAAGTCATTGTTTCATTAAATTCTCTTTGCATCTGTGTTGAAAATGTGTTGAAAAATGGGTTTATTTATAGACTCTCTCTTCTGTTTCACTGATCGATTTGTCTGTCTCAATATCAGTACCACACTGTATTGATTACTATATTGAATACTGTATTCATTAGTTACTATAAGCAAGTTTAGTCTTCTAAATTTGATGTTCACTTTCAAAAGAGTTTTGGGCTATTCCAGCTCTTTTGTATTTCTATATGAATTTTAAAATCAGCTTGTCAATTTCTGCAAAGAAACCTGCTTTTTGTTTGGTGTTTGCAATGAACTGATACATCAATTTGGGAGAAATTACATTTTAACAATATTGATTTATGAATACGACATATTTATACATTTACTTAGGTGTCATTTAACACTTTTCATTGATATCTTGTGATGGCCACAGATATTGCATAAATATCTGAGCAATATATTTGTCAGACTTATTTTTAAGTGTTTTCTAATTTCTAGTGCATAGTACAATTGATTTTGGTATATTGATCTTGAACACTACAACCTTACCACACTCATTTATTAATTCTGGTAATGATTTTATAGATGTCATCAAATTTTCTACAGACAATCATATCGTCTGTGAGTAAAGATTGTTTTATTTCTTCCTTTCCAATCTGGATGCTTTTTAGTTTCTTGTTATAACACTGGCTAGACACTCTAGAATAATATCAAATAGAAATAGGCAGAGCTGACATCTTTTGCTCTCGATCTTAGGGAATCCGCAATCAGTATATCATTTTTAAGTACGATGCTAGCTATAGGTTTTCATATAAGCCATTGTCAAGACAGTTGCTCATAGTGTGCTGCAAGTATTTTTTAAATCAGAAATCAATGTTTAATTTTTTAAGAATGTTTTGCATGTATCCATTTAAATACTCTTTTTTTGTTAATGTAATGAATTGCATTAATTAATTCTCAAATGTTGAATCTCAAATGTTAAACTAACCTTGAATTCCTGTGATAAACCCCACTTAGTCATGGTGTACTATGCTTTTTATGCATTGCTGGATTCGAATTGATAAAACTTTGTTAAGATGATTTGCCACTGTATTCAAGAGTAATATTGGTCCAAAGCTTTCTTCTCAAGTAATGTCTCTCTCTGCTTTTAGTATCAGCGTAATGCTTGCCTACAAGAGCTGGAGAATATTCCCTCCTCTTCAACTTTCTGGAAAAGATTTTGTAGAAGTTGTATTATTTCCTCGTTAACTATTTGGGAGAATTCATCAGTGAATATTTAGTGGCCTGAAGTTTTTCTTTCTGAGAGGATTTCTTAACTACAAATTCCATTTACTTAATAATGATGGTATTCAGAATATCCACTTCTTTTTGAGTGAGCTTTGTAGTTTTTGTTCATTAAGGGATTTGTATATCTCATGAGAGTTATTAAATTTGGTGGCCTAAAGTTGTTCATAATATTTCCTTATTATTATTTTAGTAGAGGATTAAATACAGTGATTTCACCTCTCTCAATTCCAATATTGGTAATTTACAGCTTTTCTTTTTTTTCTGATTAGCCTGGCTAATGGTTTATTAACTTTATTGGTCTTAAAGTATCAACTTTTCCTCTATTATTTTTCTACTTTGTATTTTATTTATTTTCACTTTGATCCCTATTGTTCCATTTTTTTCTGCTAACTCTGAGTTTAATCTGTTCTTGTAATTTTTTTTTCTAGATTCTGAAGATGGAAGCTGAGACATTGATTTGAGACCATTGATTCTTTTGTACTATAAATTTCCCTGTATACTATTTTAGTTACATCACACACGTTTTATTATTTGGTCTTTTCATTTACATTCACTTTTTTAATTCCAATTTTCTTTTGGTACATGTTTTATTGAGCAGTGTATTATTTACTTTAGTTTCCAAATGTTTTGGGGCTTTCCAGATTTTTTTTTTTTGCTATTGAGTTTTAATGCAATTCCATGTGATCAGAAAGCATACTTTGATTCTTTTTAAATATACTGAGACTTGTTTGATGGCCAGAAGATGATCTATCTTGGTAAATGCTCTGTGTGCACTTGTGAAAAATGTTTGTTCTGCTGTTGGGTGGAGTGTTGTATAAATGTCTATCATGGCAAGTTGATTGATATGGCTGTAGAGATCTTATACAGCTTTACTGATTTCCTGTCTACTTCTTCCATCAATTACTGAGAGAGGAACTGAAATTTCTAACTACAATTGTAGATTTGTCTATTGCTCCTTGCAGTTCACTCAGTTTTTGCTTCATATATTTTGAAATTCTGTTATTAAGTGTATAAATGTTTAGGATTACTACATTCTTGATAAATTGACCTCATTATCATTATGAAATGAACTTCTTTGTCTCTGGCTGGACAACTGCTGCATTTTGTCTAGGGCTAATTATTCCTTAACATAAAGTCAAGACTCTTCTGAATATGTCACTCAATGCTCCACGAATTCTCAGGGTTTTCCACTCTGCCTGGTGGGAACAGGCATCATTCCAGGTCCTGTGTGAGCTCCAGATACTATTGCCTTTAATCCTTTTGGGTGGTTCCTTCCCCACCTCAGGAAGCTTCTTCACCTGCCTCTGCTGTAGGAGGCCCTGATGAATAATTGAGGGAACCTTCTTCAGACTAAGTGCAGCTCTTTCTACTCTCCAGCACTCTTCATTACCTGTGCACATTAGCTACCTGGTCTCCCTGGACTTTTCCTGCCATCTCCCCACCTTGGGGAATTTTCCAGGCTCTACCTGGGTTCCCTCTCCTCGTGCCACAGCCTGGAAATTCTCTCAAGACACTAAACAGAGCAATTATAGGGTTGACCTCATTTGATTCCCGTCTCTCAGTGATCAGCGTCCTTCATCATCCCAGGTACAGCATCTAAACCATTGCTTCATCTATTTTGTCCAGTTTTATCATTGTCTCAGGTGGTACATAAATCTAGTTCTTATTAGAACTGGGAGTCTTTATTTTTGTGACTTGTTCAGTTTTAGGTGTCTGTGTTAACCTGGGGCTATGAAAGTTGATGATTTAGGCCAGGTACAGTGGCTCACACCTGTAATCCCAGCACTTTGGGAGACAGAGGCAGGCAGATCACTTGAGGTCAGGAGTTTGAGACCAGCCAGGCCAACTTGGCAAATCTCTACCAAAAAAAATACAAAAATTAGCTGGGCGTGGTGGCACATGTCTGTAGTCCCAGTTGCTCAGGAGGCTGAGGAAGGAGAATCACCTGGAAGGTGGAGGCTGCAGTGAGCCGAGATCATGCCACTGGACTCCAGCCTGGGAAACAGAGTGAGATCTTGTCTCAAAAAAGAAAGAAAGTAAGTTAGTGGCTTAGACTTCTTACAAATGATCCTTCCCTCTTCTACCTCCACATCCTTTCCCTTCCCCCATCTTCCCAAAATAGATTTGGTTATAATGACATAAAATTTTCATATGACTTTGAAACTATTGCTCACAGCTGAGTCATATGGTATACTGGGAATGGTTTATGTTCTTTTACATCTTTTAGTTTTCCATAGAGTTAATATTTGCCTTTTTTAAAAGTTTGCTTTCCTGTCTAATGGTGAGTTTGTTCTTTTAATTTGAAGTTTCATATTCAAATAACATGAAAGTCAACAGTGTCTGGGGGAAGGAGGTGACTGTAGCAATTGGTCTATGTGGGCTAAGACCATTTTTGTGTCCCTAACATAGCAGAGGGGTGGGGAAGGGGCTGCCACTTTGGCACACAGCCCCGGCCTTCTGTACACACCTCACGTGTCCCTGGCCTAGTCTGAGAAAGAAGAAAAACATGTGAATTGAAGTAGCTAGAGAAGGTAAGAGGCAAGAACACAAAAACAGGACCCTGGATTCTGTTCCGTCTGTGTTGCTAATGTTCTGTGTGACCTCCAGGAAGTCCCTTTTCTTCTAAGGCCACCACTTATTGTGAGGGCAAATGACTTCTCTAGATTGCATGAAGGTCATCCAGGAATGTGGTGGCCATGAAGACACTGGGGCCTGAGAAATGCCCCTGTTTCCTGCCTTAATTTGGCCAAGACCCAAGTGGTCCTTTGTATCCAAGAGGGGACAGACAATGTCGTCATGGATGAGAAGCCCAAGGATCATGTTTCAGACCAAGACAGTGAGAGACTGAAAAAAGGTGCTTACACACCTCCAACAATGGGGAACTCACTGTTTGCAGAGGCCTCTGCAAGGTTGGAGGTGTGTAAGCAGAGCTTAGACCAACCCAGGGTGAATTTTTCACTTTCCCCAATTAGAGTCATGACACCACACTGTATTGTCATTGGCCATTATGTTCACTGGCTCCTGGACTGAATTGTAAGCCCCATAAGGGCAGGGACCTTGAGTGTCTAGCCCAACTAGACACTCAACTGGGACATTTTTCCCCCCAGGGGACATTTGGCAGTGGCTGGAGACATTTTTGATGGTCACAACTGGGAGAAGATGCTACTAGCATCTAGTAAATAGAGGCAACGGATGCTGGAAAACAGCTTATAAAGTACACGACAGAACCCCACAACAAGGAATTATTCGGGGCAAAATGTCAATAGAGTTGTGCTTTAGAAGACCTGGTCTAGCCTATCACTCCAACCCAGCCTCACTGCAGGGTCCACCACCTGAGAGGGTATTTGTACATCGGGGGATAGACAATGATGCTTGGCAGGGACTCTGATTTAATAGACTGTCCTCCATGAGCTGGCATGGGGCCCACAGCAATCCATGCCTGCCCTGGGCCCTGCAGAAGCCAGCTGCCCAACATGACTTGGGGGAGAATCCCCTGCCCCAGAGAACAGTGGGTGGGCTCCTGGCCTGACCTGGCCCTCCCCTTCTTGGGCTTCTGGCCCATCCTGGCCAGACAAGGGCTTAGCTGGAACCTCAGCTCTGCCTTGATCTTTGGCACTAATGTTCCCTTATCAGTGAATGACCCAAGACTCCAGTTTTCTTTCTGCACCATGGGGCAGGTGACAGATCTGCTTGTTCTGTGGGCCCACTAGGAGCCAAAAGTGGTTAGTGGATGGCCCATGGGTGGGTGGAGGGGAAAGTTACAGAGTTTCACCCCCTGCTAGACTCTCCAGAGGGTAACTGGCAGGATCTGACAGTGCAGGGAGGAAAAGTTCATTGATCCATGTAGTCAACAAATATGTATTGAGCACCTACTGTGTGCAAGGCCTAGGTAGCAGGAATGCAGCACTGAATCAGGCAGACAAAATCTCTGCTTTCAATGGCACTCACTTCTAGTGGCGGGAGGGCAGGGTGGGAATAGATAATAAACACAAACCGGTAAGTAGCTTCTGGAAGGTAATGTACATTTATGATACAAAGGGAAAAAAAGCAGGCACAGGATATCAGGAGTGAGTAGGGCAGGAAGGGGTTTAAGTGGTGTAGACATGGGAAGCCTTGTTGAGACAGTGACATGTGATGGATCATTGGGTATTATGGGGAAGAGTATCCAGGCAGAGGGAATAGTTGGTGCAAAGGCCCTAATGGGGAACGTGCCTGATGTGCTTGAGGACAGCAAGGAGACCCATGTGGCTGGAGCAGAGTGGGTGAGGCAGGTGGCAGGAGGTAGGAGATGAGGCCAGGAGGGAACAGAAGCTTGCCACACTGGGCCTTGGGGATGCCCGGGTTTGCCACTGTGTTTGAGAGCCACGGAAGAGTTTGAAGCAGAGAAGTGGCGTGATTTAAAAATTTTCCCTAGTTGAGAACCAGTGGGCTAGACACTCAAGATTCCAGCTCTCATGGGGCTTAGAATTCAGTCCAGGAGCCAGTGAAGATAATAGCCAATGATAATACAGTGTCACAATTGTAAATGGGGAAAGTGACAACTCACCCAGGGTTGGTCTAAGCTCTGCTGCTGAATCAGCATATCACACTTACCACCCTAAATCTACACAGATGTGTTCTCTTGCAGTTCTGAAGGTCTGAAGGCCAAAATCAGTTGAAAAGGCCAGGCGTCACAGGGCTAGACCCCTCTGGAGGCACTAAGAGAATCATTTCCTTTTTTTCCCCAGCTTCTGGCTGCCACCTGCGTTCCTTGGCTTGTGCCTCCTTCTACACATCAATGTCATCTTCTTCCTGCGCTGCAATTGTATCTCCCTCTGCCTCCCTCATATGAGGAAACTAGAGATTCTACCATTGGGCCCTCCTAGACCATCTGGGCTATTCTCTCCCTTCAAGGCCCCTAATTTAATCACATCTGCAGTCTTCTCTGCTATACAAGGTAACATTCATAGGGTCTTGGGGTGAGGATGAGCAGATCTTAGTGGGGGCCACTCTTGAGCCTACCACAGAGCCAAGTAGGGAATAGACCACAGTCCTGAGTGTCTGAGCTGGGGAGGGGCCCAGAGGCCCAGACCAGTGGCCAGGAAAACTGCAAGACCCCTCAGAGCACTCCACATGCTAGGGAGAGGGCCCATGGGTCAATCCATGAAGCCAGTCCCTGTGTGACCAGCTTCTGTCTTTCCCCAGACCTCAATTTCCAATCTAACAAAGAGGAATAATTAACCCCTGCCTTACTTGCAGGGCACTGTGTAAGTTAGAGGATCTGCATGACACTTCTCTTCCCCACCAGCCACACCAGCCTTCTTGATGTTTCTTAAACATGCCAAGCATTTCTTACCTCTAGGCCCATGCACTGAGTATTCTGCTACCCCAGGGCCCTTGCACTGGCCATTCTGCATTGGCTGCTCTTTCCTAGACACTGCCATGGATAACCTCTCATTTTCTTCATATCTTCGTTCAAATGTTCCCTTCTCAGAGAAACTGTCCCTGATTACCCTATCCAAAACCACATCCCCATCAATCTATCCCCTTATCTGGCTTTGTAGTTCAACTTACATATTTACTTCTTATCTGACAAGGTCTTGGGAGGAAACAGAAGACACACTTGGCTGGGATTTTGAAGGGAATATAAGGAGGGAACTAACAAGGGATGTTGAGCTACCACAGACTAGCAACAGTGGGAAGCTGCTAAAAGGGGCAGGGCAGGAAGTAGTGGTGCCAGAGCCCAGAGAGAGCTGGGGTGGGGTAGAGAGCCCTCCTGGCAGGAGCCAGAACCACAGTGTCAAAGCAGGAACAAGCTGGGGGAGAAACAGCTGGACATCTCTCCCCTGTCTCCAATCTCAAGCCAGTGCTTCCAACTGGCCAAATCCACCAGCAGCCAGAGCGCAGGTGAGTCTGAGTGTCATAGTCCATGGAATTCAGCCTCCCTGGGCACAGAGGAAGGCAGAGAAGGGCAGAGAGTAGACCCAGGTGCAGTAGTGGGGGTGGCCAATAACCCACAGCTTTAAGATTTTTGAATTATCTGTTCCTTCATTCAGTGTGGGAGATCCACAAGGACAGAGATCCTATCTCTTCTGATTATTACCAAGTTCCCAAGCAGTGCATTCATTGCCTGGCTGCTTGTCAGAGCCCCATAAATGATTGTTAGGGAATACATGGAGCAAAGCCCAATGATCTGACAGGAGAAAGCTCTGCGAGCGGGAGGGTAGCCCATATGTCTATGAAGGACCGTTCTGGTCATGGCTGTGGCACACCACCTTTGCAAGGGATTTTAGAGCTGCACAAATCAAACCAGGAACTCATCTTGCTACTGGCCAGCCCTGCCACTGTTCATTCCTCATCTCCAGCCCACCCCAATTTCAGGAGAGATTTCTAGACACCCCTCTTTGCCACCAGGTTGCAAAAAGCAAACTAAGGGGAAGGAAGGAAAAGTACAAGCATCGTTTTCTTGTCTTGGCAAAGAAGGGGGTTCAGCCCAGTAAGCAGAATTTGCTCAGGATCCTAGGAGGGCATTCTTCAGGGTCCCCTGCTCCGCTCTGGGTGCCCTGCCCAGAGAATATTCTCAAACTGCCAGATGCAAAATGCTGCCTTAAGAAAACTGCAGACCTGCTCTGAGGCACCTACAGATCCACCCAAATACAACATCCCAGGTTTTCCCTGCCTGGAACCATAAGTCCTTTTAATGCTTTGACTGCTTGGTTCGGAGGGGAGGCTGTCATGGTGGATTTCAGGCCTGGCAGCCCAGTGAAGGGGACTATGTCTGGGATGGCTCTCCCAAACACAGAGCAGCTTCACTAGGCTTTGAGAAATGGATGCTGGGGACCTGGGATGCTGAAGTCACCCCCAGCCCACAGCAGTTTGCCCCTCATCTTACCCAGTGAAGTACAGAGTGGCTTGGGAGGTTGTATATTTTGGGGGCAGAGGCCCCCAGGCGCAAATCCCAGAGCCGCCTCTTGCTAGCTCTGTGACCTCTCCTTGTTCATAAACTGAGTCTCAGGCCTTTTCTCTGGGATTGTTTTGAAGAGTAAATAAACCTGAACCTCCCAGCAAGTGACTAGCACACAGTAGGCGCAGTGCTTTCGTCTCTGGCTTCTCCTGTGAGTCCTAGGAGACCACATCTTCCCTGAAGCAGGGAGAGTAGCCAGAAATGGCAGCCCACCCTCTACCCAGATCAACCTCTCCGCGTTTGAAAACTTCCAAGGCAGGAAAACTTTTTTCCCCAGGCCGACTCTGTCTCGGCTGCCACCATGAAAGCCCCTACACCTTCCCCCCACGGGCCTGCTGCTGTCTTAAGAAAAAACCCTCATCTCCGCTGCTGAGATGAGCGTCGTCGCCAGGAAAGGAGGGAGCCGAGGGGGACGCACTAATGGTAGACGCCTCTGCAGAGGAGAAGACACAATGGATAAAAGAAGAAAGCGCATCCAAACACGAGTTCTTGTTCTCGAGAAGAAGGGCCAAGTCTGACTTTATAGCAACAGCTTTGAGAGCAGCAGCGGTGGGATTTCATGGCAGAGGTTCCGCGGGAAAATCAATAAGCGGGGCCGCTGTTTGGAGATGCAGCAAGAAAGGCCACTAACGAGGCCAGATTGTAACAGTTCTGCGAGCAGCCACAATGCTCACCTTACACGGCGCGGCCGCGCGTTGGTAAATAATAAATCACAGCGGCCGGCGGGCGGCGGCGGCGGCGCCGGACAGAACGCAGCGCGTTTGACTGCAAAGCAGACCCGGGGCCATGAATTATTCACCGCCGCGCCGAGATAAAACACGGCAGCGGGAGGAGGCACAGCCCTGCAAACAGGTGCCCGGCGCGGAAATCTGCCTTTTGATTACGAGCCTGGGCTGGGGATAGGCCCGGCCCGCAGCAGTTCGGGGGCGTCGGCGCTTGGGGCGCGGGAAAAGCTGGGATTAATCAGGGGCCGCAGCCGACGCCCCACAAGAGCGTTTTGCCAGACTCCGGGGCTGGGAGCAATTACAGCCAGGCCCAGCAGGGCTGGCAGCGAGAGCCTGAGAGCGCAGGCCTGTGTGTTGTGCACGCCTGCTGGCGTGCATGCCCTGGGTGGCGAGGTGCACATTTGTGAGCGCTTATGCAATGCATTTGTGTGAGCGTGGGCACATGTGGTGCATGTATGTGTGTGCTTTCACATGTATATGGGGTGCGTTTGTATGTATACACATAGTGCATTTGTGTGCATATGCTGTGGTAGGTATGCTTGCGTGCACACGTGGCATGTGTGTATATATGAACAAGTGTGGTTATGTGTGTATGATTGTGCAAACATGATTATGCATGCTTAATCCCACACAAGCCTGCACTTTCATATGTGGTGCGTTTGTGTATGCTTACGTGGTACAGGTATGTGTGAGGATACACACTCCTGTGGGCACGCCTGTGCAGTGCATGTATGTTTACATGTAGTGCATGTGGGGTGCAAAAGTAAATATGTGTGGTTAAATCTTTATAGGCAACGTATGCAGACATGCATGGGCATATGCAGGATATGTGTTTGTGTGTGCTCACACCTGCATGTGTGGGGTTATGCACACACACAGGCATGTATATGCAGTGTGTTTGTGCATGTATACATTGTACATGTGTGTGCATATGTGGTGTGTGGTGGGCCTATGAAGTGCATGGTTGTACAAACATGATGCATGTGAATGTATGTGAATATGTGTGGTTATGTATGCGTGTGTGTGCGCATAGTGCATTTGTGTGGGTATATGATGCATGTGTGTATGCATCCATGTTTTAAAGGAAGTTTTAAAGGTCTGTGTTGTGCATATACAGCATATGTGTGCATGTAGGCATGTGGATAGTTGTGCATGCATGCATAGGTGTGTGGAAATAAATAAAGGGAGGAGGTTGGGATTACTAAAATTTAGAAGCTTAGAGATGGAACCCCATAGGCCTGGGATCCAGACCTCTGAGGACGAGCCACTAGTTGGCTGGTGCTGGTGTCTCCGAGGTTGGTGGAGGGTCCCGTCCCGTAAGTCGAGGATGCAGACTGCTGGGAAGGGGGCACTGTAGGCTAATATTGATTTCTCTGAGGGAGCACAGTGAGGCTTATTCTACAAGAATTGGAAAAGTTACAAACCCGGTTCAGCCATTGCCTCAGAAGAGAACTGCTGCTGCTGGGGTGAAGCGTCAGGGGATGATGCTGGCAGGAACCACAGCAGACAGGAAGTAGAGGAAGGAGCAAGTCCCTTCTTGCTCCTCCAGCCTCAAAGTCTCCCTCTAGTGACCCTATTGGCCGAGTGTAACAAGGAGCCAGAAAGAGGGTTTGCAGTGTTGCAGAATCTCAGCCCTGGCATCACAAAGCTGGCCTCGAACAGGTTTGGAGCTGAGAGACACAAGTTTCATTGTGGCAGTCCACCCCTGGCTACTCAGCAGTGGTCCCCAGCCTTTATACATAATTGAACTTTCATACCCTGCGTTTCTGCCCAACTCTGTGCTTTATTCATAGAAATTCCCCAAATGAGAAGACACATTTTCAACTGATATCGTATCCATCTCAGGAAGATAGTGATGGGGTGGGGAAAAGCGGGTTATTGTGGAAACAGTGAGAAGTCCAGACTGACCTTCCCAACTTGAATCCCACAGAAGGGCCTTGCAGAGAGGTCCACAGGTGGCTTAGAGAGGCATCTGCCCACCCACTGGAGAAGAAAGCTCCTGACCTCTGCCCCTTAGAGCCAGCTTTGGGGATCTTCAAAGTGGCAAGTGTTCTGGATCCCATAAGTTCTATCCAGTCATTTCCCTACCCAGACTCTAAGCTTTGCAGTTGGTCTGGGAACTGCCCACCTGCATTGAAAGCTGAGAGAAAGATACAGCCCTGAAAGAGCAGCCTGTGAGTAGCGGGATGGTGAGTTTCAAAGCCAGACTTCTGTCCACTCCACTACCTCTAATGGCTCATGCTCCGACTCCAACAGCTCTGATATAGAATGGGCTTGAGAGGTGTCATCTGTGGGTCCCACAGCTGGAGACAGACCAAGTCTGGTGAGGCTGGGACCCTGCAGGAGGGGATACCTCAACATACAGCTCAGACCCACCCTGGCCTGGCAAAAGAAGGACATAGAAACCTTCCCTATGAAAGAAGGCCTCCTGCTTGCAATGTCACAGTTGGGGCACAGATGCAGAACAGGCCCACAGACAGCAGAAGCGTTCTCCCATTGCCACATCTGGCCTCAGCCCCTGCCTAGGCCATGCCTCATTATAATAAAGCACCTCATGGTATAGAGTTCAATCTATTTGGGTCAACTTTCCCACCAGGATGGCAACTTTCTTAAAGATACTCCAGGGGCCTGCCATGCTCACCCCAAAGAAGACTAAGCACAGAATATCAGGCATCTGCCAACCTGCCATGTGCAGTTGTGCAGGTTGTGCATTGCCAAAAAACCCCTAGCCAAGCAGGCAAGTGGGGGCTGAAATTTATCCTAAAATCCTGCTTGAAGATAGAGAGCAATTATCAAGTTCACGCAAAGATAACATATGGACTGGTGTTGGTGCTGGGTATTGAGGTACCTTGAACAAAGTCACCAAGGTGATTCAGTGCAATGCGTAGGCTCCCAGGGGCTAAGCTGTCCTCTTCCACTAAATGGTGCTTGAACAACGCCAACTCATAGCTATTATGTGGTCCAACATCCCATCCATCTACCTGCTTTTTGCACCAGTGAGGTGTCTCTGAGGTTGAGAGACCCAGAGGCCCAGAAAGAAAAACAGTGAACCCTAGGCTTTAGGGAGCTAGAGGCAGGCTCAGACCAGTCCCCAGCTGGGAGTTCTGCCCAGTCCCTCCATCCCAAGATGCCTGGGGGTCCATAGGAAGACTCCTATCTTCATAGACCCAATCAACACTATTATCCAAGCCCTGCCACCTTTGTGAGATTTGGAGCAAATGCTCAAATGTCTCCATCCCTCAGTTTCTGCCTCTGTGTAATGGGGACAATAACAGCTCTTCCCAGAGTCACCATGAAGATTTAAATAACGTGACAATGAAAGAGCTACCATTATGTGTGAACCATTCCAATTGCTTCATGTGCATTAACTCCTTTAACAAGAGCACTTGGAAGCGAGAACTATTAGTAGCCCCATTTTAGGGATGAGAAATCTGAGGCTCGGAGAGATTAAGTGACTCAAAGTCCCAAACACTAAGGGGCTAGAATCTGAACCCAAGCAGGCACTAACCACTGTGCAAACTGCCTCTCTTAGGTGAGAGGATATGTGGACGGCTCCTAGCACAGTGCCTGGCACAGATAGGTCCTCAGTAAGTGTAGCTGTAATTCTCGTTTGGGGATTAGATTGGGGCCTGGGATTATCTCTGGAAGTCACTCATCAGCTCTTGCTGCAAGCCCACAGTCAAAGCCCAGCCTGCCATTCTTCCTGACGCCAGCTCCTGGGTCTGCAAGAACTCCAGGTCCTGATGCCCTCAGCTCAGACCCTGGGGCCAGGCCCCACTGCTCTATCCTCAGAGGTAGCCAGAGGTCTGTAGTTGACATGCATTTAATTAGTTCAACCATTTGATGAGTCCTGGTGAGGGCATTATCCACCCTTCTCTGTCTCAGGCGGTGATGAGCTCCCTGTAAGCAGCTTTGGAGAGAGATGGTGGGGAGGTCTGAAGGGCAGAAACACATTTGTTCCTGTCTGCTTACAGATAAAGTAGGGAGTGACCAAGCGGTCTTCTTTCTGGAAGGTCTCCCGGCTATGTGGCTATGCATAGAAATGACTCATTTCCAGGGCCAGGCGCAGTGGCTCAAGCCTGTAATCCCAGCACTTTGGGAGGCCGAGGAGGGTGGATCACGAGGTCAAGAGATCGAGACCATCCTGGTCAACATGGTGAAACCCTGTCTCTACTAAAAATACAAAAAATTAGCTGTATGGTGGCGTGTACCTGTAGTCCCAGCTACTCAGGAGGCTGAGGCAGAATTGCCTGAACCCAGGAGGTGGAGGTTGTGGTGAGCTGAGATCGCACCATTGCACTCCAGCCTGGGTAACAAGAGCGAAACTCTGTCTCGAGAGAAAGAAAGAAAGAAAGAAAGAAAGAAAGAAAGAAAGAAAGAAAGAAAGAAAGAAAGAAAGAAAGAAAGAAAGAAGGAAGGAAGGAAGGAAGGAAGGAAGGAAGGAAGGAAGGAAGGAAGAAAGAAGAGAGGGAAGGAGGGAGGGAGGGAGGGAGGGAGGGAGGGAAGGAAGGAAGGAAGGAAGGAAGGAAGGAAGGAAGGAAGGAAGGAAAGAAAGAAAGAAAGGACTCATTTACAACCAGGGAAGGCTCCAAATCCCTGGGCCTCTAGTCTCTAAGTGCCATCTAGATGTGATGCTCTTCGGATGGGTGGCAGGGCCTGGGAGGGGAGTGAGGGCACCATTGCTCTGGCTGGATGCAGAGAGGCCCAGTGGTTAGAAGGTACGCTGTGTGCTCCTGACCCTCTGAGCTGTTCCCAACTCAGTCAGAGCATATGCACTCCATAGCCCAGGCCCTCCCAGGCTGTGCAGTATTTCAAGTGGCAGGGTTACCTCATAGTTTAGGATATGCTGAAATGCTCCAACACTTTGATGAATGGAGGTTAACTGTTGGAGATGGTACTGTTTAATGATAACTTGGCTTTGAATCCAGGCTCCACTATTGACATGCTGTGTGACCTTTGACAACTGACTTGTCCTCTCTGTGCCTCAGTTTTCCAGTTTATCAAAAGATGATGAAAACATACATCTCAAAGACTGTCATAAGAATTAAATACATCATTTCAGGTGAAGCACCTAGAAAAGTGGCTAGTTCAGGGTAAATCTTCAATACCTATGCGTCATCATTATTAATTTTTTCATGCTGTATGCCTTAGATAAAGGGTCATTTATCATAAAATGTAGCAATATGTTAGATTTCCCTCAGCAGGTTGAGAGTCTGTTGTAGCACTGTGTCTGGACAGTGGTTGCCACTAACTCCATGAGAAAAGGCCTAGGGATGGGATTTTTAGAGTAGAGTCCATTGTTCCATGGGATGATTAACCACAGCTGCACAGGTCATTACATAGGGAAAAATTCTGAAGCCTAGTCTAGTCTAAAAGGAACAAGCAATGTGATAGATTAGTGATGTCTGCCACAGACATGAGTAGGGCAATAAAGGGTGGTTTTTGTTTGGCCTTCTCCAAGAGGGGGCTGAGATAAGTCAGGTGCAAGGAGTTTATTTGGTAGGTGATGCCAGGAAGTCCAGTGAGTGAGCTGGGGAGTGAGATAGGAAAAGTGGAAATCCAATGAAGAGGCAGTACTGAGAGTGTTACCACAAGGCACTGGGGACTCATTCTCTCTGTGGAGCTTCTGGAGACTGTATCACATATAGCTCAGAATCACCCCTCCTGGGGGCAGGTGCATTTAGCCACTGATTCCCATCGCTCATTCATGGAGAGTTGCTCCTCTGGCATGAACTCCTTGGCACTTGCAGCCTGCCCTGAATGTGGACTGAGAATACTCCCAAAACCAGGAAATTGCCCTTGAGCAGAAAGCTTCACTCAGCTCGAAGATCGGCCAGGATGATCTGCAGGGACTTTCAGGTGGGCTGGGGATGTGGCTGGGACACCTGGTACAGATGCTATGAGTGTTGTGTGCATGTCACCACGAGGAGCCATCATCTGCCTTTCCTTCTCCCTGCCTTCCCTCCCCACTTCCTTCCCTCCTTCTTCATTTTTCTTTTTTCCTTCTCTCCCTCCTTCTTGTCTTCCTTCTGCAAATATTTTCTGTTCATGTCTGACTTGTCAGGCCTTATGCTAAAAACCAGGAGTAGCAAAATAAATAAAAGCTTGTCTCTGCCCTTAGCTCTTCAGTCTGGTAGAAACAGCAGAGGCCTCCCTTCTCCCCAAAGGAGGAAAAAGACACCCAAAGCAGCTAATAAATGATTTCAAGTGGTTCCTTTTCAGGCACTTTCATTTTTAAAAGCAGGGCCCAGGGGCTGAGCTGGGACTGGCAATTAGAGGCCAAGTTTCTATATTTGAGAGACGGGGGTGCAAGGAACCTGAACACCTTGGAAAAAGTAAACTTATTAGGTGGAGGAGGATCTTACAGAGTATGAAATTTACAAAAGCTCTATCCGAAATAACACTAATGACAAGGCATTTTATTGATGTTTAATTCAAAAACAGGAGCTAATGCAAGTGCCCTTCCCTTGGAGCGGGAAGGAGGAGGGCACTTTTCTTCCTAATAATTTACTTAAACTGAATTTCAGATGGGAAATTAATTTGCCTGGAATAAAAGCAAGACATCACTCCAGAAGTAAGAAGTCACCTTGGATGCGGCTCTCCTTACGGAGACAGCCCGCCGCTGTCCTCCAAGGCCAGGAAGTCCTATCTGGTGGGCAGGATGGGGGCAAAGTGCACTGTATTTAAGGGTCTTTGCGGGGGGCTGAAGTCATTTTATATTGCTTTGTGACAGATCACTTTGTAAGTATCACATCTTTAAGTAATACAAATTATCACAGTTTTTATGAATCAGGTGTCTGAGCATGGATCAACTGGTCCCTTCTGCTCGGGTTTTACAAGACCTCTACCAGGGTGTTGGCCAGGGTAGGCCTCCTTCCATCCTCAGGCCACCATTCTAAGCTCATTCAGGTTGCTGGCAGAATACACTTTCTTGAAGCTGGAGAACTCGGTGGCATTCGTCTTCTCTGAAGCCAGCAGGAGAAATATCTTGCTGGCAATATTTATTCCTGACTAGTTCAGGCCCTCCAAGATAATCACCCTTTGGTTAACTCAAAGTCAGCTGATTAGTAACCTCAATATAGGACTGAAATCCCAGGTTCTTCCCACATTGCCTGGAGCAGATACACTGGGGACAGGTATTTTGGGGATCATCTTAGACTTACTTTCCCATACAATGTGAGCAGAGGAGCAGGATCCAGCTAAACATGGACCAGCTCTGAGACTGCGGGCAAGCTACTTTGTGTTGTTTAGCTTCTGTGTTCTCCTCTGTAACCCAGGTTAGCAAACTAAATCCTGCTGATCTGAAGAGAAACAGGAGATGCATCTTAAATGACCAGCCAGGTAGAATTCAAGGAATCAAAACTGAAAGTTAAGGTATAAACTCACTAGAAACAATATGTACTTACCTGTTGTAGGCATTTTATTTTAATTTAATATAATCAATGAATGAGAATTCACTGATTTTTTTCACATAGGATCAGGGCAGTTTGAGCATAACCTCTCCAACTGGAGTTCCAGGTAATCATTCTTACACTAATAAAACTCATAAATCTCACCTACAATTTCTACTTCTCTTTCCGTGTGTGAAAACTTAAGTGCATGTGCAAAGCAGTTTGAATGCTGAATATAGCTAGATGTTGACTATTTTCATGGTCTTTTGTAGTTATTTTGTTCCATCCTGCTATAACAATACATTTTCTTTAGAATACTCCCTTTACTGAGACTTCCAAAGCATTCACCTCCTTGGTCTTGCACTCCCATTTCATTGGTTCATGTAATATTTAATGCATTTATGTCATTACAATAACAAGCACAACTGGTGTATAAGCTCAACCCCTTTGGGATGAATTCACCAGCTTACCTGTGGAACACAGGTACATGGGTGCATTCAAAAGTGATTGGCCAGGTGATCATTGGGCCTTCTGTGAGCAGTAACCAGGCTACCTGCAGAAGGAATGAACAATAGTGGCTAATCTGATGAGTGAGAAAAAGCTTGGTTAGGAGAGCTTCTGCTGACTCTGAAAATGGAAAATGTTGTGGCCAAGTCTGAAGTTTGGTATGAATCTGATGGGCTCTGGAGACTGTCACTACTGTCCCATGCTGCCTCCTTATTGGGTTGGCTTGAGGCCAGGCTCCTGCTAGAAGTCATGGCGGGGGGATGTCCTCAGGGAAGGACAGGCCATCCCAGGAGGCTCCCCAGGCTGAAGCCAGAGTTTCTCTGGCCAGTACCATCACTACTCAGAGGGCGCTGTAGAGAAAGCTGCTTAGAGGCTAGATCTGCAGCTGAATCCCCAATCCAGCAAAAAGCAGTCAGTTTCTCTGTCCAGATCCAAAAGGAGCAAAGGAAACCTCTTGTCCTCAAATTCTGCATAGCGTCCACCACCCCTGAGCCTCCCAGAGGGACTCCAGGGGCTCTGAAGTAAAGCAAGGAAAGAGAAAAGCCCAACAACAGTAATGATAGCCATGACAGTCGTCATAATTATTATTCAGCAGCAGCATCATCATTATTCATCATCATCATCATTATCATTATTTCCACCCTTATAGTGAGCACTTACTAGGAATCACATCTGGGCTGTGTATTTTATACTCAGCTTCTTTAATCTTTGGATTGAGTCTATAAGGCAGATAGGATTAACCCCACTTCACAGATGAAGAAACTAAGGACTAGAGTTGTTCAGTGATTCGCCCATGACCCCAAAGCCATTGCCCTTAACCCAGAGAATTGTTTCTTGGATTTTAATGTGCAAAGAATCCCATTGTGGGAAAAGCCAGATTTAAAATGCCACTCTCTGGGACCCTACCACCACTGATTTTGATTTACTAGGGCTTGGGTGGGGCCTGGGGATCTGTGTTTCTAACACATTTCCCCCATGACGTGATGAGGGCCAGCGGGTACACGGTGCAAAGCCGTGCCCTGCAGTAGTGCCCATTCCGTAAGATTTGCCCAGCGGTAGTGATGATTCAAGAGTGGTGATGATTCCAATCTGGACCATGAGTCTGCTGGGGACCCTGCCCTTGAGTGCCTTCTTTCTACCCCAGGGGAGACCTCCAAGAGGACCCCTGGGCATCCCAACCAGTGTGAGCCAGCAGTTGTAGCAATGGCTCTCCGTCTGGCTGCACACAATCACCGGGGAGGCTTTAAAAAGACCCATTCCTGGCCCCCTTCCCAGAAGTTCTGATTCAACATTTCTGATTCATCTTAGCTGATTCTAAGGTGCAGCTGGGACCAAGAACAACCAAGGCAAAGGAGAAAGATTTCAATTCAGCATAAGAAAGAGCTTTCTACCATTTAAAGCTGTTCAGGACAGGGATGCCTACCTCAGAAAGCAGCGAGCACACCAACTTAGAAGCCTGGAAGTCAGAACTAGAAGGCTGTTCCTGGTTATGGGGGATTTGAGGGGCATTGGTGCATTGGTAGGCAGAAAGGGATGGAGGTTGCTACTGGGGGGCAAATGGAGTGCTACAACCTCTGCCTTGGGGATTCTATGCTGCCATACGTGAGTAACACCCAATAGCGCGCTGGGATGAGGAAGTCAAAGGAACATGAGAGGCCGGATGCAGGCCAGACCACCTTCCCACACAAAGGAAAGGCAGCCCATCCGCCCGTCATCATCAATGACATCACCATCACTCATAGTGGCAGCACAGTGACGTCTATCTTGGACCCTTTAGATCATTAATTGTTTTGAAAAGCTGTGATGTTTATAAACTAGCATCCATTTTACAGACAGGGAGACAAAATCCCAGAGATGTTAAAAAAAAATCTCAACCAAGGTCATAAAAGAGCTTAACCAGAGGGTCAAATACTTTCTGCTCAGCCAGGCTGCTCCTTTCAGACAATACACATGCACACACACAAACACACACACACGTGTGCGCATAAATGTAGTCAAACACACAATTCCCTGCACAAAGATACACTGCACAAACAGGAATGCCTCTTTGCATCTGCTTCATTTTTCCTCTGTCCCCTTTCTGTCCTCTGGTCTGTTTGTCATGCTATCTGTGTGTCAAACTACTATGGGCTGCCCAGTTCTAACTCTTCTCTAAGTTTTCCAAAGAAGCCCCATCCACCAGCCTACGCTTTACAATTTCCAGGGAGATATGCTGGAGATGCCACCAGCTCTAGCCTCAAAGGAGTCTTTCACTCGATGTGGTTTGCAGGGGTTGTCAAGCAGAAACTTCGAAATGCACAAGGGGCCAGAAGGCCCTGGAATTTTCTAAACAGAGATGAGTCCATGAAGACATCCTAAGGAGGAGGAGGAGGTAGGGGGTGTGCAGATAAATTGCATGGCCCCAACACAGCCAGGCGGAAAGTGGGCCACCTTTTGATCCCCACCTACTTCCAAAGGCACACAGCTCTGAGGGTCACACTAACGTCTGTTAACACCCAATAAGCCTAGGAGAAGGAATGGGCAGACAGCATTGTCCCTATTGTACAGAAGGGGAAACTAGGCCAAAGGGATCCAAAGAATCCACTGAACTGGAAGTGGCAGAGGCAGAAATTGAACTCAGGACCTGGGGTAAGGAAGAAACATAGTGGAGGCTGCAGCTGAGCGTTCAGTGGGGAATTCAGCAGGGCTCGCAATCAATGGCTGGGTGTGTATAGCTGATTCCATTCTGATCGGGCAGTGCCCAGACCTTACTGATTATTAATAACCTCCATATACTGAATCTCACTCTGGTCCCAGGCTGGACACAATTGGAAGCTGGCAAAAGACTGGATACAGAGAAGCTAGAAGTCTCTAGGCATGCTACAGAGCTCATCTCCGAGAATGTGATTGTGCCGTGTCTTAGCCGATGAGGTCACAGGGACCCAACCCAACTTCCAAATGGGCTTGTTCACCAAGAGTTCCCACCAGTTGAAAAGACACATTCCCTTCCACCTCCCGTTTTTACTCCCTGAAACAGGAATGCATTGCTCTGTTTCTCTGGCCCCTTTCCAGTCCATCTCCCCATCTGATCTATACCTCTCCCTCTGATGGATTTACAAGCCAGCCTTGGCCCCAGTTTTTCTGTGCCTTCCCGTGTGCTGCTCAGCACGGATGTCTTAATACGCCAGCTGAGACTTCTTAAACCCACATTGAAACAACTGTTGGGTTTTTATACCGTTGTAAAACTCTTTGTAGGGTATTCATAGAAAATGTTTTATTAATTGCCATATGTTTATTGATTTCTCTTTCATGTCGGTTCTTTTGTTCTTTCTTTGTAGTGGCAAAAGATCTCTCTGCATCATCATTTGCAAGTTATCTAAAATGTCAAAGGTGTTCTTTTGAAGTTTATTACAGATCACATGCCATAAGGCCCGAACGCTGGGTATTTACAGCGAGGGGGGAATTCCCGCACGGACTTTCAAAGCCCACAAAAGAATTGAGATCATATTGGTTTAAAACAAGACACACACACAAAACCCCAACTTATCATTTTTTACAATTTTTCCCATTTTGAGGGGTGGGGGTGGATATTACAAAGGAATTTCAAGAAGGAGAAATGAACAAATGTGTTGGCCTATTTATGCTGTGGGACTCCCTCTGTATCTTGCAATCTCATTATGGTCCCCTTTAGGGAACTGTTTCTCAACCTTTATCCAGCTTTTGCAAACGTACTGCAGGAGGTTCCATCAGGTACCCTATGAAAGGGAGATCATCATGCTCCCTTTTCTGAGCAGACACTAGCTTTGGCCTCCTCAGACAACACAGCTCATGTCACTGCCCTGATAAGGATCTCAGGGGGGTCCCCTGGGAAGAGTGTCTTCCCCCACAAAGCTCTGCACCATTCCTCTGGCCCCTTTCCAACATGGAGAGCAGAGGGCCTGGAGGTACCTGGGGTCTGCCCCCTGGGATTCAGGGAAGTAAGAATTGGAGAAGGACCAGTAAAAAGGAGGGGGAAAAATGTTAATAGCACAATTCCCTAAGATTTAAGTGAGCTATTGAAGTCTGAGTCAGCAGAGCATTTTCTTTTGAAAACGCAAAAGTCATTTTTAAAGCCTAACCAGGGAAAACTCGCACTTTGATCTAGAAGAGGTTCAAATAAGATACACACACACACTTATCACGGAGGCATGAGAAAGGATTTTCCACTCTCCCTCCTTTTTCAAGAAAAGGGATGGATCAGGCGGGTTAGATCCCAGCGCATGCCGAAGCACCATCACCCTTGGGCAGTGTACTGTCTCTGTGGAAGCCTCGATGACCTTGTCTGTTAAATGGGCATAATGGTTCCTAGATGATATTGGTCTTCAAGAATCTGTGAGGGTCCACTGAGCTCTGAGAAAAGGATGTGCTATCTGGAGTTCCCGACGCTTTGGTCTCCTTGGCTCATTGCCAGTGCCCTCTCCAGGCATTTGTCTGGGATCTAGGGAAGTGGGTGGAGAGGCGGGTGGAGGGAGAAATTCAGGTTGAGGACTCCGTGCTTTGAGTCTAACCTCAACCAGCTGTGCTCCCTGCTTTAAGCTTGAGAACAGGGCCTGCAGCTGGAATTTGGCAAGAGGCGACTGAAAGGATACAGGGCCAGACCCTGCACTGGTTCTGCAGGAGAGGGGCGGAGACACCCTAGATGGAGGGGCAGAGGCTGGAACCCCAGGGGAGACGGTTTGGGAGAAACCTGTTTGAGCATCTGTCAATCACTGTGGTCAAGATGGTGGTGAGGACCTAGGCACTGCCAGTGCCGGGCTTCGATCTCCTGAGCACATCACACCCTCCGTCAAAGCCTTGGTTTCCTCACTTATGAAAGGGCTGGGACTAGGGGGGGGCAATGGAAGCACAGTTACAAAATTTAAGGCAGCTCTCGAGTGCCTATGCAAGTACAGAGGCAGCCACTGAGGGTGAGTGCCTCCTTCAGTTTCTCCCCTTATTTCCACACCCCCAGCCAACAAGATGACCAAACAGAGCTGCTCAGCTCCTGAGAGCTGTCCAGGGGCCTCCAGGTCAAGCTCCAGGTGTGGGTCATCAGGTTTGAGCTAGGAGAAGCCAGGAGAGGTGGCGGGGACCAAGGTCCTGGGTCACTGGCCTTCACTTCTTGTCCCTCCTTCTCTCATGTCATCACTGCCCTTCAACAAAACTCCTTAGCCTTGGCCCTGAAGGGAAATGTGAATTTGGCTAAGTCCTTGAGTTTTGTGAAGATCTGATCAGCTACTGGCTGCGATTGTGGGGGTGCGTGTGTGTGTGTGTGTGTGTGTGTGCACGTGCATGTGCATGTGCTTGTTGGGGGGGAACTACCAATCTCTGGAGCCAGATCCTGGACCTCTCACTTTGTTGCTATGTGGCTTGGGCAAGCTACATAACCTCTCTGATCCTCAGTTTCTTCGTCCGTGAGAAAGAGATATTATTAACTCTGTCTTTGCAGGTTTGCGGTGAGGTTTAAACACATGAGTAGAGGAAAAGTGCTTAAGATAGTTCCTGCTACTTGGTGAGGACCCAGCACGGGCCAGTTGTCACTAACACCTGGGCCTCCTTGGTGAGGGCCTCTGGGGCCTTCAGTCCTTCCTTTTTCTCTCCTCTCTTCTTGCCACAAGGAGGTGCCACTGCTGCCCCCGGGCTTCTGCAAGCCCCTTTGCTTGGCCCCTTATTGTGAAAGGGATCGTGCCCACCTCTCTCCCTGCCTAGGCCAAGGAAGTGGGTGGGATGACTTTGGGGAGGTTTTTGGGGCTCCCTCCAAACCACAGGGCAGGCAGAGGAGCCTGGAAGGGAAGGGTCCCCAGCCCTGACCAAGCTACTTCCCCCAGTCACCCCACTGCACACAGCCTCCCCTGCTCCTTCCCCAAAGTCAAGAGCTTGCTGGAGAATCCCCCAACATTTTTTTTAAAACACAAGTTTTGATTACCCAGTACATCTGCCCCTTAGTGGGCCAGGCTGTGTACTGGCATGGGAAACCCACATGCCTTTAGCCCTGCCCCTGCTTCCCAGAGACTCTCAGTCTCAGGAGGGAAGGAGACTCTAAGCCCCCTCTAGTGATGCCCTGGGGTGAGCCGGGAACCTCGTGGCAGGTGCAAGAGTCAATGCAGAGGTAGCAGCACTGGGACAGCTTCTCCCCAACTGGTAGCCTTTAAACAAGGCCTTGGGGTGTGGGGCCTGCTCATCCCCAGCCCCTGGGCTGAAGTTCCATCCTTCCTACTCTTCGCAGTGGAGAAGCCATGTTCAAGGCCTCAGTGTCAGGATTCTCTATCACCCGGCCATTTGTAGGCACCCCGCACAGCTCAAGTCCCCACGAAGCACCAAGGCCCAGAGCCTCCCTGTGAACTCTCTTGGATCGCTGGAAAGCAAAGAAGGGATGATTCTTCACCTTGAGAAGGCTTCGAGCAGCTTCTGGACTATGTGGCCTAGGGCTGGACTCAGCCTCAAGAGGGTCCACTTGACGTACTTCTTGGTCCCCAAGCAACAAGATGATGGAACAGAGCTGCTCGTCTCCTGGCATCTCTCCAGGGGCCTCCTGAAGGCAGCATCCAGGTGTGAGCTCTAGATGCAGGTCACAGGGTTTGAACTGGGAGAAGCCTGGAGAGGTGGCCTAGGGCCAACATCTCAGGTCTACGGCGTTCATTTCTCCTCACTCCTTCTCGGACATCATCATTGCCCTTCAATAAGAGAGTCAAGTTTACTCACAGGGACAAAGCTAAATTCAAATATCAGCGCCACACTCTCTAACTGTGTGACCTTGGGCAAGCTGATTCCTTAGAAGGGCTTCATGCCTTTTGTTCACTGCTCTATTCCTAGAGCCAAAAACAGACAGTGGCCGAGGGTGGAACCTTAAAAGGCGTTCCATAAATGTCTGTGGACTGACTGAACCTCTTAAAGTCTTAAATAAATCAGTTTCCTTGTCTGTAAAATGGGCACAATAATAGTATCCACCTCAAAGTTTTGTTGCGAGTATGAAATAAGACAGTCCATCAGAAACGCTAAGCCCAGTTCATGGAGCTATTAGATGATATTGTTATTACTACTGGAATCATCACCACCCCCTTAACCTTAGAGCCTCCAAAACACTTTCAGTCCCATCAGTGCTCAGGATTTTCCCAACAAAACTTGGGGTGGCAGGTGGACCGCACTGGGGTCCCATGAAGTTAAGACCCTTCCCAAGGCCACGGTGCTCCTTAGTGGCCGAGCAGCCAGCTGCTTGACCACGCTACCATATCCTAGCTCCCATCCAGAGAGGCAGACCCATCCTGAGTTCAGCACGGTGTTGAAGACAGGAGTCATTGAATAGACCCCTTGATTGAACGGGGAACCGGGTTTCATTTTACTTGCTGCTGGGCCTTGATATAGGAAGCATTATCATGTAAGGCAGAGTTCAGTCCATTCTTTCTGTAAAGGTCCAAAAGGGCAGTATTTTGGGTTCTGTTGGCCACATACAGTCTCAGTTTAACCATTCAGCTCTGCCATTATAATACAAAAGCAGCTGTAGACAATACATCCATAAATGGACATCACTGATTCCAATAAAACTTTATTTACAAAACAAGCAGCAGCCCATCGTTTGCCAACCCTTGATGCGAGAGAACAAGTCAAAACCAACAGCTAAACATTGAGTCTGGTTTCAACTTACTGCCTCTCTTTCTTTGGGCCTCAGTTTCCGCAATAGCACAATCAAAGGACTGAACTAGGCCAGGGATCTCGAACTGAAATTCCTCCAAGGGCAGGCAGGTGGTATAGATGTGTGAGGTGGTTTGTGCAGGGACTGGGACAAGTCCACCTCTCCCACTTTGAGCAGCAGCCATGACTTAGCTCCCACTGATGGAGGTCACATGGGAAATCAGTCCAGGGTGACCAGATCTCCTGAGAACATAGACAAGCAGAATCACACGTGAAATGCTCAGGCTTTTAAAATCTTTTTAACTGAAATATAACACACATACAAAAAGTACACATATCTTAATTATCCAGCTTGATGAATTTTCTGAAACTGAACACACTCACATAACTAACACCCAAATCAAAAACAGGAGGTAACCAGCACACCAAAAGCCCTCCTCAAACCCCCTTCCAGGAGCCAACCCCAAGGGAACCATTTTTCTTGACTTGGTTCCAATTTTTAAAGCTGCACCTAATTCACTCTTTCTGGCTGTGTGTGGACTAAAGGCAATAGTGGGTCAGTGTGCAACACCTGGCTCCGACCCTCCCAGCACATCGTGACCTGTGCCTTGTTACTGCCATTACTTCCAGGCACGCAAACACACCACGCAGAGCACACACAGCCTGTGCATGACAGGGTGGGCAGGGCCCCGGGAATGAGAGGGGCGGGTGTTTGTGTTCCCCTAAAGGCGTGTGCAGTGAGCAATCAGAGTGACAATGCGGCCCAAGGGGCGTCCTAAGTGCCTTCCAAGGAGGGCAGCGGGAGGAGGCCAGGCTGGGCAGGCGCACTCGGCTGGCTTATTAAAACGACTTTGATCCCCGGCCGCTTTGATATCCTGGGTCTTATAAAGAATTCACTTTCAGGGGTAAATATAGGTAGTTCAGAGAGATTTTATGACATACTGTACAGACTCCTCTTCCAGAGACTTATTTAATTACTGGGATGGGGAGGGCTGGGGGGGGCACAGCAAAAGTGCTGATGGAGGGGGCTGGGCTTCAGCATTTGCCACTGCCCGGGCACTGTCCGTACCCTGAATGACGTTCAGTCCACTAGCCCCTGGCAGAGGAAGGGCCATTTGCATGGAACTTCTACCCGAAAAAGGCCAAGGCCGGGAAAGGTGGGAGGGGCTGCTTCCTGGAGTTTAGTCCTGGGCATTGGAAGAGGAGCTGGGTGGGAGATGAGGCGGTGCTGCCTAATGGTTAGTGCTTGTAACAGTGTGACCTAGGCTTGAATTAGGCTCTGCTGCTGAGTCCCCGTGGGCAAGAATATAATCTCTTAGAGCTTTCATCTTTTCATTTGTAAAGTAAGAACAACGTAGTGCCTACCTCCTAGGGCGGGGTGAGGAAGTTAAAGGCATCCATTGCCAGGCGAGGATGTAACACTGCTCCTTGCACCCAGAATGGAGTAAGGCCAGCTTACCCTGCCCGTGGATGAACCACAGGCCCAATGCTGTTCCTTCCAGGCTGTGGGAGGAGTTGTGTGTCACTGACCTCCTGATAGCCCCCTATACCCAAGGCTTCCGCACCTTCTCTGGTCCTGCAACGGACACTTGAAAACAAGCAGGACCGTGGAAGAGCTACCCATGGTAGGGTGGAAGTCACAGGTAGGAAGTGCCCACGGCTTGCCAAAGGCAAGAGGAACAGAAAGAAGGGGAGTCCTAGGCTGCAATGGAGAATGCACTGGAAAAGTGCCTCTTAAACATAATATTCAGGACTTCTTAACATATAGATTCTGATTCCACAGATGCAGCAGGGATGAAATTCTATATTTATAACAAGCTTCCAGGTGACACTGATGCTGCTGATCAGCAGTTTCCTCTTGCATTGAAGTACTGAAGCCATAGACAACCCCTGGGGCTCTCTCCCAGGCCTTCCCCCAAAAATGAAGAGCACTTTCCTGTCTGAGCCACTCATGGGGTGCTCAATCCAGAACAATTCCTAACCTGTCCGTGGAGTCCCAGGATTTGACTTATCCAGGGAGAGACGTATGTAAAGCACTTAGTGCCTGGATTGTAACTAAGTGCTCAAAAAGCAACAACTGAAATTGTCGTGATATTGAATTGGTCTTCAGGACAGGTACTTGGCTTCCAGTGCCTCTATAGAAGCTTCTTGATTGTACACCATCTCTGCATATTTGATCTTCTTAAAAAAAAACCTCACTAGGATAATAAAGTGTTGGCATAAAAATCCCCAAGTAATTGCAATCATCAGCCCCATTTTATGGATAAGAAAACTGAAACTCAGAGGAATAGGGAGACACCCACAAGATCCCAGAGCTGATAAAACAGCTAAGTCAGCATTGAAAGTCAGGCAAGACTGCTGTCAAATCCATGTGTTTGCCCCACAGCACGCAGCCTTTGATTTCTCCTGTTCATTACACATGCACACGCGCATACAAACACACATGAGCAAACACACACACACATTTCGTGCCTGTTACTGAGCTGGGCAGATAGAACTCATTGTCCCTTATTACCTTAAGGGGTTGTTATTTTGTTTTCATCCCCAAATTCTCCCATCAGCCATAAATTCCTAACAGGCAAGAATCAGATCTTACTCATCGCTGATTCCATGTGTGTAAATGTACAGGTGATTCCATTCAGTGAGTGCGCCCTAAATGCCTGTTGAATGAATGGATGATGAAGACAGGAAAATAAGCATATTTAGTGAATATCCTCAGAGAGAGTCAGTGATTTGGTTACCCTTCCCGGCCATCTGGCTAAATAAGTTCCCCCAGCCCTCTTGTAGATCTTTACAATAGCTGCCATGTGATAAACAGAAAAATGATGGTTTAAATCTAGAAAATATCTTGTTTTTCTGTGATGGCCTACTATCTAATCCCCTGTTCTGCCTCAGACTACAGTCAAAGAAGGATTAGATGGAAACAGAACTGCAAAGCAGAAAAGGCTCCAGGACAGAGGCTGAGGACCATGCGATGTTCATTCCGGGAGATCCCCAGTGCCCTGGCAAAGGCCTTGCACATAGTAGGTGCTCATAGACACTCATTAAATGAATGAATGAGCATTTGACTTTTTCAAGCAAGGAAGTGGCATAGCTGTTCCCAGGGCCCCCTTGCCTTAATCTCTCTCTCTTTCTCATGCACACACACACTCATACCACTTGAGACCCTTTGGCATGGGGAAGGAGGTATAAGGGACCCTGACACCCATCAGTCTGGGGATGGAGGCCCTCTCTGTGTTTCTCTCTCCCTTCTTCTCTTGGCTCTTCTCCTTGCCCTGGAGCCAAAGCAGTAACTAATATTGTTTCCTGGCCTAAATAGATAATTGCCCTTCTGGCTGGATAAAAGATGTCTCACAGAGCAGAGTGAAATATCATTAATAAAGGAGACTGATTTACTCAGGAATTCCTCCAGAAGTGAGATTAATAAGCCATCCCCTGGTGTTAGATATAATCTTCAGTTCTCTCCTCACCGCATGACTTATTTTTGCAACAACTGCACTATTCTATCATTAATCATTACGGGAGGCCAACAGTTTATCTAGGCTAATGGGCCTGATACACAAACACAACAACTTTTTCCTCCCGTTTGACAAGGAAGGAATTCAAGGAGAAAAAAAATTCATCAACTGTGTGTTTCTTTTTAAGGAAATAAGCCATCACCTTACCCAGAAACCAGAGTAAATAAACATTCTATGGATAAAATGAATGAATGTGCACATACATTAATATGACATGTGGCTACAGATTATGTAAATAAATATGGAATAGAACTGTGACTAGATAAAACTATCTGGGGCATGATCATGTTTGTGAAAATGTCTATGGCATATGATTGTATGTGCATACATGTCAAGTTGTTCTGTGTGTGCATAAATGTATATAAGATATATTTGTGTGTGAGTGTATATAGAATATGGGGTAAGAGACCTGGCAAATATAGGGTGTGGGATTATGACCTAAGCTTTACAGGTAAATGTATATGTGGTATGAACTTGTGTGTGTGAAAATGTGCATGGCACATGATCGTGTGTGCAAATGTATATGTCTATATATGAAGCTATGTTGTAAATATATGATGAGTGATTTGGGCATGTATATCCTGGTGAATGAATGTGTGCTTAATAAAGGCTTACTATATGAAATTAAAAGACAAACTCTATTCCATCTGAAGAAATATAACTAGCAAACATTTCATGTGCCCATTTCTGCTGCCTGGATGTGCTCTCTCTTTTTTCCTGTCTTAGGCTAGGTATCCTAAAAGCAGAATGAAGACAGGGATTCCCCTGCAGTGATTTGTGGCAGAAAGGGTTGACTTCCCCGGCATTAGCCCAGGGCAATGTCTGAAAAGAGCAGCAGCTGTTGAGCCTTAGTGGAAAACATTCACAGCAGTCGGTGGGGGCTGCAGCCGCCAGGCCAAGGGGATCTAGGAGTCCCACCTTAGCATCTAAGTCACCTACCAGGTAAAGTTTGGAGTTGCACTGGGAGAGTTATTCATAATCATGATCTGATCTTTTTTTTTTTTTACTTAATTTTATGAGCAAGGAAAGATTTTGAATGGGGGCACTGATGGGCTTTCGAAGCTTCAAGATCAGAGATGGGTCAAGCTAAGAGGTGGGCTTCAGGACAACAGCCCTGGGGATGCTCAGAGGATTGAATAAAGGAGGCAAGGCTGTGATGGTCCAGGACAGAGACCATGGAGCATTGGTGGAGGCAGAGCTGGGGGTAGTGAAGAGAACAACACACTTTGCTAAACTCCCGGCCCTGATTCCTCCACCCTGGTCCTTCAGCAGCCTACAGGGCTGCAGTGCCCAGTGGGGCCCCAAGCACGTGACCTCAGAGGCTGCATCTGGCCTGCCCACCTCCAGCACCAAGGCAGTTCTGGCTCCCGTCAAAGGCAGCATTCAGCCAGATGGGTTCCTGTCTTATGGCCACAGAAATGCCCCATCCCAGTGAGAAGGTGAGAGGCCAGCTGGGTGCATATTTATAAACCAACCTCCCTGTCTTTGTGGTGGGCAGCAAGGCAGTTCCCGCGTGGGCAGTCAGCCCTGAGCCTCAGCTCCGACAGAGCCAATGCTTGTCTGGGCCTAAGGAGGGCCGCCAACCTGGGCCCCTGTCCCAGGCAGGAACCAGGCAGCAGTGTACAGCTTGGGTTGCACCCTTGGCCTCCTCCTTGTGCCACGGAGGAGTCAGGCTGGTTACAGTGGCATTCCTGATGTTGTCTCATGAAACTCGAGTGCTGAATCCTGAATTATGGCCACACTCTCACTGCTTCACTTGGTGACTCAAAGGAATGCAAAATGGGGTGATTCTGGACACCCCTGCCAATTGTAGCTCAGAGAATGTGGTATTTGTAGATGGAATTAGAGGCAGCTTTCATGTTAACAAACTGAAATGAGCAGGGTTTGGTTTTATAAAATAAACTCTTCTTGGTCCCAGCTGTCTGGAGGTGGCCCAAGCTGCAGACACCCCAATCTGACTCACACAGGCACCAACAAACACACATCACTCTCACACCCACACCACACACAACATGGCCACATGCATGCACATCTGAAGAGAGGCAGCTCTGGCCTAGTGGTTAAGAGCTCAGAGTCTGGCTGGGTTCACATCCCAGCTCCACCACTTAATGAATGAGCTGTGTGAACCTGGGCAAGTTATTCAGTCTGATCTGTAAAAAGGGGCTAGCTAGAGCCCTTAACTCCTAGTACTTATCTGTCACTGTCCCTAAGTGTCATCGGGATTAAATGAGTTCCTATTTGTATAAATGCTCCAAAGAGTGCCTGGCTTAGGTAAGCGGTTATGTCTTGGGTCTGAGCAGGAAGATGCCTCACCCCCACCTCTAAGGGACCTTGGGGAGCCCCCTCACCAGTCCCTGGACCTCTCTCCCTACATAAGGGGTCCTCCCCTCACCCTAACAATCAATGAGTGGGTGAGAGGAAGGGCTTGCATGGTGCTGTCATCTGCTTTCAACATCCATCTCTATCCCTGGCTCAAGGCAGAGGAAGGTCTTATGACTCCTACCCAGCTCAGCTTGGTTTGGTTCTGAGCTCTCGGTCAAGCCTGGGAAGCTTCCATTATTAGAATGCACTCGAAGCCCTCCTTCTGCACAAGTAGCCTGGAGCCAATAGATAGCTCACCATGTGCTGCGTCTTTGCACAGAACTTTCCTTTCATTCCCTTCAACTCTCCCTACATACGTCCTATTTCTTCTCCATTATATAGAGGAAGAAACCAAGTGGCTTTCCCAGTGGTGCTGGGCAGCAGGATTTCAAAGCTCAGCCATGTAACCGCTCACTAGCGCCACCTGTGGGCTTAGCGAATATTTGGGTAGCACCTGGACGTGACATTCACTCCATCCATCATCACGCAGTGAACACTGATGTGATCTCATTTCTGGATGATATCAGAAAAAAAGTCATTGGTGCTAGAATTTCTTAACACTTCCCTAACATTTGCTAATGTTTCTTTTCAACAAGGGTAGAGCCCAGCCTCGAACTTGGAACCTTAAACTGACCAGAGTAGCTAGCTGGAATTTAAAATCTGCTATTTCCATTGTGTTCATTTTTATCACTATCTGCTATTTATGCCAACTGATATTGATTTTTCCATTTCTGGTAACAATGAAACGTTTCTTTTTAAAATAAATTTCAGTTAGCAAATGTGTTGATTTCATGAAAAATAATGTAACAAGTCGTGGTCAAAGTAGCCTGTGAATATGGGGTACAAAGTGAAGGAGGTCCTCCAGGCACTTGCACACGGGAACAGCTGCATTTTGCTTTACTGCTTCTCTGGACCTGGGCAACTGGATCCTTGGAGCCCTCTTTGTGGGGGGTCTGAACACTGGGGGAGCTGAGAAGTGAATTCTGCCAAGAGGGGCCCTAGACCTGTCCATTGCCATTGCAGAGCAGAGGGGCTCCTTCCCGACACCCTGCTGATTGAAGCTGCTATCTAAATAACCAGCCCCGCCTCCAGCCCTGAGTGGGAATTCTAGAAATTCAACTGGACAGTCTAGAGAATGGGGAGACCACTCTAAGGATGGAAATGGAGGCAGAATGCTGCCATAACTTCCGCAGTGAGATTCCAAATGTGAAAAGAAAAAGATAGGGAAAACATAAAGGAAGGAATCCCCCCCACACACACATATCCACAAAGATACACATATACACAAATATACACACACAAGCACATATAATGTGCAAACACACCATACACACAAGCACACAGATAAATATACACACGAACATGCATGTGCAAACACACAAACATGAACACACTCTCACACAATTGCTCATCCCTCGAAGTGCCAGTCCGGGTGGTGGCTGGTGCAGGGCAGAGACCAGTTTTTCTCCAGCCCTGCTCACGTCTGGTCCAAGGCACTCCTCTCATCTCCCAAAATGGAAGTCATGAAAAGGCCACACAGCCCCTGACAAAAAAGGTATTTGCTCCATCCTGGCCTAATTACAGGGGCCACTATGGGCCTGCCTGGCTAGCGCTGCCTGTCCCCACCCCTCTGCCCATCCGCTTTCCTGTATGCAGGGGCATCTCTGGCCAAGCTGTTTCCCGGACATGGCGTCCATTAGGGCCTCAATTACCTGGCAGGGCCATGGCCTTTGAAGTGGCCGCCAAGGCCTCTGGGAGGCTATTTTTCTCTCACCTGTCATCACTTATTTTCCTGGGCTCCTGGCCTGTGGCCCGGCATTTTTAACTAATGGGGATTAAATAATCCAGCTGTAACACAAATGCCCACTCCCGGCCCCTGAGTTTGCGTCGGAGTCATTAAGACCTCAGCTGGACCTGGCAGGCGCTGAAGGGTTAAGGAGAGGAAGGGTTAAGGAGAGGCCGGGCAGCACATTCTGGATTTTTTTATTGCCTCCTCATTATAGCTATTATCCACAAACACAACCACTAATGAGAGGGCTGAGGAATTTGGGAGAGGAACAGTTTCATTTGGGCTGGAGAAGGAAGCCATCGTCTGCCCTGAAATAGCAGCTCCATGCCTGGGGACACCGCTCCCCTGAACACCCCCACGTCTCAGGGTGGCAGCGCTGGAACCAGGGGCAGGAGAGGGTAGGAAGACCTAGACCCCGGGGTCCTGGATGCTTGAGAAGAAAGGGATGCCCTCATCTCACCTGTGGTTGGCAATATTCACTGCACACTCCTCTGTGCCTGGGCTTGTGTTAATGAGGTAAGGTCCCCGTGGAATTCAACCGCAATCTGGAACACTCCTAAGAATAAAAAGTGACACTATTAATAGTTTCTCCAGGACAGCAGGCACCAGCCAAAACTAGGATGAAACAAATGAAGCATTTGCCTCAGATGCCAAATTCAGTGGTCAAATAATATTTTAATGCATCATTTAGAAAAGTACTAATGCAAAGAAACCCACGAAGGACAGACTATGAGCTTTCTTTTTGAGACAGGATCTAGCTGTCACCTAGGCTGGAGTGTGGAGGCATGATCTCAGCTCACTGCAGCCTCTTCGCCTCTCAGGCTCAAGCAATTCTCCTGCTTCAGTCCCCTGAGTAGCTGGAACTACAGGCACACGCCACCATGCCCGGCTAGTTTTTGTATTTTTAGTAGAGTCGGGGTTTCACCATTTTGGCCAGGCTGGTCTCCAGAGCTCAAGAGATCCACCCACCTCAGCCTCCCAAAGTGCTGGGATTACAGGCATGAGCCACGGCACCCGAGCAGAATATGGGCATTTTAAATAAAGGAGGATCTGACAGGGTTGGGATTAGAGTAAGGGCAGCAAAGCAAGTCATGCAAGCGCAGGGGCAGATCTTGTCTTTAAAGTGTTGATATTCTGTTCATCATGGATTTTTTTGCATCAATTTTGATTTTTTAAGATACTGCATTAAAATAGCATTTATTTTATTACCGAGTGTTCTAACACGCTCTTAAGTTTTGCACCCAAGGCTGCTGCCTCACTTGCTTCATCCCAGTCCCGGCTCTGCCAAAACTGGTTTGGAAAATTAAAGCCGCTTCTGATGCCAGCTCTCGCCTCCTTCTCCCCAGTCTTCCATGCCCAAAGAGAACTTTCTCATTTTCCAGTTTCTCTCTCACTTTTGAGCCTCCCTATAGACTGTTCCCTCATCCTCAAAATCTCCCGTCCCCTTCTCTGTAATAATGACAAGAACGAACATTTACAACCATGTCCAATGAGCCAAACCCTATACTAAGTGCATAGCACGCCATCGCTCGTTAAGTACATCTGACCACCTGTAAGGTAGGTGCCGGGAGGATCCCCATTTTACAGATGGGGAAGATGAGAAAGGGTGTCTCACTCACGCAGCTCCTGAGCTGTAATCCCCAGAGGTAGTGCCCTTAACCCCTGTCTTCTCCTACCTCCATGCAGCTAGTGCCCACTCATGTGGTCACGTTCAAAAGCGTGTGCTCTGGGTTCAGATCAAGGCTCTACCTACCTCTGGCTATATGTCCTAGTCAAGTTACAAACCTTGTTGTGCCTTGGTTTCCTCAAATGTAAAATAGGATAATCATAAAACCCATCAAATAGAGTTATTGTGAAGATGAAATGGGTTAATATATGTAATGTGCTTACAACCTTGTCTCACACATGGGACTTCCCTGATTTTAGCACTGAAAGTCCCATATCCTGGGACACAAATCAGTCCAGGGCAAACTTAGATGGTTGGTCATACTAACAGAAGATGTCAATAAATGGGAATTATTATTATTATTGTTATTATTACTGTTCCCCTGGTGTCACCGTGTCCTGATGTCTTCTCTCATCACTGCATACACTCTTAGCCCAAAGCCTGGGTTGGGCTCCCTTCTTGCTGCTCGCATAGCCCCCTGGATCACCCTGGCACTCGCTGCATGGAATCATAAACCACCTGTTGTCTGTCTATCTCGGTACACGGGGGCGTCTAACAAGGTAGGGACTGTGACTGTTCCGGCCCTTGACCTGGCTTATAGGGCAGTTCCTACCATGCTAGGTGCTCAAGAAATGTCTGTTAAATAGCAGAATGCATGAATGAATGAATGAATGAATGAATAAATGAATGAATGAGGCACAGACATCAAAAAGAATTCAGGCTAGTTAGGCAGATAAAACTAAGCATATATTTGAAAATACATAAACTGTTAAAATATTAAAAGAAATAGAAATCCTCCAATTTAATTCATTCTTCTGCAGGGGAGATAATAACACCTGGAGAAGTGAAACAGCCCGCCCCATCCGCACTGTCAAGTGGGAAGAGAGGATTGCCTGGAGTACTTCCTTGCCATGAACAGGATCCAGGCATTGCCCCTGGCATCTCATCACGAATAGGAGATAACCCAAATCTCTCTGTCATTCTGCCCAGTGAGGTCTAGGAGAAAGACAATAGGCTGAAGCCAGGAGTCCTGGATTTTAGGTTTCTTAGGGAAATTAATTCTCTCCATTGTCCTCAGTCTCCTTATCTGCCAAATGGACATACCATCTGCCTACCTAGACTTCTGAGGCTATCATGAAGCTGATATGCAACTATAGATTTGGGAACGTTTGGAAAATTAACACCTCTGCAGAGGACAAGGGATGCCATGAAAGAACAAAGCTGGCTCTCTGGTTCTCAGAGTCAGGTACTGTTCCAGGTACACCAATCTCAGCATGCTAGAGTCAAGGCTAGGAGTGATGAGAACCCCAAGAAACATAATTGCCTAGAAACCGCAACTTAGTAAACAATAAAATCTTATTTTTTAATTGAAACATAATCTGTGGAAGAAGGTCAACATAAAAAAATAGATGAAGCTGTTTAATAGGCACGCTTATAATTTGTAATTCACACTTTTTTTTGAGACAGGGTCTTGCTCTGTCACCGAAGCTGGAGTGCAATGGCACAATGACAGCTTACTGCAGCCTCAACCTCCTGGGCTTAAGCTATCCTCCCACCTCAGCCTCCAGTGCACACCACTGCGCCTGACTAATTTTAGTACGTTTTTGTAGTGACAGGGTTTTGCCACCTTGCCCATGCTGATCTGGAACATCTGCATTCCAGCAATCCACCTGCCTCAGCCTCCTAATTGCTAGGATTACAGGCATGAGCTGTCAAACTCAACCTAAATTCATACATTTAATTATTAAGCTAATCACTACATTGAATGTTAGTTCCACTTTCAGCATAATCAGGTAAGTTCCTACCAGGCCTGACCCTACAGACAACAGCTATAAACTTTGCACAAAATGCAAAACACCATTAACCTGAAGGGATCAGAGAGTGATCTTGAAAATAAGGCAGATCTTGGAGAGTCAGCCCTTAAGAGAAGAGAATGACACAGGGTGAGTTACCCACTTCTATAGCTTTTAGCCAGGGAGCAGGCTAAAGTCAGCATCACAAGGTATAGCTAAAACTTTTACGGAAAACCCACAGCCTTTCTGGCCTGAAGAATCAGAAAGCAGTGTTTGAAACAACCAGTATTACTGGAAGGCAAAGGAGACTCTTCCTTGGAAAGGAGTGAGCTAAGGAGACAGCCCCCAAACTGCATAATCACTAACTCTGCCTAAATCTTGGCTTGACTCCTGAAATATGCATGCATGGGAATAAATCCAGCTAATGATAAAAGAACTAAACTGAGAATTGACTTCCTTCCCTAAAGAGAGAGTTTGTGGTTTAAGTCTAACTAAGGTAATTGCTTGCCAAAACAAACAAATCAAAATCAATAATCTTCAGAGAAATAGAAGAGTCCGGAATCTTCACAACATAGCATTCGTAATGTCCCCAGTACAACCCACAATGATTCAACATAAAAGAGAAAACAAGAATTTTGTGACCCATTCTTAAGCAAAAAGATAATCAATGGAGACCAATGCTGACATGACTCAGCTATTAAAATTAATGACAGACATATAAAAGCCGCTATTGTAACTATGCTCATGGACCAAAAGGAAAATAGGTTCACAGTGAATGAAATCTTAGCAGAGAAATACAACTAAGTTTTAAATGATAGAAATTCTGGAGCTGAAAAATACAGTGTCTGAAATAAAAATTAATTTATTACTCTTAGCAGCAGAAGTTTCTCCCTGAACAATGGAAAGAACAGAGGAAGTTTATAGTACATGCAATTGGAGTCTCAGAAAGGAGAGAAGCAGAAAAAAAGTCAACCCTTAAGAGAAGCTAAGAGATAATGGCTGAAGTTTCCCCAAATTTAATAAAAGATAGAAATGTGTAGATTTAAGAAGCTCAGTGAATCCCAAGCAGGATAAATACAAAGAAAATTACATGTGGGCACATCATAGCCAAACTCTTTAACTTGAAAATTAAAACATAAAGAGAAAAACATGCACCAAGCTAGAAAAAAATAACATTACACACAGGGACATAATTTGAAATTTCACTAACTTCTTGTCAGAGACTATAAAGACAAAAAGATGGTGTCTTCAAAGTACTGGAAGATAAGAAAAAACTCAGAATTACATATCCAGTGAAAACATCTTTTAATAATGAAGGTGAAATAGAGACATTTCAGATAAAAGAAAATTAAGAGAATGTGTCCTGATTCGATCTGTACTACAAAAAAATGCTAAAAGAAACTCTTCAGGCCAAAGGAAATGAAGAGCATAATAAATGGTAAATATCTGGGTAAATGTAAAGGTTATTTTTTTCCTCTTAATTTACTTAACATACATAAAGTACATCAAAGCAACGAAGTATGATATTGTAGCGTAGAGTTTATAATATATGTAAATGTAGTATAATTATAGCATATGGGATGGCTGGATACCGTGGTGGAGGAGCAGTAAATGGACCTATATGATTGCAAAGTTTTTATGCCTCATATCAAGTGCTACATATTAATGCTAATTGTATGTGGATGTTTAAGGATTATCTAAGTCTTTTAAGGATACCACAACAAAATACCATACACTGGTAGCTTATAAACAGCAAATACTTATTTCACACAGTTCTAGAGGCTGAAAAAATTCAAGATCAAGGCACCACCTGCTTCCTGGTTCATAGATTGTGCCTTCTCTCTATGTCCTACCAGTGGAAGGAGCTAACTAGCTCTTGGGGGGGGGGTCTCTTTTTTTTTCTTTAACTAAATTTTTAAAAATCATTTTTGTTTTTTCATTTTTAAATTTTTTATTTTTTTATTTTAATTGATTTTTGGGAAACAGGTGGTGTTTGGTTACATGAATAAGTTGTTTAGTGGTGATTTCTGAGATGTTGGTGCACCCATCACCGGAGTAGTGTAGCCTTTTATCCCTTGCCATCCCCCACCCTTTTCCCCCACATTCCCAAAGTCCAATATATATTATTCTTACGCCTTTGAGTTCTCATAGCTTAGCTTCCACATATGAGTGAGAACATATGATGTTTGGTTTTCTATTCCTGAGTTACTTCACTTAGAATAATAGTCTCCAATTGCATCCAAGTTTCTGTGGATGGCATTATTTTATTATTTTTAATGGCTAAGTAGTATTCCATGGCATATATACATACCACATTGTCTTCATTTGTCAATTGGTGGGTATTCCAGCTGGTTCCATATTTTTTCAAATGCAAATTGTACTGCTATAAACATGCATGTGCAAGTATTTTTTCCGTATAATGATTTCTTATCATCTGGGTAGATACCCAGTAGTGGGATTACTGGATCAAATGGTAGATCTACGTTTCGCTCTTTAAGGAATCTCCACATTGTTTTCCATCCTTTACATTCCCACCAGCGTGTAAAAGTGTTCCCTTTTCACCACATCCACACCAACATCTATTTTTTATTATTATTATTATTATTATTGCCACTCTTGCAGGAGTGAGGTGGTATCACATTGTGGTTTTGATTTGCATTTCCCTGATAATTAGTGATGCTGAGCATTTTTCCATATGCTTGTTGGACATTCGGATGTATTCTTTTGAGAATTGTCTATTCATGTCCTTAGCTCACTTTTTGATGGGATTCTTTGTTTTTTTCTTGCTGCTTTGTTTGAGCTCTTTGTAGATTCTGGATATTAGTCCTTTGTCGGATGTATAGATTGTGAAGATTTTCACCCACTCTGTGGGTTGTCTGTTAACTCTGCTGATTATTTCTTTTGTTGTGCAGAAGCTTTTTAGTTTAATCAAGTCCCATCTATTTGTCTCCATTTTTGTTGCCTTTGCTGTGGGGCTCTTGGTCATGAAGTCTTTGCCTAAGCCAATGTCTAGAAGGGTTTTTCCTACATTGTCTTCTAGAACCTTTATGGTTTCCATTTTTAGATTCAAGTCTTTGACCCATCTCGAGTTGATTTTTTTTTTTTTTTGAGACAGAGTTTTGCTCTGTTGCCTGGGCTAGAGTGCAGTAGTAAGATCTCAACTCACTGCAACCTCTGCCTCCTGGGTTCAGGCAATTCTCCTGCCTCAGCCTCCCAAGTAGCTAAGGTTACAGACACATGCCACCATGCCTTGCTAACTTTTTTTATTATTAGAGATGAGGTTTTGCTATGCTGGCCAAGCCAGTCTCAAACTCCTGACCTCAGGTAATCTACCTGCCTTGGCCTCTCAAATTGCTGGGATTACAGGCATAAGCCACTGCACCTGGCCTTGAGTTGATTTTTGTATGAAGTGAGAGTTGAGGATCCAGTTTTATTCGTCTACATATGGCTTGCCAATTATCCCAACACCATTTGTTGAATAGGGGGCCTTTCCCCATTTTATGTTTTTGTTTGCTTTGTTGAAGATCAGTTGGCTGTAAGTATTTGCCTTTATTTCTGGGTTCTCTGTTCTGTTCCATTGGTCTATGTGCCCATTTTTATACCAGTACCATAATGTTTTGGTGACTATGGCCTTATCATATAGTTTGAAGTCAGATAATGTGATGCCTCCAGATTTGTTTCTTTGGATTTTTATTCTTTTGGTTTTTTGCTTAGTCTTGCTTTGGCTTGGTGGGCTCTTTTGTGATTCCATATGAATATTAGGATTGTTTTTTCTAGTTCTGTGAAGAATGATGGCGGTATTTTGATGGGGACTGCATTGAATCTGTAGATTGCTTTTGGCACTATGGTCATTTTCAAAATATTGATTTTACCCATCCATAAGTATGGGATATGTTTCCATTTGTTTGTGTCCTCTGTGATTTCTTTTAGCAGTGTTTTGTACTTTTCCTTGTAGAGTGCCTACATTTCCTTGGTTAGGTATATTCCTAAGTATTTTATTTTATTTTAATTTTTGCAGCTATTGTGAAAGGGACTGAGTACTTGATTTGATTCTCATCTTGGTTGCTGTTGGTGTATAGCAGAGCTACTGATTTGTGTAGATTAATTTTGCATCCTGAAACTTTGCTGAATCCACTTACCAGTTCTAGAAGCCTTTTGGATAAGTCTATAGGGTTTTCTAGGTACACAATTATATTATCAGCAAACAGCAACAGTTTGGCTTCCTTTTTACTGATTTGGATACCCTTTATTTATTTCTCTTCTCTGATTGCTCTGGCTAGAACTTCCAGTACAATGTTGAATAGAAGCAGTGAAGTGGGCTTCCTTGTCTTGTTCCAGTTCTCAGGGAGAATGCTTTCAACTTTTCTCTGTTCAATACAATGTTGACTGTGGGTTTGTCATAGATGACTTTCCTTACCTTAAGGTATATCCTTTCTATGCCATTTTTTTCTGAGGATTTTAATGATGAACAAATGACAGATTTTGTCAAATGCTTTTTCTGCATCTATAGAAATGATCACATAATTTTTGTTTTTATTAATAATTCCGTTTATGTGGTATATCACATTTATTGACTCATGTATGTTAAGTCACCCCTGCATCCCTGGTAATGAAATCCATTTGATCATGATGGATCATCTTTTTGATATGCTGTTGGATTTGGTTTGCTAGTATTTCGCTGAGAATTGTTCATCAGGGATATTGGTCTGTAGTGTTCTTTTTTTGTTGTTGTTGTTGTTGTTATGTTCTTCCCTGGTTCTGGCTTCATAGAATGTTTTAGGGAAGATTCCCTCTTTCTCTATCTTTTTGAATAGTGTCAATAGAATTAGTACCAAATTTTCTTTGAATATCTGATAGAATTCAGTTGTGACTCTGTCTTGCCCTGGACATTTTGTTTTGTTGCCAATTTTTTTATTGCCATCTCAGTCTCACTGCTTGTTATTGGCCTGTTCAGAGATTCCATATCTTCCTGGTTTAAACAAGGATGGGTTGCACATTTCCAGGAATTTATGAATGTCATAAATTCAGAGATTTCTTCTTGGTTTGGATCCATTGCTGGTTAGCTGGTATGATCTTTTGGGGGTGTTAAAGAACCTTGTTTTGTCATATTACCAGAATTGTTTATCTGATTTCTTTGCATTTGGGTAGACCGTTTCAGAGGGAAAATCTGAGATTCAAAGGCTGCTGTTCAGATTCTTTTGTCCCACGAGATGCTCCCTTCATAGGGTGTTTTTCCCCGTCTACTAGGAATGGATCTTCCTGAGAGCCAAACTGTAGTGATTGTTTTTGCTCTTCTGAGTCCCACCCAGTGCAGCTACCAGGCTTCAGGCTGGTACTAGAGAGTGTCTACAAGGACTCCTGTGATGTGATCTGTCTTCAGGTCTTGCACTCCCCTGATACCTCCACTGGAGCAGGTGCTGGCATCTGTGGATGAAAGTATTGAATACAGTTATATTGAGGTCTGATTAATCCATAGATACCAGCACCTGCTTCCATGGAGTTAGCAGGGGAGTGAAGTGGATTCTGTAAGCGTCCTTGGTTGTGTTTTTGTTTAGTGCACTGGTTTAGTGTTGGTTAGCCTCCAGCCAGGAAATGTCACGTGCAAGAGCACATCAGCTGCGGTCCTATAGGGAGGATGCAAACTTGCCCTAGAGACACCTGGTTATGGTTCTTATTCAGGTTTCTTACCTGGTGGGCAGGGCCTGGAGCTCCCAAGAGATGATCACCTTTGTCTTTGGCTACCAGGGTGTGTAGAGAAAGACCACCAGCCGGGGGCAGGGATAGGCATGTCTGAGCTCAGCCTCTCCTTGGGTGGGGCTTGCTGTGACTTCTGTGAGTGATAGGGGTATGATTCCAAGTTCAGTGAGTTATATTTCCAGGGGGATTATGGCTGCCTCTGCAGTGTCATACATGTGGCAAGGGAAGAGAGGGAAAGTCAGCAGTCACAGGCTTCACCCTGCTCCCACACAGCTTGCAATCCTACCATGTCTTGGGCAGTAGCTATCCCTACATAATGGTGAGCAAAAACATTCAGTTCTTTTTTTTTTTTTTTTGAGACAGGGTCTAGCTCTGTTTCCCATGCTAGAGCACAGTGGCATAAACAAAGCTCACTGCAGCCTCAACCTCCTAGGCTCAAGTGATCTTCCTCAGAGGTCTTTTTTGCAAGTGCACTAATCCCGATCATGAGAACAGAACCCTCATGGTCTAATCTCCTCTCAAAGCCCCACCTCCTAATACCATCTTTTGGAGAATTAGGATATCAACATAAGAATCTTGAGGGGGCAGAAACATTCATACAATAACAAGGATGTATGTTGAAATGTTTAGAGCAACCACTAAAAAATGTAATTCTAAAAGATATATCCCTAAAAAGACAATAGATAAGTTAAAATTGAATTCTAAAAATACATTTGAATAATACAAAAGAAGCAAAAAGAGGGACAGTGAAACAAAACTCCTCGTAGGGCTGGTGTATTTGACCAGTCTGGAAAACATGAGGCTCTATTCAGATGCTGGATATCGTGTCAGGCCAGTCCATTTGGAGCCCACTTGCCCACAGATCCTTTCGTGTCCCTTTGCTGACTCTAGGAGTGACAGTGTTCCCTATTGGAATTGGAGATCAGTATGACGCAGCCCAGCTAAGGACCTTGGTGGGCCCAGCAGCCAACTCCAAAGTGGTGAGTCTCCAGTGAATCAAAGGCAAAACTCAAGGATCAGAGAAAACAAATCATAAAGTGGTAGACCTCAATCTAAGTATCCAATAATTTCATTAAATGTTGATGGACCAAACACTCTAAAAGGCAGAGATTGTTCATAAGGATAAAGATCACTAAGAACAGAAAAATCACCTGAATGTAGGCTGGACACTCACCTAATGTCTACTGCTACAGCTTGCTAGTTGCTAAAATACTGAAATATTTTCATACCTGATTCATAGCTCACCCCCAACGGCCCCTTCTATCTTAAACCCTCACTTCTTCCCCCATCAACGCTCAACTCTACAACTCAGCATCTCAAGGGTTATGCCTGGCACAGGCTAGGGATCCTGGGACCCAGCTGCAGCATGGGGGTCACCATCCATTGTAATTTGACATTTCTAGTGCTATAGTATTTTTAATACAACTGCTGGATGAATGGCAGACTTTCAAAGACCTCATTCAGGGTCTTGCCAGCCTCAATATGTAATTCATGTCAGTATTTGTTTTCCTTGCACGTCATTCAGAAGCACATTCTGATTCACACTGAAAAACAGTTTCAAGCAATAACAGTTTTATTCTTCTATTAACAATTCAACTTGTAATCTCAGTATATACTTCAATTTAACAGACATAGAGATATATTATTTTAAAGGCTGCACCCCCCACACACCCCCAAAAAAGTTCATTTGGCAGCACATAATAATGCCTCAATGGTCTCCAGTAGGTTTAAATTGGAAAACATACCTTAGTATATCTTTCGATTGTTTCTATTTTTGGAAATAAAAATTTTGTTTTTATTATAGTTTCTTAAATACTTACAACTATCTAAGAAGAAGACATTGTAATCAAGCATTTGAAATACTAAGGGCTGTGTAAAACATACTTGAAACTCTTTCCCCACTCTATGAGGAAACTGATGCCTTAAGAGTGTGTGCGTGTGTATGTGTGTGTGTGATTGTGCCTGAGTATGTGCATGTGTGTGAGCATATGGTTGTGAGTGTGTGGTTGTATGGGTGTTTACATGTGTGTGTGAGTGTATGGGTGTGTTAGTGCATGTGGGTGGGTTTGCTTGTGTGCATTTGTGTGTGTGAGCATATGGATGTGATTGTGTGTGTATGAAAGTATGTGTGGGAAAGTGTGAGCATACAGGTGTGTGTGAGTGTACAATAAGCGTGAGTGTGGTGTGGGTATGTATGTGAGTGTTGTGATGTCTGCCTGTGTGTGGTGTGTGTGTATGAGTGTGTGGTTTGAGTGTGAATGTGTGGTATGTTTGTGAGCATAAGGGGCTGTGTGCATGGGTGAGTGTGGTGTGTGTATGTGAGTGTGGTATGAGACTGTGGTGAGCGTGTGTGTATGAATGTGGTGACTGTGTATGTGTATGTGTGAGTGTGGTGAATGTGTATGGTGCGTGTATATGTGTGTGGTGTGTGAGTGTGGTGTGGGGGGATGTGAGGGTATGTGTGGTGTGTGTGTAGTTTGAGAGTGTGTGTGAGTGTGGTATGTGAGTGTGCTGTGAGTATGGTGTGTGGCATATGTGTGGTGAGTGTAGGAGCATGTGTGCATGTGTGCATGAGTGTGAGTGTGGTATGTGAGAATGTGAGTGTGGTGTTTGAATATGTGCATGGTGTGTGAGTGCATGTGTGTTGTGTGTGAATATGCGAGTGTGGTGTGTGAATATGTGTGAGTGTGTGGTGTGTGTGAATATGTGAGTGTGGTGTGTGAATATGTGTGGTGTGTGTGAGTGTGTGTGTGGTGAGTGTATGTGTGTTTGAGTGTGTGTGGTGTGTGTGTGAGTGTAGGTGAGTGTGGTTTATGTGTGTGGATGTGAGTGTGTGTGAATGTGTGTGCATGAGTGTGTGTGTGAGCACACAAGATCGCTGAGGCTCCTCCACACGTGTTATCTCATAGGCCTTCACTAGTATTTGAAGGAGGAAGGGGAGAGAATGCCCCATTTTCCAGAGCCTCTGCCCTCTGCTTGGGTTCCTCCTCTTCTCAGTCTGGAAGATGCCACATTCCCGGACAAGCCAGCGGGCCATGCCGCATCGTACCCTGCCCGGTGATGCTGGCGGCCCCCATGTCTGAGTGCAGAAAGGTCACAGATGGGGTTTTAGAGACACTCGTGATTACCTTCTGGGTGACCGCCGAGACGGGCCACTTTGGGGTTGACACCTTTCTAAACATAGCACGGGGGTAGGGCCGACATCCCGTTCGTCACCAAAGCCACTTACTTACCCACCCAGACAGGCCCACACGGCAGCGGGAGCCACTTATAGCCACCTTCAAAAGGGCCCAGAGTGGGTGCAGTGCCCGGGGAAGGGAGGGTGTGGTGCAGGCCACTGCCTGCGGCCTCTTGACCAGATAGAAAACTCTGCTGCATGACATTTAAAGGACGAGGGACCTGGGTTCAAATTCTACCTCTGCCCCTGCCAGGGTGGGACCTCTGCACTCCTCGGAGCTGCCTTTCTTTCCATGGGCAGGATAGGGCTCCTCATTGTCCTGACCCGGTTCCTAAGAATCAGGGTCTGCAATGAATACCTCTCCCCACCCTTGGCTTTTTTCTTTTTCTTTTGACAGAGTTTCGCTCTTGTCACCCAGGCTGGAGTGCAGTGGCACAATCTTGGTTCACTGCAACCTCTATCTCCCAGGTTTGAGTGATTCTCCTGCCTCAGCCTCCCAAATAGCTGGGATTACAGCCACCTGCCACCATGCCCAGCTAATTTTTGTATCTTTAATAGAGAAGGGGTTTCACCATGTTTGCCAAGCTGGTCTCAAACTCCTGACCTCAGGTGATTTGGCTTCCCAAAATGGTGGGATTGCAGGCGTGACACCCTTGGCTCTTTTAAGCTTAAATACCTGGTGAGAGATCTAAGGAGATCTTGGCTGAGGTCCAGGTGAGGCAGGCCCACCTGGGGGCATGGGAAGAGCTACGGGTGCATAGATGGAGTCCAAGTTCAACTCCTATGTGCTGCGTAGCTTTGGGTGAGTCTTACTCCCGCTTCCTGAACCTAATTTCTCTGAGCTGTTCTTTGTGCCTTTCCAGATGTATTGTGAGTACTGCATCAGCTACTGGTCCCTAATACCTGCGTAAAACAGGGTTCATCCTCTGTAAACCATCGTTCTCAGCAAACTGACACAAGAACAGAAAATCAAACACCAAATATTCTCACTCATAGGTGGGTGATGAACAATGAGAACACATGAACACAGGGAGGGGAACATCACACACTGAGGTCTGTTGGTGGGGACTAGGGGAGGGACAGTATGGGGTAGGGAGTAGGGGAGGAATAACATGGGGAGAAATGCCAGTTATAGGTGATGGGGATGGAGGCAGCAAACCACATTGCCATGTATGTACCTATGCAACAATACTGCATGTTCTGCACATGTACCCCAGAACCTAAAGTGAAATAAAATCTATATTTAAAAATAATTAAATAAATAAATCTATTCCCTGATGGAAAAAAAAGGGTTCATCCTTAAGCTGATCCAATCACCTGAGACTGCCCAGGCCTAGCCCCCTGGGCTGTGTGTGTGTGTGTGTGTGTGTGTGTCTGTGCATGCATGTTTGTGTGTGTGTGTGTGTGTGTGTGTGTGTGTGTGCAGATGCAGGAAAATGGGTTAAGGCTGTTTAAATATTACAGCATTATTGAGATGTAATTCACATACTATGTGATTCATTCATTTAAAGTATACAATTTAAAGGTTTTTAGTATATTCATATCACAATTAATTTTAGTTTTTTATTACCCTAAAAAGAAGCTCCATTCCCCTTAGCCATGCCCCGCCTCATTTCTTCCCCCTTACTCTTCTCCTCACTCCACTTTCCCCAGGCCCTGGCCACCATGAATCCACTTCTGTGTCTGTGGATTTGCCTCTTCCGGTCATTTCACATAAATGAGATCATATGATAGGTGGTCTTTTGTGACTGTTACTGCTTGGGCTTAGGAGCTCAATGCGGACTTGGGAGTCTCCTTTCCAGCCATGCAGGGAAGGCCTGTTTTCTTCCTCTTGGCACACATGCTCATTTTTATCAGGGGCCCAGGAGCTTCCATGCTGCCCTCAGGCTTCTGTCAATGCAAATTAACTCACTGCAAGGTGGCAGAGACTAACCGTGTCTCCAGACTCATTGCTTTTTCAAAGAGGAGCCAAGAGGAGCGATGATTAACCCAGTAGAGTGATTTGGCATTGGTGCCCCCTTGGCATCCCATAGGAAAGATGTCCACGAGCAGAAGCTCCTTCCCAGAACTCCTCAAGTCAGAGGTCAGAGCTAACAACCATGTACCCAGGTGAATATGATTCTCTAGGGCTTCCCACCCAGTCTGCCCGGCAGCACTGTGCTGCAGGAGAGATAGGACCCAGGGATTGGCATGCCCCAGTCCCACCCTCCTTAAGGAAGTTATACTAGGACAGAGGGAGCAGCTTAGGATGACCAGCCCCCGCTCCATTGTGCTCACCCCCTCAGGACAACGCACCCTGGGGCAATGAGCAACCCAAACTGCATACACCAAGTTGTCTATCTCTGCCCCAAATTGGTGTACAATTTTGGGCAAGGTTTCCCCTCTCTGAGCTTCAGTTTCCTCATCTGCAAAGTGGGGATGGCAGCCCTCCTGGATTGGGTTGTTGAGAGGCTTACATTAGCTTGTCCATGAAGGCTCCTTGCACTGAGCCCAGGGCACAGCTCTGAGCCTGGATAAAGTAGGCCTCTTGGTGATGATGACAGTGAGGAAGAGGAAGATAGCAGAGTTAGCACAGACATGCTTTGGGAAGCAGGCCTGAGCTCTGTCAGTGGGAGCTGGGGGGCTGCACACTCCTCTCCCTGCCAACAGTGCTCTTTGCCATCAGCGACATCTGGCTCTCTGCCCTGGATGTGTATTAGGAGTGATTACGTGTCCCTTTAAATTCTGGGAGCTGTCGCTAACGGGTGCCGAGGTTTATTTGCCACCGTTTATTTCAGCTCCTGTGCAGCCCCTGCCCCTCTCTCCTGAGAGGGGCCAGCGAGGAGAGACACCTGCTCAGAGTGTTTAATTTCCATGAACAGCGCGCTTCCTGGGAAGGAGCCCTTTTGAAGTGCTCCATGTTGGCTCGAAATGAGTCCCAGTAGGCATCCCCACCCCCAGACACTGTGCTCCCCCTTTCCTGAGAATGGAGAGGAAGGGAAGCCCTTTCTAAAGAGAGGATCACATTGGTTAAAAAGTAGGGTGGAGGAGAAAGGATGAGGACAAGTCCAACCTTGGGGGGAGGACAGAGCAGGGCTTTGCAGTAAAGACAGGCCTGGGCTTGCATCATGTGCTGTCACATTCTGGGGCATAGTTCTTAATTTCTTAGCCTCTATGTAAAAGGGAAAAGCTGAGCCTCTGTTCCCCGTCCCACCCCAAATGCACACACGAACGCACACATACACACACAAGTTGGGAGGATTAAATGTGCTGGAAAATGTTGGACCCAAATTGCAAAGACTGATAATATCACAACCACCCCTAGCATCTAAGGCAAGAAGGACAAGAAGCCTCCACTTCCTGACATCTCTCCCCTGACTGTGCGCCTTGTGGTAGGGGGCTTCTCAGAGTTGTGTGTGGACATGCCTCTCCAGCTCTTTCCACACACCACTCCCTCCAGTACGGCTGCTTGTTGACCAGCCCTGGGATCAGGGTGTCTTCACCACGTGTATAGCTCAGCTTTAGGGGAATAGACTCACAGGAGTCATCCATACACATCCTGGAAGGGCCATTTGAGCATAGAATTCAGCAGCCTCAGGTGCCTGCAGTATCGTCTAGAAATGGGGCACCTCCACTTGACCCATAGATGCCTCAACCCTTGGCTGCAAAGTTTCCTCACCCCATGGGGTGGGGAGTAGCTCAGGATGGACAGAGCCAGGCCTCTGAGGTGCAGGCTCAGAGCAGGGACCCCTCTTGCCCAGGTCTAGGTGCAGTACTAAGTCAGGAGCTGTTGAGGATGAAGATAAATGGTTCCCGTTAGCCAGGACTGGGAGATGTAGAAGACGGCATGGCTATTTTGGAGGGCAATTTGGTAGTGGCTACTGAAACTTCAAACGCACAGAGATCCAGTGACCCAGCAATTACACCTCTTCGTGGCTACCCCAGGAAACACTCACCACCGTGTCTAAAGAGGTATGTGCCCAGATGATCACACCATGTGATTTACCAAAGCTGAAAAAATGAGAACAACCTGAATGTTCATGGGATGGGGAATGTCTAATTAAACCACAGCATAGCCATTCTATGGAACACTGTGCAGCCAATAAAAAGAATAATGTTGTTTTTATGGGTTCTCACAAGGGACAAGCATGAAGACACATTGTTGGGGGAAAGATGCATGAGTACTTTGAGTCTTTTTTTTTGAGACAAGTCTCACTGTGCCACCCAGGCTGGAGTGCAACGGTGCGATTTCAGCAACCTTCTGCCTCCCGGGTTCAAGCGATTCTCCTGCCTCAGCCTCCTAAGTAGCTGGAATTACAGGTGCGCGCTACTGTGCCTGGTTAATTTTTGTATTTTTAGTAGAGATGAGGTTTCGCCATGTTTGTCAGGCTGGTCTCAAACTCCTGGCCTTGTGATCTGCCCGCATCGGCCTTCTAAAGTGCTGGGATTACAGGCATGAGCCACTGCGCCTGACCCTTTGAGTCTATTTACATCAAATCAAATAAAAACAATGCCATATATTTCTGCAAATACATACACATGTATGTAAATACACAGAAGCAGGACTGGAAGAATTCACAATAACTGTCCCCAGGGAATGAAGTAGGGCACCAGGACTAGGGGATGGGGTCTAAAGGAACTCAATTCTAAGCTGCAACATGTCTATCCATATATATATGTATATAGTCATGTGTTCCTTGTGTAATTAAAATTTCATCTAAATTTATTATTATTATTATTATTTTAGAGTCAAGGTTTTGTTCTGTCGCCCAGGCTGAAGTGCATTGGCTGGATCATGGCTCACTGCAACTTCTAACTCCTGGGCTCAAACCATCTTCCCACCTCAGCCTCCCGAATAGCTGGGACTACAGGTGTGTGAACACCTGGCTATATCTCTTTCATTTTTGTAGAGAGAGGGTCTCACTGTGTTGCCCAGTCTGGTCTCAAATGTCTGGCCTCAAGCAATGCATCCACTTCCACCTCCAGAGTCAGAGTTCATTGAGATTTTAACTGAGTAGACGCTCAATTGAAGTTCGTCTATGCCTCCTACCTTTTCATCCTCAGAGCAATTGATAGTTTCCAAAACATTTTGCACCCACAGTCTATAAGTCAGCAAAGCCCAGAGTGTCACACTTTAAAGACGGGAAATATGAGGTTCACCCCAGGAAATAATCAATATTCTCCAAAGCCCTCTTTACCCAAGAGCATTAGAAGGTAGCAAGTAAGAGAAAATCTAACTTCTTTTTTTTTTTTTTTTTTTTTTTTTGAGACGGTGTTTTGCTCTTGTCACCCAGGTTGGAGTGCAATGGCGCAATCTCGGCTCACCGCAACCTCCGCCTCCTGGGTTCAGGCAATTCTCCTGCCTCAGCCTCCCGAGGAGCTGGGATTACAGGTATGCGCCACCATGCCCAGCTCATTTTTTGTATCTTTAGTAGAGAAGGGGTTTCACCATTTTGATCCGGAGGGTCTCGATCATTTGACCTCGTGATCCACCCTCCTCGGCCTCCCAAAAAATCTAACTTCTTTAATGGAAGAGGGAAAAAAGTCCCGCATTCTGCCTATCTTCACTCCTTAGCTAATAAAATATGATCATCTGTGTGTCCTCCTTCTGCTATGGGCTCTGCCTCGAATGCCTGCCTTATCCTACTTGTTTTTATGTTTCCAAGCATAGTTAATCTCACCTCCTCCAGGAAGTCTTCTCTGACTAGCCCAGGCCAATTTTCTGCTCCTTCCTCTGCTGCTTCTAAGTTAGCTACAACTAGCCTTGTGTATCCACAGGGATACTTATTGTGCACCTACTACATGCTAGTGGCGTAAAAAGGGATATTTTAAAACATACATTGAAACACTTAAGAAACATTTAAATGTTGATCTGTATAGTACTAAGAGTGAGTTATTCAAAGTTTAATTATTTGGTAACCTCAGCATTCAAAGTATAGCTCTAAAGCATTGTTTACTTATCCAGACATTTTTACTTATACAGGAGCCCCCATGGGATCTTACTTAGGGCTTAATTAATCTTCCTTGACAAACAATACTAACCGTTGCAGTGATGTGGTTTTGAAACTTACAGAAGCATCAAATTAGAATGGGGAGTGAGGTAGTGCTTAAGCAGCATGTGCATCAGGAAACAGAAGTGACAGCCTCATCCTGGCAGGAAAATGACAGAGGAACACTCACAAAGCAGACGGGATACTTGAAAAAACAGAGCTCCTGGGGACATTTGGCACAAGGACAAACGATCCTCCACACTCCGATGGGTCTTGAACACATTTCCAATGTATCATAGCACAGAATAATGACTATTCATATTTTAAGGCCTCCACAGAAGGTCAAATAGTGTTCAGAGTTCTCTAAGAAAACGTGGACACAGATGATCTATTCAGGAAATTTTTATCTTAAGAAATTAAATAAGAAAAACTTGCATACAGAAAGGGCAACTTTCAGTTACCCAAAATATTTAAATACATGGAAAAACGTTGCTGCCCCTTGATTCTGGGTAACGGAGGCAGGGCAGGTTGTAGCAGATTTTTCTTTAGGTGCTGGTCTCAGTCTCTGCCCTCTTAGAGCTTCTTCCATAATTAGAGATCCATGTTCTGTGCCCATCCTCAAGGCCTGAGAGCCTTATCATAGTTCAGGCCCAACGGAAGAGATGCCCGCCCACATGATCATGAACTGCAGCTCACAACTGACTTCATCTTCCAGCCTGGGGCACAGCTCTGGCCCTGAGACTCTAGTAGGCCAAGAGTGAGCTGAAAATAAAAATGCATTGGAAATTGGTGAGAATAAATAGAAGGTAGGCCTCTGTGGTCTGAATTAAATGAAACCTGAGAGGTTTGTAGACATGAAAGAGACAGAGTGACAAAATCCCAGAGTCTGTGTCTTCAGATGTCAGAAAGCCATAAGCCCATGAGAACATCAGGATTCGATATAGCAATGAGAGTCCAGTTGATTTGCTACTTTGGATAAGGATATGCACAGGCTAGGTTCAGACTCGGAAAGACTAACCTGAGTGATTGGCTATCCATTATTGATGTCTGCCACAGGTGCAGAAAGAGCAGAGGGAGCAGTGACCGTGCCAAAGATCTGCTCTCCTTAATCTAGTTCAATCACCTTATTATATAGATGGGGTGGTGATGGTCCAGAGAAGAGGGTGATTTGTTGAAAGTCATCCAGCAAGAGAAAGGAGGGGATAGGTCACAACCGTACTGCCCAGGGTAGCTGCTAGCCACTTACGGCTATTGAGCACTTGAAATGCAGTTGGTCCAAATGAAAATGTATAATTGTAAAATACACACTGAATTTGGAAGACAATATGAAAAAAGAAACACAAAATATCACATTAACATTTTTATATTGATCCCATGTTGCAATAATATTCTGGACATAATGAGTTAAATAACATTTATTAATACATTAATTTTACCCAGTTTCACTTTACTTCTAAAAAAAATGTGGCTAGTAGAGACTTTAAAATTATACACATGGTTCACATTTACATTTCTATTGGATATTGCTGCATTAGAACAAAGAAAATGTCCTCTGCCAGGCAGAGGGGATCGATCAATGGAGAACTTATCAGGCCAGTCTTAGAGATCATTGTGGAGGAGGAGGAGATCAAAAAATGTTTTCTTAAATCCATGATGCTAAATCCACTTTTATCTTTTCAAGATGATAAAGACAGTGAAGTTGAAACAATTAAACTCATGGAGTTAGGGAGTAAAATGATGGTCACCAGAGGCTGGGAAGGACAATGGAGAGATAGGGATAAAGTGGGAATGATTAAAAGTACAGTTAGATCAAATGAATGAGATCTAGTTTTTTGTTGTTGTTGCTGTTTTAGACTGAGTATTGCTCTGTCACCTAGGCCAGCATGCAGTGGCACTATCTCAGCTTGCTGCAACCTCTGCCTCTCAGATTCAAGCAAGTCTCGTGCCTCAGCCTTCTAAGTAGCTGGAATTACAGGCGTGCGCTGCCACACCCAGCTAATTTTTGTATTTTTAGTGGAGAAGGAGTTTCACCATGTTGGCTGGGCTGGTCTCAAACTCCTGACCTCAAGTGATGTTCCTGCCTTGGCCTCCCAAAGTGCTGGGATTACAGGAGTGAGCCACCACGCCCAGCCAAGACCTAGTATGTGATAGCACAACAGGGTGGCTACAGTCAACAATAATTTATTGTATATTTTAGAATAAGTCAAAGAGTGGAGTTCAAATGTTCCTAACACAGGCAAAGATAAATGCTTGAGGTGATGGATACCCTGATTTCCCCTATTTGAATATTATGCATTGTATACCTGTATCGAAACATCATGAGTACCCCATAAGCATAGACACCAAGGACATACTCATAATAATTAAAAACTTTAAAAGAACATTTTACAAGAAGATATTGGGACAAATTGCTAGACCACCACCTTTGAGACAAAGTCACCATGCACCCTGAAGCCCTGCAGCCCCTTCTGTGTCCCAGCCATGTGGACTGACTTATCTCCATGGTCTTATCTCACCCTCTCAGACCCAAAGAAGGGCGGCACATTCGTATCTCCATCCTGCAGTTGCTCCAGCTGTGCCTCTGGAAGGCTACGTAACTTGTCCAAGTTCACAGACTGTGAGACGTGGCAGAGATGAGCACTCCTTCCACCATGTGGGTGGGGGGACAAAAGAGACCTCAGCTGGTGCCTATTTTTAACCAAGGAATTGGAAATGTTCTTCTGAAAAGCTCTGAATGGAATGCAGCCTTGCAATAAACCATAATCAAAACCTGATTTTGCAGGGCACGAAAGGAAAGAGCCCCCTCTTGTTATTTCTTCATCCAAGCTTTCCTTGAAAGGGAAGTGCGAGGCTGGGCCTGCGTATGGTGGCTGATGCTGCAGAGTGCAAGCCCTGGGTGGCCGTGAGGAGACCGTGGCTCTCTCTGGGCCCCAGTGTCCTGCCTCTGCCATGAAGAGGTGATTTCAGCCTCTCTGTTTACAGAAAATCTGCTCTAATCCCAGCATCCCTTGACAGGCTCACATCTAGAAGCCTCGGAGTGAAGATAGTAGAGATCTAAAGAGACAGTGGGTGGCACAGCTAAGCTTTCCCAGCTCTGGGGCACTGTGATCCTCTGGGAAACTGCACAGTTGTGCAGGTTGTTTACTGCACCAAAGCATTCCTAACAGTGGCAATGGGGGAATAAATTCAGCCTCCACTCCACTCTCCCAGTGTGATACCTGGTATGTGAGCTGCTCTGAGAAAGGTGTATCTCAACTAATTTGCACAAAGGTGCTGTCCAAGCTGCCTGGGTGCCCTGGCATTCCCCTCCTACTAAGCACTCACTTCCAAAGTGACTCCACTCACATTTTCTTAGTACCCAAACCAAAGACCTTAATGTTGTACCTGTTCATGAAATTGGCACAGCCTGTAGCCTGAGGTCAGAGAGAACATGAGCATTAATCATGACCTTGGAACCAAAGGTAGCCAAGGATATAGGAACTGGGGGCAAGGGACACTCTGGTGTGCATGGAAGCAAAGAGACCAAGCCAGAGGCAAAGGGACCGTCTCCCAACTTGCACTTGGCAGCTTCACACTCCAGGAGCTACTGTACAACCAGCTCCCTGTGTAGCTCCAGACAAGTACTTTTCTCTTCTTACACTTTGGCTTCTGCAGCTATCAAACGGGGGCGATACACCCAGGGCCTTGCTGGTTGGGGAGGTGAACACAGCCACATATGCTGGGCCACAGAAGGGAGCCATGGCTGACTGCTACGCAGGAGCCAGGGCACGGCAGGTGTCATCTGCCCCCGAGGGCTCACTGGATGATTCAGCTGACTCTGGTCCTCTGGCCTTGCATACTCAGCTGCCTTCCGCTTTGACCCCAGCACCTTCCCCCTCGACATAAGCCCTGCAGGGCTGCCCACTTGCACAGTCCATCTTGAGGATAAGACACGGGAATGGAGAGGCGAGGAAACTCTGCATAGAGTGAAGGGATTGGCAGCCCATCCCCATGGATTTCCCTCTCCCTGGGCCAGCTGCAGTAGAGGAGCCTGAGAAGGCTGAGGCTTGGTCCTTGCTATCTGGGAGCTGGCCCAGGTGAGGGAACAAAAAGCAGACCTGGGGACCCTAAAAAAGAAGGCAGGCTGGCCAAGCTGAGGACAGACCCCCCCACATCCCAGGCTCCCTGTGACGGCCGCACCCCCAGCCTGGCTGGGAAGACAATGTCACCTGGCAAAGCTGCCCCCTCTATGCCTCAATGCCAGGTTGCTGGGCCTTTTAAGTCAGTCCTGTGGACATGACCATGATTTTCAGCCTCTGCCCATGATCACCAAGCTCTGGGTCCACCAAGCAGTCCCTCTGTCGGCAGTGCCAGGGCTGAGGAGGGGTGACTGTGCCCAGACAGCCTCTACTCTGAGGCACAGGAAGGCCCCAGCTCTCAGACTCAAGGCCAAGCGCTGGTGAGTGCTGTCTGGGTTTTAATCAATTGCCATCTGAGGTATTCAGATCATGCGAGGTGACGGCTGACCCAGCCACTTTCTGTAATTGGGATCAAGTGCCCTCTTGGTCTCTGGAGAGGAGGCTTTAGGGCACAAAAGACCCGCCATGGCCTGGCCTCACGACTCCCCAGGAGGATGGGGGCCTAGGCCACCCTCACTTATGTGGAGAAGCTGCAGCACACTCCCCCACTTGCAGCCACAATAGCCTCCCTGGCTCAGCTGCCAGGCCTACCTGCTGGAGGGAGGAGGAGGAGAGAAGATGAAAATCCACTTCTCCTCCCCCGACCTAAGGCATCTTTTCACTTCCTCAGGGCTTCTTCTCTGCCTGTGACACTCATGGCACAGAAAGCAGCCTAAGGGGGACACATCTGGGGTTCTATCCCAACTCTGTCACTTATTGGCTGAGTGTAAGTCCCAAGTTTCCCTGAACCTCAGTTTTTATATCTGCAAAATGGACATTTTTGTATCACCCAGCCAGTGTGGCTGAGAGGATTCAAACAGAGGATGCATCACCACTGTCCAGCTGGCGTGTTGGTGCCCAATCAGGGCTAGCTTCACACCTGCCTTTCTGGGTAAAACAGGAGAATGAGACCCACCCACCCAGCTCCTTAATGCAGCAACCCATGTCAATGTTCTTTTCCCTGAAATGTTATGCAAATATTCATTTTGTTATTACATCAATCATGAAAATCAATATTAGTAAGCACATCCAACATCTCTTAAGATGTGTCCAGCATTGTGCAACACACACACACACACACACACACACACACCTTTCCTTGCATTGTCTACTTGAATCCTTATATCAGTTCAATTTGGTAGGTACAATTGTCATCCCCACTTTACAGATAAGGAAGCTAAGGCATAGACAGATTGAGGAAATTAGGTCTAGAAAGGAGGCTGGATTTTGACTTGCCTATAGATTTAAATTCAGGATTGCATTGTGTATTGTGACTGGGTAAAATCCTAATACAAATACAATGTTTGTGATGGGTGCTTGAGTTTCAGGTTGTTAGTTACGAGGCTAAGTTCTGTTGCTAGTGCAAAGCCTAAGATAGACACGCTGAGGGCTGCGAGTTGTTGGTGGAGTGGGATGATTGTTTGGGGAACTGATATTGGGACAATATTGTGAGAGATGAAGAATCACGTAAAGATGCTACTGATTATTAGGCATAGAACCCATCCATGAGCGTGGAGGGCGGAGCAGCCCAGATTTGAAATGGGCTGTTACTCACATCTAAGCCCACGTTGTTGATGGCTGTGCCTTGCTGCTCTGACCAGCAGTGTACTGTCTGCTGAGGAGCCCCCACGTGAGCTTAATGCCATGGGGCTTCCACAGTGAGTGAAGCGGGGCCCTGCCCTTGACGGCCTGGATGACGCATGATGCCATTCACTTCCCTCCATGCCCATCTCAGGGTCTGTGCACCATGGTGCTGGCAGAGGGCAAGGAGCAAAGTTCTGGGAAGGCTGCCACGATCCTGATTCCCACCAATACCCCCTTCACCAGCCTCTTTCAGTCCCCTTCTCTGCCCCATGGGTCCAGCAAGGATTGGACTCTGGCAGCCTGTCCTTAGTCTGAGAAGCCAGTCAATCCCACCACACGCCACTGCCCCCTCCTCATTAGGTACACTGAGTCAAGTGGTATTGGGCAAAGAACAGGAGGCTGACACATTTGGAGATGACTTTTTGGAGAATAACTTGGGCTGCAGTTGTGAGAATCGATGTAGCCATCACACGAACATTTATTGAGCACCTGCTATGTTTGAGACACTGTTCCAAGGCCTGGTGATTGAATGGTGAGCAGATGCCCAATGTCCTGGCCTGAATGGAGCTTAGATTCCAGGAGAAAGGCAACACCCCATGAAGACAGCTGAGGTCTGCCTCTTCAACTTTGATTACTCTAGATACCTCATGTACTGGAACCAGACAATGTTAGTCTTTTTGTGACTGGCTTATTTCACTTAGCATACCATCTTCACTGTTCATCCGTGCTCTAGCATATGTCGGGATTTCCTTCCTTTCTATGGCTGAATAATATTCCACTGTATGAATAGACCACATATTACTTATCCATTCACCTGGTAATGGTCATTTGGGTTGCTTTCACCTTTTGGCAGCTATGAATAACAACACAGCTACGAACATGGGTGTACAAAGATCTCTTTGAGTCCCTGCTTTCAAATCTATTGAATATACATCCAAAAGTGAAATTGCTGGATAGTATAGTATTTTATTTTTAATATTTTAAGAAGTACTTGCCTGCATCTTAAGTTAAACTAGTCAACATAAAAACACAGGCACTTTGCTGTTCTGTACATTGCACCACATGTAGCAGAGGTTAAGAATTGGCCTCTGCTACATACGGTACGATTCCAGCTCTATGACATCCTGAAGAAAACAAAACTATAGAGACAGTGAAAAGATCGGTTGTTGCCAGGGATTCAGGGGAAAGGAGGGAGCGCAGGCAGGTTTTAGGGCAATGAAACTACTTTGTGTGATATTGTAATGGTAGCCACATGTCATTACACATTTGTCCAATTCTATAGAATGTATAACACCAGGAGTGAACGCCCTTGGCATTGCCAACCAGAGACTGTACAAGTTGAAGTTCACATTTCACTTCAAGAACCAATTGGATAAGCTGGAGAATTGTTCCCAGTCAGAATAAGCCACTATTTCAAAAGTCTCACAAACTCTGGGCTTTGAGCAACAATGATGTGTCAGTGTAGGTTGACCCATTGTACCAAATGTCACCACGCTGGTAGGAGGTATTCATAATGGGGGAGGCAGTGTATGGGGAAAGGTAGACAAGAGATAAGATCTCTCTGTATTTTGCTGTGTCCTTGAAACAGCTTTAAAGAAATAAAGATTTTTTAAAAACAGCCTGGCATGGTGGCTCACGCCTGTAATCCCAGCACTTTAGGAGGCTGAGGCAGGTGGATCATGATGTCAGGAGATGGAGATCACCCTGGCCAACATGGTGAAACTCCATCTTTACTAAAATACAAAAAATTGCCTGGGTGTGGTGGCATGCACCTGTAGTCCCAGCTACTAGCGAGGCTGAGTCAGGGGAATTGCTGGAACCTGGGAGGCGGAGGTTGCAGTGAGCTGAGATCACACCACTGCACTCCAGCCTGGCGATAGAGCAAGACTCTGTCTCAAAAAAAAAAAAAACAGAACAAAGCAAACAAACAAACAAAAAACCCTGCCCGTCCCTGTGATCTATCTAAATACGTCTACGTCAGGGGCTTAGGAGGAGACTTCACTTCTTAGGCTGAAACCCCCAAGAGCAGCTAGTGTTAGGAAGTAGGAAGGACAATCAGCAAACAGTGAATAATGTCTACATTGACGGGACCAGCAATCAAGGTCATCACTGGCTGCTTTAGACAGCACCGAGTGGTGACATCTGTATATGAAGGCTGTGACAGGGAAGTTTAAACATGATCCTGTGAATTTACAAACGTCTTCATGAGCACAAAGGACTTTCATAAAAGTAAAATGGCTTTAACAACCAGCAAACAAACAACACACACACACACACACAAAGGCCTTGTCAAGATCAACATGGCTCAGGGTTTGTCCACTTGGGCACTAGAGACATTTTGCACCAGATCATTCTTGGCTGTGGGCAGTTGCCCTCTTCACTATAGAAGGTTCAGCAGCATCCCTGGCCTCTCTCCATTAGATGCCAGCAGCACATTCCCCCAGTTGTGACAACCAAAAATGTCTCCAGACATTGCACATCTCCCCTGAGGGTGGTGGTGTGGAGTGCCCCCCCCACCCCGGTTGAAAACCCCTGTTGTGGCCAGGGCACCATTTCCACTTGACCATCATTGCTATTTAGACTGGATGGTCAGGGGACAGTAAAACCGTCTGCATTTGAGCTAATGCCAACTTGGGATTACAAGGTCAGGAATGTCTGGAGAAAGGACTGAAAGAGCAGCGTGTGGGTCCCAGCAGGGAAGGACTGCGCTGAAGTTGCCTCGTGTGCTGCCTTTGAACATGGACATGTTGGTCAAAGCCTGGACACAAGACTGCAGGGGGCAGATTCGGCCTTCAGAACAAAACCAGTTTTCCAGAAAGTTGGTGGGCAACTTTGTGCGGCGATGTGCTAATTATCAACTATTACGAATTATTCTTCATTGCTCATTAAAGTGGGTCTTCACCCACAGCTTCTGTTGCTCTATGTGTGAATAAGTCTAGATTTCGGAGGCATTTTTGAAAAGGTTGTCCATTTCTGTACCCATAGCAGAGGCAGCTGCACCTCAGGAATGGGGCTGTCTCCAGGGTGGGCTGTGGAGAAATGTGAAATCGCCCCTGCCTGCTGGACTGCCCGACCCCGGCATCGAGGGTGTTGGTTTGGGTGAGAGAGGCCAAGGCAGCCCTCTTGACTTCCATCAATCCATCTTCTAGGGACCCACCTGGCCTCAACACATGCATTAAATGGAGAGGAGTAGCGTTCTCAGAGGAGCGGAGCTATTCCCATTGCTGGGCTGTTTGCAGCATTAAGAAATCTAACAGCTGCTCAGATGAATTACGTTAAGTTTAGCTGCAGCAGGTCCCAGGTCTGCCACAAAGTCCAGCTTGGTCTGTTCTGTGTGGAAGGGCAGCCTGTCCCTCGCTTCCTCGGATCCCTGTGCCAATGAGCAGCTAGAGCCAGATGCCCAGAGCTAGGCCACCACCCTCTGATGATAATATCCCGTTGGGTGCTTGTCATACAACAGACACTGGGCCACTGAGCATTGCCAGTCTGGGACTGCACAGAGTTGAGGTTTGCACTCACTTCAGGAAGCAATTGGATGGGCTGGAATATGGACCCCAGTCAGAATAAACCACTATTTAGCAAGTCCTTGAGAGAGGAAGCACACTCTCTTCCGGGAGAGTCAGGGCAGAGGAATAGAGGGTTTGGAGCTGGGAAGGACAGAGTTAAACCCTGCAGGGGGCATTTATTTAAGCCAAGGGGAGACCCAGGGCTTCAGAGCACAGACTTCAAAACCAGGCATGGTCACTTTGGGACTTTGCAAAGTCACTTCACCTCTTCAGATTCTTCACCTGTTAATGAGGCTGATGACAGACCCTATCCCACAGGATCATGTGAGGAGCAAGTGAGTTTACACATGGAAAACACTAAAATACTCCCTGGCACTCAGGAAGCGCCATGTCAATCATTCTCGTTGCAACGTACCTTCCACCAAGTCATTTGAAGCTCTCTGAGCCTCAATTTCCCATGATGTAAGATAGAAACAACAATGCCTTCTGAAGAGGAAAGATGTATAAATAAGAAAACACATCTGATGTGCTGAGTATAGCGCCCGTAACACAGCAGGCATTCAATAATTGGCAGGAGTTATTTTTATGTTATTGACAAAATCAGGTACCTGGCTTCTAATTCTTCTACCATCTAATTGTGTTGTTTCCACTCAATCTTCAGTCCTGGAGGTGCTGGGGGATGCTTTCAGCTCATAATTACTCCTTTCAGTAAAAAGGCTTGTGCACTAGGACATGCATCTGTCAGATCAGTACGTTGAGTGAGCTGAGAGATTGATGTCACTTCCTGCTCTCTCCTTGGTATGTACCCATCCGGTGACAATTTTCATAGAAAGCAATTATGGCCACTGAGCAGATAATTAGAGAATGGCTCCCTGTTCCTCTTCCAGCTATGTAAATGTCGCAGCTACTAGCTAATCCCTGAGCATAGTGAGTTATCAGGAGACAATCAAGCTCATTGCTAAGTGACAATAATTCCTCCTAATCAATACCGAAAGGCTCCCAGCTATTCTTTCTGAGAGCTTTGTCAAATGCTGCAAGGACAGTGGTGTATTTCAGTCTCTAACTTCCTTGGCTGGTACTTAATTTCTCTGAGTCTCAGTTTCCTTAAAGAAGTACTAATCATATCAGATTCCCTAATACTGTGTTAGGACTTTCAGGAGCAAAACCAAAACACAGGGTATGGCCCTGCTGCTACGAATCAGAGGGAAATAAACGGATTCTGCTATGAATCAGAGTAATTCAAGGGGTGTGGGTTCTTACCCAGGCTGTGTGACCTGGGACTTGTATTGCATGTCTGTAAAGTAGGCAGTGCACACATGAATCAGTTGTTTGTGTTCCTAGCTATTTATACTCTGCCTGCTTCCAAAAAGGATTTGAGACAGCTTGTAATCAGATGCTGTGAAAATAGACATGGAAAATCAAAGGCCATGAGGAAGGAGAAGGAAGCGGCAAATATACCAGCCACATGGACTAACATAGTTTCTGTGGTTAATTTGACCCTTTTTTGCCTTAGAACCCAGGAAGCTCAGAGCTAAATTTATTATTCCGTAGTTACACAATCTGGACAATTACCTGTTCAAAGAAAATTCACCCTTACCAGTTATTCAAGAGAGACTAACTTTGCCCAAAATTAAACTCTGAAAATAATCAACGAAGGCACCAAACCTCAGAAAAGTTCTCTATAAATATTAGTTTTGACATTGACTCACTTAGTTACTATTTATTGAGCAAGATGTGAGACCCTGAAAATGAGAATACAGGATGAACAAAGTTAACAAAGCGCCTACCCTCATGAAATGTATTCATTCCAGTGGATGAAAACACCAAGACATAATAAACAACGCCAAGTAATAAATAAAAGATGAGATAGTAAGTCCGTCTTCGAAAATCATGGGATGGAGGCGGGGACGGGGGAGTCTACATCAGAAGGTCAAGAAAGCATTTTCATGAAATTAACATTTGAGCTGAGAGTTGAACGGCAGGAAAACAGAATCCTTGGCAGCATCTGGGAAAGGACAATATTCCAGGCAGAGGGGACGGAAAGTGCAAGTGTCCTGGGGGCAGTGGGGAGAACTTGGCACTTTGGAGGAAATGAAGGAAGGATGGAAAAGGATGGGAAACGAGACTGCGATGGTTATCAGATGAGAGATAGATAGAAGTCAGGTTGCGGAGGTCACAGTTCTTACCCTGGACTGTGTGTTAGAATCACCTGCTCACTCCAGCCCCATCCCTGGAGATCCCAATGTAATTGCTCTAGGGTGGGACCCAGACTATAGCATGTATCAAAAGCTCCCCAATTGACTCTACAGAGCACCAGGGTGAGGATCAGTGTGAAACAGCCCCATAGACCATTGTGAGATGTTAGAAGTTTCTTCCCAGCATGATGAGAATCCACGGGAGGATTTTTAAGGTGTTCTCTGCTGCTGAGTGGAGAACAGATCTAAATAGGGCAAGAGCAGAAAGAGGAAGCAGGGTCACCCCTAGGTATGTGGGATCCTAGGAAAATATTGTTTCAGGGCCCCTGTCTAGATAAACAATTTGAGTCACTCCAAATCAATGAGTCAGCACCTTTCAGGCAGACTAAAGTCATAGGCTCCTGTGAAAGAAATACCACAGTGCCCAGCTCAAGTAATCTGTGTGCCAAGCCACCCTCTTGGAACTGTCGCCACACCATGAGCCCTAGGCTGACTCCATAGGCCTGAGTCTTGGAGTTCTGTGGGGCATCTGTTCTACCGTGGGTAAACAATGGGCAGGGGCAGAGAGTTGGAGAGCACCTCAGGGGAGAGATGGAGATAGGTGCCCGAGTTCCTATCTGGAGTCAGGTGTCCTGGGCCACTACTGGTACCCACTGGTCCCAGGCACAAGAAGCAGACTTAGACTAAGAAATTGTCAAGAAAGTAACTCAAAAGCACAAGGCCCACTACTGCCCAGGTCCCAGAACAGGTCTAAGAGTGGCCCTGGTAGAGAGAACAGGTCATCAGGGTGAGATGATGGCAGCTTGGATGACAGTAGAGGCATAGAATGGAGAAAAGTGGATTGGTCCAGTGATCCAGGATTCTGATCCACGAGCAGAATTTATGACAACAGTAGCCATCAGGGCTGTTCATGGATGTTTGGGCACATGGTGTGATGACACTGCTTTGCCCAGTTGAATTTGTGCATGGCCGTGTGAGTAGCTTCGGACAATGAAATGTGGCAAGTTTTGTGATAGCCCCTGGTGTGCCACGCTTTCCCCTCTATCTCCATGAGGGGGCGCCTCCATGAGACGGCCCTAGGGTAGCTCTGTTAAATAGACACACTGTTACAGCAGGGGACATGCTGCATAAGGAAAAAACCAACTTTGTTTCCGGAAGCCTCAGATATTCGGGGATGAGGATTTATTTATCACTGCAGCCTAACCAAGTCTATCCTGAGTAATGCAGTGACTCACTAGCCCGGGCTGGAGTTTCATCCACACTATTCTCTTATCCTTGGCCCACTGGGAGGTCTTCTCAGCCTCATCTACTGTGGCAGGACCCCAGCCCACTGGACAGCCATTTTCTGGGGCTGGAATGGTCCCTGGAATGAAAACAGTCCAGTAGAGAGCGTGTGCGTGGCCGTTACCCTGCAAGCTGGCCAGGCTGGGCACCGGCGCCCCCACCCTGGCTGTGAGCTCATTAGATGAAAGTGCTATCACCTGTCAGACAAACTGCTAGAACTGTGATAAATTAATGATCAAATGGTACAGTCGGCGCAGCTACTGTACTGCCTCAGCTAGTTACAAGCGGCTGGGTGCTTAAAAAATGCAGCCGGCATTAAAAAAAAATCAGGCGTTAAAGGAAAATGTCACCCAGCTTTTCAAAAAGGATCTGTTTTAAAATGACCACGGACGGCTCGGTTGCAGAGTCTTTATTTGATTCCTGTTCTTTGTATTTTGTTTTATTGCTCACAAGGAAGGAAGCGGGGGTGGGCGTGGAGTGGGGAGAGGGCAGAAGGAAGGTTGGAATTTCTATTTTCACCAGCCTCCACCTGTGCGGAGTGTGGGACAGGGGATGCAGCCCCTCTTGACAAGCATGGGGAGATAGATTCTTCCCAGGGCCTGGCTGGAATTAACAGTAATTACTATACAAGTACGGGTATAATCGTTGTAGGCTTTTTTGTACAAAGACCTTTATGCTTATTTCACTTATTCATAATGGCATCTCTCTTAGATAAATAGCAATATCCCCATTTGTCAGATAAGAAAACTGCTACTCAGAAAGTTACCCTGGTTAATGTTCTTTGAGTTATATGCAACTCGAACTATAGCTTCACTATATATACGTCACATGAACTGTCCCCTACGATCACTAAGATAGGTCTGGGTGGATACTAATATGACCTCCCTTTTAGAGGAGAGAAAGATAGGATCAGAGAGGTTGAGTCACTTGTTCACAGTCATTCAGCTAAGAAGTGGTAAAGGGAGGGTTTGCACCGTGGTTTCTGACTCCTGGGACCCTGGAAACTTCTCCCTGAGGGCCTATGGGGATGATTTAGAAAATAAAACAAGAAAAAGGCTGCCCTTGACTTAGAAGTCCAGCCCAAACCTGGACTCCTGATCAGGGTACTTGTTACATAAATGCATAGGCTCCTCTGTGAGTGTGTCAGCCCCACCTGGCCCTTCCACTGATGGCTTTATGAGCTTAATTTATTCTTTTTAATATAAAATCTCATTACCTGAACATGATACCACCACTTCCACTTTATCTTTGATATAAGAACAGAGAGAAACCTAAATCAAACCTTTAAATAAAGTCTATAATCATGCTGCACTTTCACTTGCTTTTCAAATTTCTAAACAAAATTAAGTGGAAAAACCTTTGAGGACAGTCATGCGGAAGGAGAAGGGGGTGTATGAGGAGAGATGGCGGGGGGGACCCCTGAATGTGGCTTCCTGGGCAGCCACGGGGGATGCGATTACTCAGAGAAGCAGAAAATCTCCAGCCTGATGCTTGGCTCCTGCTATTTTCTGGCTCCCTGGCCCAGGTTTGGAGGAAGAATCAAATAAAGTCCGCCCCAAACCTGCATGTGCTTGGAATTGATCTCGAAAAGCCATTTGCCTCACCTTGATGTATTTTTCAAGGCATTTCCTATCCAGCCTTAATTTTCATAAAGGGGAAATTGATGATCAGTTTAAAGAAACACAGTCAAGGGTTTTGATTCCTCAGGAGCCTGAGGTGGACAGGTCAAGACCTAGGGGGTTCTTGGCAAGCAGAAGGTGACAGGGGGCTTGTGGGAGAAGTGGTCCCTTCCTCGCCTTGCTTGGGGCATGGGTCTGTATGGACAAAGACAGGGCTTGTTGTCCAAGTGAGGAAGGTAAATTCCTAAAAGAGCTGTGGTCTGAGTTTCCAACACGGGTGGAAGGGAAGGGGCAGTGAATCCCACAGAGTTGATGAAAGCCACTGGATAGACCAGAAAGAGGCTTGGGGATTACCAGATCCTTGGAAGAGTAGGGGCTTTCTTCACACCACCTGGTCCAAGAGACTCACTTCGGTGGGAAGTGAACTGAGCCCCCAAAACTTCAGCCACTTCACCAGTGTTGGTGAGAAGAGTGGAAAAATGCCACAGAGAAGAATGCAGTGTGCACCAGGGGCTTGCCTGGGTGTCAGGACGCAGAGGTTGGAATTTCAGCTCTCCTGTTCACCAGTCAGGTAATCTTGGGCAAGGAATGTCAGTGTTTTGGGGCTCCCTCAGTTTCCCCATCTGTGCAATGGGGATAAACAGTCTCCCTTCACAGCGCCATACCCAGAAAATTAAAATAAGCTATGGGAAAATGCCCAGCCCTGTGCCTACTCACAGGGTAAGTAAGGAATGTATCAAATCTGCATGCGAAGATTGGGTCCATCCTTTCCTTTCTTCATCACATCACTTGTCTCAGGAGCTAGCTGGTCTCTCCTCTTTCAGGAAGCCTCTGTGATTGTCAGTATTGGATCTGGAACATCCATGGTTTCAGTTTCTTTAGCCTTAGGTAAAAAACACCATAGCATCATCACAGTGTGAACGGGGCAAGCCGGTTCTGGTGGCGGCCAGCCTGGGTCCAAACCTTGGAAAAGTAATGTAACCTCTGTTGCCCAGGCTGGTCTCAAACTCCTGGCCTCCAGTGATCCTCCCACCTTAAACTCCCAAAATGAGATTCCAGACATGAGCCACTGCACATGACAATATTATCAGTATTCCGCCACCTCGCAAAACACCTATGATGCTTTGGTTGTGGGTGTGCGTGCATGTATGTGTGTTAGGTTTTTTTTCTATAGCAGGTGTTTGCATTGGGGTACAGTATACAAACAAAAATGGAAACATAGCAGAAACATACAGCTCCAAGAATTTTCGCAGAGACCACACCTGTGTACCTACCTTCCAGACCAAGACATGGAGCACCTCCACCCCTCAGTAGAATCCTTGTTCCCTTCCCCAGGGAGCAGCAGTTTCCTGGAGGACAGGAGTAGAATGAACAGAATCCTGGAAGATGCCAGTAGGATGGCCAATGTCACAACAAATACTTGAGCAGACCAGATAGATGGCAAAGGCCAGGAGGCCTGTAATGAAAGCCTGCACTGATATCCTGTCGGAAACAGACCCTGCAGGCCTAGGCTGTGTCACTAACTGGCTGTGAGATAATCCCTTCCCCTCTCCGGACCTCAGTTTCCACTTCTCCACAAAGAAGACATTGATGAGATAAACTCACAGAGTTCTAAGGATATGTTTGCTTAAATATTAGTTGAATGCCTGCTATGTGGTAGGTGCTACACTAGGCATTTGCAGTAAACAAAACAGATACTCATCCCTGTCCTTGTGAATTCTATATTCTAGCAGGAGGCAATCGACAACAAATAGTAGGCATAATGAATAAGTAAATTACATCTGATTCCGTGATTCTCAGGGAGTGTCCCGGCTAGAAGATAAATAATTGCAGCCACCTGCCACAGTTGCCTTCCTTCTCCCTTCCCCATTGGTCTGTGTCATGCTAGGCCACATATGGCTTCAAAACTGATTTTCCTGAATCCCGTCCCTGAGAGTGTGAGCGTCAGAGTCTCTCCCTAAGGGGATGAAGGTGCCGGGAGAGATTTTCCCATCTACATCATTTTTTCCAATTTGTCCAAATGAGGACAAAGTATTTCAGACACAAAAGAAAGAGTAATAGAAATGAACAACTCCTGGCTTGTAAGATAGAGCTGAAGCTCTTTGTGCTCCTTCCTGATTGCATGGAGGGATGATTTCTCCCGATAAGGAGCTCTCCCCACCCCACGCTCCATGCCGTGTGGTTTTGGAGAAACCAATTCCCCTTTCCCCACACACCTGCCATTTCCCTGAAAATGAGCACTTTGCCTTAGGGGTCCCCAGCTTTCTGCCCAGAGAAAGATCTCATCAAATGCACAGAGGCCTCAGAGAGCAATCTCTCCTGCAGGATGAAAATCCCACCTCCTACTTCTCCTATTGGTAAGAGGTAGCGAAAACAGACAGAGCTGGGCAGATTCGGACCCTTGCTCTGGCCCAGTCTGCAGAAAAAACAGGTAAGTGGCTGGTGTGGTGGCAGAGGTGAGTGGGGAAGACCAGAGAAAGGCTGATCTTAAATACCTTAGAAAGGAGACTGCTGAGGGCAAATGGTCCTTGAGTGACAGGCTCAGGGGTGATATACCAAATATTCAGCGAGCGCTTGCTAGGTCAGGCTTTCTCCTTTTCAAGCTCAATTGCGGGAAATCTGAGGGTTCTAAAGAGAGCCTGCAGCCTCAGGATGGGAAAGTACTCCAGGGGGTCCAGATAGCAGCTATTTGCCAAGTGGTTGAATGTGTTTTAATACGTTAACAGCCAATGGGACCTGGGTTAGGATGGCAGAAGGAGACATGAACCTTGATGGCAAAGCCTTAACAACGCCCTTGGAGAAAGAACTGTAATGCAGGGTACATACCTCAGTAGAGAAATGTTTATCCCTCCTGAGTGTTGAGAATCCAGCTCTATTCAGAGAACAGGGATCAGAAGCCATTTCAGGTATGGGGGAGAGCACTGGTTACACAAGCTCTGCCAGGGGGCTGCCTACGATCCACACAAACAGATTTGGTGGAGATATGGAGTGTTTTCTTTTCAAAACTGTCAGTTAGTTGCAACATTTCCAAATATGGAAACTTCACAAAAAAAACCTGAACTCCCAGTTTCTCTTATAAAATCAGCCAGGTCAAGTGGCTTACATCTGTAATCCCAGTGCTTTGGGAGGTCAAAGTGGAGGATTGCTTGAGGCCAGGAGTTTGAGACCAGCTTGGGCAACATGGTGAGACCCTGTGTCTACAAAAAAAAAAAAAAAAAAAATACAAAAGTACAAAAATGGCTGGGAATGGGGATGTGCTCCTGTAATCCTAGGTACTAATGAGGCTGAGGCAGGAGGATCACTTGAGCCCAGGAGTTCAAGAATGTAGGGAGCAATGATCACGCCACTGCATTCCAGCCTGGGCAACAGAGCAAGACACTGTCTTCCCTGTCTTTAAAAAAAAAATGAAAGAAAATCAGAAGATAAGGGTCTGAGTGGGCCCTGCAGTGACTGGAGCAGTGTGGGGGCTGCTTCCTCTGAATATGTGTGCCCCCACTCTCCCTCTACAGTCCAAGTCACTTGTTTGTATTTCCTGCCCAGCCCCGAGCTCACTAACGCCCCCCGCCCCACACCGAGATAATGGCAAGAACAGAGGATCTGAATCCAGAAGACCTGGGTCAGTGACTTAATCCTGCTCTTCCCAAGCTCATATAACTTCTTGGAATTTCAGTTACTCTGTCTGTAAAATGCCGGTCATAATGTTGTCTTTTTAAAGAGTACTTGCAGCTGGGTGCGGTGGCTCATGCCTATAATCCCAGGTTTTGGGAGGCCAAGTAGGGCAGATCATTTGAGGTCAGGAGTTCAAGATCAGCCTGACCAACATGGCGAAGCCCAGTCTCTACTAAAAATACAAAAATTAGCCAGGTGTGCAGTCTCAGCTACTTGGGAAGCTGAGGCAGGAGAATCGCTAGAACCCAGGAGGTGGAGGCTGCAGTGAGCTGAGATTGTACCACTGCACTCCAGCCTGGGTGATAGAGCAAGATTTCATCTCAAAAAATAAATAGTTGTGAGGAAAAAGTAAGATTGTACAAATCGGCCAAGCGTGGAAGCTTATGCCGTAATTCCAGCACTTCGAGAGGCCAAGGCAGGAGGATTGCCTGAGGTCAGAAGTTAGAGTCCAGCCTGGCCAACATGGCAAAACCCTGTCTCTACTAAAAATACAAAAATATTAAGGGGCATGTGTCTGTAATCCCAGCTATTCTAGAGACTGAAGCAGGAGAATTGCTTGAACCCAGGAGTGGGAGACTGCAATGAGCTGAGATCACTCCATTGTACTCCAGCCTGGGTGATAGAGTGAGACTCCATCTAAAAAAAAATGTACAAATTATTGAATGGCTAGATCGTAAAGAACAGGGTCATGAGAATCAGGATGCTTCTAAATCCTGGATTTTGCCACTGTCAGGCTGCATGGCATTGGATAAATCGTTTCACCTTGCCATGCCTCATTTTTCTTATCTGTAAAATGGGTGTGATAGAAAGTAAACCAATGGGCTGTTCTGAGGAAAATGTGGGTTAACACCTGTGAAGTGGTTACTGTGGTGCAATATTGTATGTGCTCATTAAAGGCGCACTATTATTATTATTATTATTATTATTATATAACTGGCTCTTTTGTGCAGCCAAAGCTTATTGCCTAGATCCAAGCAGGAAATCTAGCTGCAGAATATCACAGTTACAATTTCTTTCTTCTTACCCAGAATATTATCCCAAAGGAGAATAAATCCTAAATTGGGAAAGTCTGATGTAAAGTAATTTTGGTGTCAATGAAACAAAAGCCAGTCAATTAATGATAATTATCACATTCAATGAGACTCTCTGGGAGTGCTTCTTATACAACTCCCAGAAATGCCTCAGGACTCAGAAAACCCACTGGTGTAATCACTCTTCACTCATCCTTTAAGCATCTTTCTGGGACTCCTGCTACGAGCAGACTAGACTATGGAGCAGTGATATTGAACACAAAAACAAAGGAAGGTTTAAACCATAACCTTAGGAATCTTTAGCAAGTACTAGAGTTGTGCTGGAAAGTTGCTTAGTCTGTGATTGGAACTGCTCTCTTATTTTGAACCAGGAACCTGAGGATGCCCCTTGCATTCTGCAACAAAAGCTGACTTTCTCCTGCCCAGAAGCAATCTGGGGCTCTTAATGGCCCACCTTAGATAAAAATAAAATGAACAGAATGACAAATGCAGGTCAGGCAGCCTCAGAACTTGCCAAGGACTGAAACCAATCAAATGCCTTACTCTGTGATGAAAATTCCACTCCCTTGTGTATGATGCCTCCTCCTGCACTTGCGCCTGTGCCCCCCACGGCAGGACCCACAGTGGGTGCCTCTGAAGTCCAGCCAGTGGACTCTCAGTCTTCACTTGTTTAGCGCTCACTGGAAAAACCTGCAGCCCAAGCAGCAGGAAGCATTATCATTTTTGCCCTGGGAGAGAAAAGCTCAGATATGAAACAGCTCTAGGAGATCCGAATAGAGAATATTTAAAATACCAAAGGAAGGAGAAATGGGGTCTGGGGCATCGGTTTAATTTGCCTTGCTGGTGGCAGCAACAGAAAGAACCTTCTGAGTGCTCTGGGCAGAAAAATCAGGGAGCAATGGCACTGTGGCATGAGGCAGGATTAAGAAGGTGGTAAAGAGTGGTCAGCTCAGAACTTTCTGATCAAACCACAACCTAAGCCATGTAGGTTCACAAACTCTGAAGTGCATGCCCTCGGATTCTTGTTAAAAGGCATGTTCTGGGCTAGGCATGGTGGCTCACACCTGCAATCCCAACACTTTGGGAGGCTGAGATGGGCAGACCGCTTGAGGCCAGGAATTCAAGACCAGCCTGGCCAACATGTCACCACCCCATCTTTATAAAAAATACCAAAAAAAAAAATTAGCCAGACATGGTAGCACATGCCTGTAATCACAACTACTTGAGGCTGAGGCATGAGAATCACTTGAACATAGGAAACAGAGGTTGCAGTGAGCTGAGATTATGCACTGCACTCCAGCCTGGACAGCAGAGCAAGACCCTGTCTCAAAAAAAAAAAAAGAAAAAGGCAGATTTTGGCTAGGCACAGTGGCTTATTCCAGTAATGCCAGTACTTTGGGAGGCCGAGGAAAGAGGATCAATTGGGCTAGGAGTTCAAGTTCAGCCTGGGCAACACAGTGAGATCAACACCTCTTTGGATGGTGAACTTCTTTGCTTCCAGGTTTTAATTAGGATGACTCTTCCTCCAGGGAGCCTTCCCTGGCTATGATGGTTAATATTAAGCATTAATTTGACTGGGTCATAGAGTGCCCAGATAGTTGGTCAATATTACCATTACTACTTCCGGCATGTCTCTGAAGGTGTTTTTGGATGAGCTTAACATTTGATCTGTACACTGAGTTGAGAAGAGTGCCCTTTCTAATAAAGGTGGGCTCATCCAACCAGTTGAAGGCTGACCTTCCTGAAAGTAAATGGAAACTCCTCCTGCCTGACTGCCTTCACGCTGAGACTTGGCTTTTTTTCCTGCCTTTGGATTTGAACTGAAACACTGGACTCCCCTGGTTCTCAGGCCTTGGGACTCAGACTGAAACTACTCCGTGGCTCTCCTGGGACCCTATGTTGCCAGTTAAAGACCTTTAGACTCCTGAGCCTCCCTAACTGTGTGGACCAATTCCTTATAATAATATCTTTCTATATACATATATATCCTATTGATTCTGTTTCTCTGGAGACCCTGACTCACCCAAGAAAAGACTTTGACTCACCCAAGAATTTCTTTCTCATTTCTGTTGTTCTTATATGTTCATCTTATACAGAGATTTCATCTTATTTCAGTTAAATACCTTATTTTTTAAATAATGCACTGTCCAATAAGGTAGCTGATAGCCATGTGCAGCTATTGAGTATCTGAAATAAGGCAAGTCTGAATTGAGATGTGTTGCAAGGAGAAATGTACATGGCATTTTCAATATTTGATATTAAAAAAGAAGAAAACAACCTTATTAATAATGTATTATATTGATTACCTGTTGAAACCGTAATAATTCTGAGCTATTTGGTTAAATCAAATACAGTATTAACATTATTAAGTTAAATTATTTATTAAACTACAGTATTCAAATTAGCTTGGTATGATGGTGCATGCCTGTAGTCCCAGCTACTTGGAAGGCTGAGGCAGGAGGATAACTTGAACCCGGGAGGCAGAGGTTACAGTGGGCCAAGCTTGTACAACTGCAAAAAATAAAATTAATTAACTTAATTTAATTAATTAGTTTTACCTGTTTCTTTTTTCCTTTCTAATGTAATTACTATAATTATTAAATTATGTATGTGTCTTGCATGTGTATTTCTACTAGACAGTACTGCTCATGAATAAAGCAAAATTACCAAAGAGACTTCCAAGCTCGAGAAACTCAAATCCTTCAAGATGACTTCATAATAAAAATATATCTTAGGGCACTAGAGTAGGGGTTGGTGAACTACAGCCTGTGGGCCAAATCCAGCCCATCACTTGCTTTTGTAAATAAAGTTTTATTGAAACAGAGCCATGCCTATTCATTAACGTATTGTCTATGGCTGCCTTTGTACCGCAACAGCACAGCCCATCTGGCCTGCAAAGCTTAAAATATTGACCATCTGGTCCTTTATTAAGAAGTTTGTCAATCCTTGGTCTGGAGCATAAAGGTTAAGACTGCAGCTCCAGGGGCAGAGAGACTGGGGCTGGTTCCACAGCTCATGATCCAGCAGCTTTGGTTGGCCATGTTACTGTGGATCTCTGTGTCTCTGTCTCCTTATATGTAAAATGAGGTCATTATAATAAGTACTTCATGGAGTTGCTTTTTTTTAATTTTTTTACTATTATACTTTAAGTTCTGAACTTTAAGTTCAGAATGTGCAAGTTTGTTACATAGGTATACAAGTGTCATAGTGGTTTGCTGTATCCATCCCCCCCAACATCTACATTAGATATTTCTCCTAATGCCATCCCTCCCCAATCCCCTCATTCCCTGCTATCCCTCCTCTAAATGCCCCATCCCCTGACAGGCCCTGGTGTGTGATGTTCCCCTCCCTGTGTCCATGTGTTCTCATTGTTCAACACCCACTTATGAGAGAGAACATGCAGTGTTTGGTTTTCTGTTCTTGTGTCAGCTTGCTGAGAATGATGGTTTCCAGCTCATCCACGTCCCTGCAAAGGACATGAACTCATCCATTTTTAAGGCTGCATAGTATTCCATGGTGTATATGTGCCACATTTTCTTTATCTAGTCTATCATTGATGGGCATTTGGATTGGTTCCAAGTCTTTGGTATTGTAAACAGTGCCACAATAAACATACATGTGCATGTGACTTTACAGATGAATGTTTTATAATTCTTTGGGCATATACCCCATAATGGGATTGCTGGGTCAAGTGGTATTTCTGGTTCCTGATCCTTGAGGAATTGCCACTTTGTCTTCCACAATGGTTGAACAAATTTACACTCCCACCAATAGTGTAAAAGCTTTCCTATATCTCATGGAGTTGCTTTAAGGATTAAGTGAGATGGTGTATTTCAAATGCCTGGTACCCAACCTAAATGCCCACTAATCAACAAGTGGATAAAGAAATTGTGGTATATAAATGCCATAGAATGCTTCTTAGCCCTAAAAAGGAACAAAATAATGGCATTTGCAGCAAGCTGGTTGGAACTGGGGACCATTATTCTAAGAGCAGTAACTCAGGAATGGAAAACCAAACACAGTATGTTCTCACTCATAAGTGGGAGCTAAGTTATGAGGATGCAAAGACATAAGAATGACACAATGGACTTTAGGGACTCTGGAGAAAGGATGGGAGGGAGGCGATGGATAAAATAACCACACATTGGGTACAGTGTACACTGCTCAGGTGATGGGTGCACCAAAGTCTCAGAAATCACCACTGAAGAATTTATTCATGAAACCAAACACCATCTGTTTCCCAAAAGTCTATTGAAAATTTTTTAATGTAATGCAATGGATTAAAAAAAAAGTGCCTGGTACCTAAGTAATAAGAAATTACTACATGCATTTATTCATGGGTTTGATGTTTGTTTGTTTTGCTGAATTGGGGGCCATGCCCTTGAGTCTCTGCTCATCCCTGCAGAGCTGACTCTCTCTAAGGCAGTTGTCTGTTTTCCCCACTGTCTCCTCACCAGACCTTGAATTCCCTAAGAGCAGAAGAATCTATGTCTTCTTGCCCCGGCATCTACAGTGTGTGGTATTGGGGCAGGCAGTGCCGTCCGGCTCCCTCTGGTCATTCCCTCACTGCTCTAGCTCTGTGGACAGCTGAGAGAGACCTTCTCCAAGGAAAGGAGGTGAGAATGTGGAGACATCAAGGCCACCCCTGCACTGACATCTCCTCAGTGGTCTCCCCATTTGGATCTGGGGGCTCTGGGGCCCTGAGGAGGTGGCAGAGGCAGCCTCTCTATGCAGTGCTTTACTGAACCTGTTGTATTGAGTGGTTTCTACTCCATCTCCTTACAGGGCGTCTCTGAGTCAGTGAGAGGCCTAGAGCAGGCATCCAGATGTAATGGAAACATATTTTTATCCCCTATTGATCTCTCTTGCCCAGAAACCATCATTACGCTGGTGTAAAAAGGCAGCTCCCAATGGCAGGAGCCTCTTGGCCTCTCTGGCTGATGGGTGCCCAGCAAATTGCTCCAAGCCACCAGGCGGAGAAACCAAAATAACTTCATGAGACAGGCGTTCCAGGCCTGACCTTGCTGGGGCTCTTGGAAAAAGGCTAATTTTTACTCTTTCTAACATTATCCACAGCTTTTCTTGTCTTGTCTTTTTTGAAACAAAGATGAAGCTAGTCTCTAATTGATCTCTGTCTGCAGTTCTCAGCTCTGTCTGGCAGAAGGGCAGAGGTGAGGGGCCTTGGCCAAGGTCAGGCCTGGGGGATGCTTATCCTCACGGAGACGTGGCTGCCCAGGGCTCTAAACTTACAAAAGAATAATGGGGACAGCCTTGCACCAAAGGAAACTTGGGCCAGGGAGGGTGAAGTTTTATCCCCATCCAAGTTAAAGACCTCTGACCAAACTCCCACTCACCTAATAGCCCAGAAAGAAATCCCTGTTGTTTGGAGTAGACAGATGAACAAGCTCACCTCCTAGGCACCCAGCACAACTCTGTGCTGGTGGAGGGCAGTGGGAAAGAGGCCCAGACTCCCTAAGCTATAATGCAGGGAACACTAGCTTATAACCGGACAGTGCAAGTCCAGTCCCTAGTATGCTGGTCAATGTTTAACAATCACCTTTCCAGAAAGAGGGGAGGAAGCTCTTACTGAGGCATTTGCTGATTCCCATGGTGTAACTATCACCACTGTGACCTGTTTCAAGACACCAATATGATTGCGTTCAGAGTTACGAAAAGATGGGAATGACAGATCAATCAACTCTCACAAGCCATCCAGTGCCACCTCCGGTTCCCCACTGGCTCCAGGTCTTCCACTTGCTGCTCTGTGACCTGGGACAAGTAACTTAACTTCTCTGTGCAGAAGTTCCTCTAGCATAAAATGGGGATAATAATAGCACCTACCTCTTAAGATTATCATATGATCTAAATGATAAATACCTAGAAAACATCTAATGCTGTCACTGGTACTCAATAGGCACTCAGTAAATGTTGAGTTCCATGACTAATCCTACAGTGACTGTTATAATTCAGCTCTTAGCTGAGTTGGTAGAGCCACACTCATGTACACATAGGTACGTACATATGTTCTCACAAGACAGTGAATCACTCACTTGTGAAAGGTCAGGCATAGAGGGATAAGCATTGAATAGAGCAGTCCTGGGAGGCTTCCTGGAGGAGGTAGGGTCTGGATTTAGGGCTTGGATGGTGTGGCTGGACAGGCATGAAGAAAGGGTCATAAAAAAGGAAACATCAGCAAGGGCAGAGGGCTGGGAATGGATATTGAGCATTAGCACAAGCTAAGCAGGACTGAGAGACTTCTTTGGCATCGCAGGTGCAAATATAGGGGGATTTGGAGGAGGTGAGAGAAGGGAAAAGAAGTGGGCAGAGGATTAGGGGCCAGGACCCAGAGAAAGGGACACGTGAAGGCTCAGAAATGGTCGGCTGGGGGATGAGAGTTCTGTACAGAGCTGCCCGCCACTACCACGGCTGTGGGATTCCTAGTGCATGGTGCTGGAGGGTTGGGCCTGAGATGTGGGCCTAGCCTCATGGGGCTCCCAACAGCTGAGCTCAGAACAGAAGTCCAGGTCACGAGGAATCCAGCACAGGACACCCAGGCCTTTTGGGGTTCGTTTGGCTGGTGGCCAGCAGGCTGGTAACACGCTGGAGAACTGCCCCAGCAGCAGGTACTGTGCCCCCAAAAGATGCGGCGTTTTCAGCAGTGCCTCCCTCCAAGCCTGCCGCGCCAGCCCAGCCGGGCTGCCCTGACTCGGGTAATTGCAAGCGATAATTATTGAGTGTGCACAAAGGCCTGGCTTGTTTTCTCGTGCGGGTAGGGGCCGGGGTAGCTTTGTTTGGGCCGGGAATTGTCGTGGGGCCTCTGTTTAGCCAGTGCTGTCTCCTCTTTGTTAACATTCCTCACTAACCGTGGCTCCTCCGGGGCTGGAGAAGAGGGAGAAAAGGCGGTGCCCATGCCCTCCAGCCACTGCGGCCCCCCCCTTCTCTGAGAACCTTTGGTCCTGCTCCCTTCTCCCCAGATCTGCTGGGGACAGAAACATGGGGCAGGCAGCGGACAGGCCCAGAAATAAATAACCCAGCTCACCTGGCAGGTGCAAGACCCGAATCTCAGGCAACTGCCTTAAACATGGGGCTTTTCCCGTTACCCACGCTGGGCTGAAAACAGTCATTAGGTGTCACTTTCTATGGCAGCCTTCTCTCTTTTGGGGAGCAGAGGGAGTAATTACACACCTGGGCTTCTCACTACGGCTCCCAGGACAAATGCTACCTAGGTCCTCTCTGTCCTGGGAGTCCATTCCCACCCAGCACTTACACGGCCTACAAATGAATGTTTTCGCCTGTCTTCGGTTCACATAAATAGCCACAAATTCCTATAATTAACTACAGTAAGCTAGGCTGGGATTAAAACAAAGACGGGCTTGTTTACTGGGATGTTCTGAAACAAGCAATTTTCAGCATTACAGTGTGAACTGCTGTCTTTGTCTTTGTTAAGCAAGGCAGCAGGAGGGGGGCTGGCATGAATGGTGAGGGGCCTCAGCCGGGAGTGGGGAAGGGGTGGGAGAGAGACCGCTTCCAATGTTTCAGCCAAAACCCTTTTGTCTGTGGGTCATCAGGCCTCTTGAAGACCCCAAGATCTACTTAACCTCTCAGAGGGAACAGTAACACCTGGCATTGCCAAGAAAGTACCCCTTTCTCTTCCCAGGTCGGGGATTTTAGGGCAACAGAAGGCTTCCTCCCTCATTCCTGGCAAACGTGTCTCCTTGGAATCACTTTGCAAAATTCTGAAATTTCCATGATTGGGTGTCACAGTGCAATCAGATTTCAGCCCTTTGTTTTCTAGACAGGGAAACTGAGTCCCAGACAGGATAAAGCAGCTAAGCTCAACGTCACTCAGTGAACTGACCATCAAGAGGGACTCAGGTCCAGGTTTCCCGGTGATGACAGGGATCAGGAAACTGGGGCCCACGGCCAGTCCTGCCTGCTGTCTCTTATAGCCAGTGGGCTGAGAAAGAGTTCCACATTTTTAAATGACCGGCAAAAAAAATTAAAAGAAGAGTAATACTTCTGACACGTGAAAACTACGTGAAATTTAAGTGTCTGTAAAATGTGTTTGGTTGAAACATGTCCACTCACTCATAGATGGTCTAAGGTTTCCTTTGTGCCACAACAGCAGGTTGAGTAGTTACCAGAGACCGTCTGGCACACAAAGCCTAAAATATCCACCGTGTGACCCTTTACAGAAGAGGTTTGCCAGTCCCTATCCTGGTACCACGCTGCTATATTGATCTATTTAAAGATAAAATATAAACATTATAGCAGTTTTTTCCCCCAAAAGTTTGTTTTTTACTTACTGAGATTCTATCTTCAAACAAAATCTTGGGGAGACTCTGTGTGTGAAACTCATCAAAGGGAAACTTCTGCTGACTCAGCATGGGAGTGAGGTGAATGAGGACCCTGTGGAGACTCTGGCCTCCCCAGGTGAACGTGTCTGAAACCCCAGGTGAAAGTAGTGTCTCCTGCCAAGACGGTTCCCCAGCAGACACAGCCTTAAAACCTTGTGTCCCATCACTTGTGACCCTAGCCAGACCCGTGTGAAAGAACACAGAAGTAGAGATTCATGTTCCATTGGCAAGATCGGGAAGCCGAGGATCAAAGGCGGTGGAAGAGATTCTAGAATCCGGGTCACTTGACTCACAGCCACAGTGTCCTGTGTCTGCAGCCTGGACTCTTTTTTTTTTTTTTTTTTTGAGACAGAGTTTCACTCTTGTTACCCAGGCTGGAGTGCAATGGCGCGATCTCGGCTCACCGCAACCTCCGCCTCCTGGGTTCAGGCAATTCTCCTGCCTCAGCCTCCTGAGTAGCTGGGATTACAGGCACTCGCCACCATGCCCAGCTAATTTTTTGTATTTTTAGTAGAGACGGGGTTTCACCATGTTGACCAGGATGGTCTCGATATCTTGACCTGGTGATCCACCCGCCTTGGCCTCCCAAAGTGCTGGGATTACAGGCTTGAGCCACCGCGCCCGGCCAGCCTGGACTCTTAAAGAAAACTCTCCACTGCCCAACTCCTCATACACTCATTTATTAATCTCGATGATTCGCCTTAATGGCACCACCTTAAAGGCAATTTGGCACGTGGCGGAGTGACAAAGCTCATAAAAAGTCAAGAAAGCATTTAAGGGCCACTCAGTGCCGGGTGGGGAGGGCTCCTGGCTGCAGCCTGCCAGCCCAGACAGGGCCCAGGGCTCCAGCAGTCTGGGCCTGTGTCACAGCTGGGGAGAGGCAGGGAGTGGGAGAGAGGGAGGCCAAGAGAGGTGCACTGTGAAAGCAAAGGAAATCAGGAGATTCTACTCCAAGTGACGTTAGGTGAGTTGCTTATCCTCTCTGCGCCACTGCTGCTAGCTCTGAAAAACAGGGATGAGATGGGATAATCACAGTACAATCACAGGAAAAGCAAAACAGGTGCCAGGTGTCGTGCACACATGTAGCAGTCCTTCCAGAGATGTGCAGGCACTGCTGCTGGCAATGCTAACAGAGGTGGGCTGAGGAAAGTCCCATCTGGCTAACGGAAGGTCAACACATCTGAACTTCAGGGTTCTCCTTAGACAACAGGCTGTTCATGCAGACTTTAAGCAGGGCCTCTGGGGCCAGGCCGCGTAGCTTCAAATCCCAGCTCTCATCTTTAGGGGCCAGGGGATTTGACCAAGTCACTTTATTTCTCAGAGTGTCAGTTTCATCATCAATAAGATCGCAATAGTAGCCAGAATTCCCAGTTAGTTATGTAAATAAAGTCATTAGAAAATGCTTTGTTCCTTGTTATTAAACGGGGACCATCCCTGCTGCCCCAGGCTGTCATGAGGACACAGGGTGGTCTCTGAAGTCGGGAGATAGAGGGGCACATGGGAAGGGCTGTTCTTCCTGGTGTTTGGGGGCTGATTTGGGGAGTCTGGCGCTGGCGGAGATCTTGTTTCTTGTTTCTCCCTCTGCTTCTGGCTTTCCATCACATGGCAGAAGTGGAGGAGACATACTTTCCTTATATTGTAGAAGGAAGATATAGACAGTACCACAATAAATTAATCAATGTGTTCAAAGGTGATGGTTGCCATGAAGAAGAATAAGGCGGGTTAGGGGAATAGTGGAGAGGGGAGGTTGGTGAAGTGGGGCTGAGAATGGTGATCAGAAAGGTCATATTTGAATCTAGATTCAGGACTGACCAGATCTGCTGGGCACTGTGGTTTTCTTCCTCGCTGAATTACGTTGAATCTCCTGAGCTCCAGGCATTAGTCTAGGCACCGAGGACAAAGCTGAGATCAAATAGACCAGCTCCCTGCCTGGCAGGAGAGACAAGAAATAAATGCACAAACAGAGAGGCAATGTCACGTTGAGCAGTGACCCATGCTATGGAGGAAAAAGAAGTAGCAGGTGATGGGCCAGTTGCTGGACCTGTTTTAGCCAGAGTGGTCAGTGACTGTCTCCCTGAGGAGGCGATGGTGAGCACACGCTCTGACTGTCAGGCTCCCTGCCTGTAGGACCACTGTGACACTCTCTCCGATCACTCTGCCCGCTTGGCCGCTGCCTTCTGGGGGAGTCCACACCTCAAGGCGTTTCTCCCAAGCACAGGAACCTGGCTCCTCAGAGCCAGCACTGCCATCAGCCCCAAGGAGCGCTTTTTTTTTTATTTAATTCGGGCCAAAGGTACAATTAACAGCCTCCGCCTGGGTCTCACCCAGCTCCAGGGCCTCTGCTCATGGCTGCCTGACTGGCAGGAGGGAGGGGACCCTCCCAGTACCCCTCAGTCAACTGCCAGAGCTATTTTGGTGACTGTTATTTGGGCAAGGAGTGGGCTAGCGGCTTGTGGGAGGGAGGGAAGGAGGCATTTGCTAAAAGTGCTAAGGCCAGACTGAGGTAACCGGCCTCTACCCTCTCACGGGCCTGGCCTCCCCCATGGGTGAGCAGAGCCTGTTCCTTGGTCTTTCCTGGGGACTGGCTGCTAGTAGTTCAAACACAGCCAGGAGCCCTTTGGTTCTGGCTAATTTGAGTCATGACCACCATTACTCGGGAGGTCCTAGGGGCTAAGTGACCTGCACTGGTCACACGACTGTAAGTGGAGCAAAGACCAGCCTGGTCAGAGTGATATCCTGATGAGGATGTGACTCGGAAGGAATCAGTGTGATTTCACCCCCCCAGGCCTCTCCAGCTCTTCCCATGCTGCAAGGAGACGCCAAGGACCCTTCTCCACATATCGAAATCCCACAGCCGAAGGCCACGTCCCACCAGGACTCTGAAGCAAGGACCCCAGTGGGCTGTGTGCTCCCTGCTCTGTTTTCTTATCTGCTAAGTGAGAATCTATGCTGGGGCTTGGCTCAGGGGGCCAAGAGCAAAAGGGCTGCTGTGAACCTTACTTCAGTCATACCTTGATCTTGGGTGACCTCTGACACATCACCGAGTCCCTGGGCCTCAGACCTTTTGCCCTGACCACCCTGCAGACAGCTGTCTGGCTTCCACCAGTGGGAGCTCTGAATGAATAGGATCCGTGGTTCACACGACCTGGAGGTCAAGGTCTACTGCGTAAGGGACTCACCTCTACCCTCGGAGATGGTACACCTTGTGAGAGAGAACCTAAAGGGCCCTTGATATTGAGGCTAAGTAATTCACTCATTCATTTATTCATTCATTCATTTGTTCTTTGTTTCATTCATTCCTTATCTCTTGAGTGAGCACCATTTATAAAGGCGTTGTTCTAGGCACTAGAGTTATAATGATGTAAAACCCAAAGCCCCAGACCCTCATGGATCTTATATTGTAGAAGGAAGAGACAGACAGTACACCAGTAAATTAATCAATATGTTCAAAGCTGATGAATGCCATGAAGAAGAATAAGGCTGATTAGGGGAATAGTGGCCAAGGGTCTTGGGGCAGGGTGGAGGGCGGGTCTGAGAATAGTGATCAGAGAGATCATATCTGAACCTAGGTTCAAAGCCCGGCTCTAATCTTGAGGGGCCAGGGGATTTGACCAAGTCACTTTACAAGTAGATCAAATGAAGAGAGAATGTGAATCATTTAAATATTGGGGAAGAGCATTCGGGGAGAGAGTGTAAAGGAGACAGCAGGAAAGACCTCCCCACCTTTTCCAGATCTTGTTTCTGCAGGTCCTGCAGGTAGGGGCAGACCCTAAACTCTCTCTTGCCCATTACAGCATCTGTTCCTGCTGCCCTTGACTCCACGATGCCTCCCTGCTAACTGGAGCTCACTGCACCTGCACCCGGCCCTGGGGAAGGGGCTTCCTAGGCCTCCTCCGGCTGGGCTGCTGTTGCCCTGGAGCGGTCCTCTCTCCCCTCGGATCCCCTGGTGAACCTTCACCCTACAATTACCATCCTCTGCCCAGGGCTATTTCCTGCAGACTTGTAAATAGAACCTCTTTCAGCTCCACACACATTATGGTTTGTCTAAAACGGTGTCAAAGGAGCCAATTTTCCTGAACGGAGACCATTGACGAGAGGTAACGTTTACAGAGGATTCCCGCAGGACCTGGGCCTGCAGGAGTCCAAAACAAGGGTCTAGGGGTGACGCAACCACCCAGAATAGCCAGCTTAAATAGTGAGGCAGGTCCTGGACTTTTCTAGGATTAGATTTTCTCTGGGACATAAAAATAAATAAGAAGGTTGAGCCACAACCAGACCAGCCTTTTCAGGGAAGGGTCCTGGCCCAGGCTGGGGAGGACCAACTTGGGAGCAGCAAGAGGGCCTGGGTTTTAGGCCTGGTATTTGGGGCTGGCATTGCCATTCTCTGTTCCTCTGTCTGAGCTGGAATCACTCTGTGAGCAGATATCAATGTCACTTGATGTGCCGGCTGTGACAAGTTGCTGCCATCTTGCAGAAGTGAGTGAGGTTTCTTATCAGAGAGAGGAAAGAGGCACAGATGGTAAGATGGTTCCGAGACCTCTGCCCACTTTCCACACCAACCACTGGTGACCGCCCAGGAGGCTGAGGCCAATATGGCGAGTGTGACTGGCAAACACACCTGTTGTGCTCAGAAGCAGCCCACAGGCCCAGGGCCTGGTGGAGTGGGAGGCAGGCTGGACTGTGGCTGCCTGTGACGTTAGGGTGATGATCTCCCCCTTACAGATGAAGAAATGGAGACCCAGGAAAGGTGCAGTGGTGACGTGTCCAAGATACACTTCCTAAGTGGCCAAGGCAGGATTTGGCCCATGAGTCTTCCACAGTTCCAGACACCTCCACCACCTGCTCTGATCCTGCTCTGCCTTAGCAAGTCCTGGGCAGGGTTCTGTGAGCAGGAAACCTCTACGGGCCATGACCTTCCCATGACCACAGAAGAGCAGATGTGCCAGCTCTGCAGCTCCTGTTCATCTGCAGGGCCCAGCCTGAAACAAACAAGGCAGATACTGCCCACTTTGGTCTGGGTTCCACTTCACTTATGTGTCTATGAATAAAGGCTCAGAGAGCATTTTAGGAACTAAAACTGCCCAGCAATCTTCACACACACACACACACACACACACACACACACACGCACACACACACACAAAACAAAAGCTAGAACAGATGTTCAAGAAACATACTAGCTAGAAAATTATACTCACTGGAGGCTGGGAGCAGTGGCTCATGCCGGTAATCCCAGCATTTTGAGAGGCCAAGGCAGGCGGGTCACTTGAGGTCAGGAGTGTGAGACCAGCCTGACCAACATGGTGAAACCCCCTTCTCTACTAAAAATACAAAAATTATCCAGTCATGGTGGTAGGCACCTGTAACCCCAGCTACTCAGGAGGCTGAAGCAGGAGAATCACTTGAACCCAGGAGGCAGAGGTTGCAATAAGCTGAGATTGTGCCAGTGCACTCCAGCCTGTGTGGCAGAGGGAGACTCCATATCAAAAAATAACAATAATAAGTAAATGATACTCACTTGAATTACCTAAGGATATGCCAGGAAACATTGATTCAAGAGCCAAATTCTGGACCCAGATTTATCTCTAAGTCATTTAACTTATCTGAGCCTCACTTTCATCATTTCCTAAATGGGAAAAGTATGGATATCTGCCCTGTGAATACACCATTTGCCTCAAGGAAGAATTGATTGGGAAACAAGCCACCGTGGTCAAGAATACAGGTTTTAGAATCAAACGCACCTGGGTTTGAATTCTCAGTTCCACCATTTCTAACTGTGTGGTGTTTGGTATCTGGCAGTCCCCTCTCTGGGTCACAGCTTCCCTAACTGCAAAATGGAATTAGCAATCCTTTCCCTGCCTGTCTTCCAGAATGGGGGTGAGGCTCCTGAGAAGCAGGGAAGTATGTTTTACAGGTTTTCCTCCTCCCTCTGGGAATTGTTAGTTGTTAAAGGATTTTTAAGATGTACATAAAGAGTAAAATCATGACTGTACACAAATATAAAATGAACAGGTGTCAAAGATTTTTACTTAACTCATAATTAATGAGGCAACTAGTAAGATGTTACAGTCTCTTCCAAGGAGAAATCAAAGAACATACACCCATAGGCAAATGAGAAAACTGAAATGAATTTACAAATAGATACAAAAATAATCTATCCACGGGGCATCAATCAATGGCATTCCGGCCAAACAAAACATCTTCGCATTCCCATAAACAAGAATTGTTTGCATTATTATTAATTTTCCTACGATTTTGAGAGTTATGAAATAGTTCGAAGACTAGGAAATGTGGAGATAATCCAGAAAGATGATCTAAACGGGGCACCCAGCAACTTTTTTCCTGCCCATTTCAAAGTCTTTCATAATGTTTTTTGACACAGTTATGGTGTCCACCCACTCCTCTGCTGCTCCCCCTCCCTGCAGTAAAACAAAGTGACCAGGAATGTGTGTTGACTGAGACCACTCAAATCAAGATGACAGTAAAGACTCATCTTAGCTGTCAGCTTCAGCTTGTCTGTAGAGGCTTCCTGGAGCCTACTGAAAGATTCCAAGGCCAATCAGGAAGAGGGGTCTGGCCTTGGAGGGAAAGGGCTAGGGGTGCATATAACTCTCCCCAAAACTCCTCTCCTGTGTGATCCTGTATGCTTTTCCTGTTTCAGGCTGGCTGGACTGGAAATGACCCTAGAGTGACATCAGTAATCAAGCATTGCCAAGGGCCGAGCCACAAGAGAGAAGGTGCCTGAGTCTCCGGACCATGGGAAAAGCTCCAAATCAGAAATACTGGACACTTTTCTCTTTGTCAAACCATAGATTCTGGGGTCTATTGAAACAGCTGCTATTGCCCTACCTTAGGTAGCCTTCACTTACTTGGTTTGAAATATTGCTCCCAGCTTACTGGCTGGGATCTTGGAAAAATTACTTCACGTCTCCGAGCCCTGGATTCCTCAAATGCACAAAATGGTCTCATGGGATAGAAGGGAGAATAAAGTAGGAAAACATACATGGCAGGGTGAACTGGTGTCTTTCTCTATTGGGAGGGGTTGTAGACTCCAGCCTTAGGAAGGAGAAGAAAAGCAGAAATGCTTCTTAGCATGATAACAGTGGAGACTGGAGGTGGCAATCATTTCCCAGTGGACAGCCACAAAGCCATACAAATAGGGGAAATAGTCCCTCCTCTATATGGGAGTCACTGAGCTGTCTCCAAAGAAGCCAGATGCTCACTGCAATGGGTTCTGCTGGCTTGGGAGGTGACCTAGTAAGAACTTTTGTGTGTGTCTCTTGAATGGGGATCCAGAAGTGGAATGGAGTCTCCACATTCACTCTCACTCATGGGACTGGAGCCACCCATCCCAAGGCCCCTTTGGGAGCCTGCCATGGCTGAGCTAGGAGAGCTCTCACAGAGGGTCTGGCCAAAGCTGGATGCTCTATCACAGACATAGGAAGAGAGCTGGGGGTGGCGCCCCTTTCTCTTGGCCTGTTGGAATCACAGGGCAGATATCCATACTTTTCCCATTTAGGAAATGATGAGAGTGAGGCTCAGATAAGGTAAACGACTTAGAGATAAATCTGGGTCCAGAATATGACTCTCGAACCACTGTTTCCTGGCATATCCTTAGGTAATTCAAGTGAGTATCATTTACTTATTATTATTATTTGTTTGATTTGTAGTCTTCTTGAGGACCTGTTGTAGTCACCATTTTGAAGAGCATGAAAACGCCTTGTATGGAGTGAAAAGGTATGAAAAAGAGAGAGAATCAGGTGGAGAAAGATCATCCATGGTTTTATGGGTGGAAGGAAAGCAGGAGCCATCCCTGATTTTATCTGAGTCTAATAATCCCTGCTAATATATTATATATTAAAAATATGTAAAATACATAAATATATATAAATATATGAAATATATAAATATATTATATATAAAATATATAAATATATAATATATAATAAAATATGTATATAATATATATACTATCTTACATATTGTATGTTATATATTATATACACATTATACAATATATATATTATATAATATATTATATATATATAAAATCTAATAATTTCTGCTAATATCTGAGTCACCGGAGGCCTTCCTAGAACAAGGGAATGACTAGGCAAGGGATCCTTCACAACCTTTACCTCTCTTTGATTTGACTGTTCTGAGACGTAGCCGGCCCTTCATTAAGGAGCGCCACATGTTCACTGCTCGACAGCCCTGGAATAATGGTCCGTTCAATGACATTTTGTTAAAACATTGATGAGAAAAAAAAAATGGATTCCCGGCTGGGGCCCCTGTCTGTGTGGAGTCTGCATGTTCTCCCCATGTCTGCTCGGGATTTCTCTGCGTACTTCGGTTTCCTCCCACACCCCAAAGCTGTGCATGTTCCATGAACGGGTGCATCTGCATGATCCTAGTGTGAGCTAGTGTGGATGCGTGGAGGAGTCACCCTGGGATGAGATGGCATCCTGTCCAGGGTGACTTCCTACCTAGCACCCTGAGCTGCTGGGATAGGCTCCGGCCACCCTCTACCCTGAACTGAAACAAGAATAAGCGGGTAAATTATGATCTCAAGCATTTTTATTAACCTTTCTTAAGTGTATGTGTACCTCACCTGTATTTCAATGTATACTGCTGGAATGTTTTGGTCTTTATCTAGAAGTCTGGTGATATTTCTGTGGCTAGAAATGTGCCATAGGAACTTCACTCTTGATTATTCCACTACATATAATAAAATTTGTTTTATTCTATGTGGTTTTGCTTAAAATTGCAGTTTCCAAGAACCTATGAATGCTAAGTGAAGACTTACTGTAGTCCCCAGCCCTTGGTCTGGCACAGGCTGATAAGGTGGCATGGCCAGAGGAAGTGACCTCACTTCTGCTTCTCTTTTAAGGGGGCTCTAGCAGAGATGAGACTGGGTGAGAACCTACTCTTATGAAATGAATATATGTAGTCACCACTCATTGTCACTCATGCCCCTTTAACAAGCAGATAAGACCTTAAAGTGTGAGATCAAATCCCTGATTTCTACCTTGCCATGGTATAGGGCCTCCGGTGCACTGGGGTACACAGACATGGAAGTTCCCAGGGTGTGGTGAGGATGCTGGCACCTGTTCACAGCTGTGTATTCTCACGGGTTGCCAGGGCCATGAAATCAACAAGGGGCAGGAAATCAGCTCTCCTGACAGTGAGCACAGGATGTACATGTAGAAGCCTAAGGTCTAGTGCAAGGGAGGCGTTGGTCTTGCACTGACTGGACTCCATCCATGAGGCTGTGCTGTCATCACTCTCGCCACCACCTTTGCCCTCTTCATAGTTACCAGTGGCGGCGGCAGAATCACCACCACCATTGTCAACATTGTTATTCATGATTACATCCTAACACTTGGAATGGAGTGGATATTGAGCAAATGTTTTGAATAACTGAGACACTGCATAAATGAGAAAAAGAAAACCTCTGGCAGATGCGAACAGATAGGTGTTTCCTACCCAGCGAAGGACTAAAATAATCCTGGTTGCATAGGGTCCTGGAGCCAATTGTACCCTAGACAAACAGAAAGAATATGTTGGGCATACACAGTCCCAGATAATTGGTGCTTCTGGCTCCACGATGAAGAAAATGAAATGGCAGCTCCCTCCTCAGTGAACTATAGAGGAAGTTTATGAGAAAAAGAATAGTTGGTGAGCGGAATCTAGGTTCCAGTCCTTATTCCTGTAACTGTATCTCTTTAGGTCTCAGTTTTCGTAGCTGTGAAATGGAACAGTAATAGTCCCCACTTCACTGGACTGTTCTGTTAGATGGAGGCCTGTATCTAAGGCATAACCCTTAAAAGTGCTATCTGCTATCTTTAATATTACTTTTTTTTGAGACGGAGTTTCGCTCTTGTTACCCAGGCTGGAGTGCAATGGCGCGATCTCGGCTCACCGCTACCTCCGCCTCCTGGGTTCAGGCAATTCTCCTGCCTCAGCCTCCTGAGTAGCTGGGATTACAGGCACGCGCCACCGTGCCCAGCTAATTTTTTTGTATTTTTAGTAGAGACGGGGTTTCACCATGCTGACCAGGATGGTCTTGATCTCTTGACCTCGTGATCCACCCGCCCCGGCCTCCCAAAGTGCTGGGATTACAGGCATAAGCCACCGCGCCTGGCCTAATATTACTTTTATCAAACGTTATCACTCATCAGAAGAGCCCACGCTGGCATTGAAGCTAGGAGCTTGGAGACATCAGAAGTGGAAATCTTCACTTGAGGCCAAGAGTGCAAGATCAGCCTGGACAATATAGTGAGATCCCATCTCTATAAAAATAAAACAAAATAAATTAGCCAGGAGTGCTGGCACACACCTGCAGTCCTAGCTACTGAGGAGGCTAAGGCAGGAGTTTAAGGCTACAGTGAGCTGTGATTGCTCTGCCACACTCCAGCCTGATTGACAGATGTAGACCCTGTTTCTGGGGGCGGGGTGGAAGGAAAGCTAAGCATAGTGGCTCACATCTATAATCCCAGCACTTTGGGAGGCCAAAGTAGGAGGATCATTTGAGCTCAGGAGTTTGAGACCAGCCTGGGCAACATAGCAATATCTTGTCTCTACTACAATGAAATAAAAATAAAAACAATTTAAACATTTTTTAAAGAGAATAGAATTTCTTGTGTATATTTGTGGTCCATAAGGCCTTAGCTGACTTCATTTTTCATAGATAGGCCTCTCTCCATTGCACATTGTTAGGATTCATCCTGATATGATGGTTAATTTCATATGTCAGTTTGGCTAGACTCTGGTCAAAGCCTAGTCTAGATGTCCTATAAAGATACTCCTAAGAAATGATCAACATTTACAGCCAGTTAGCTTTAACTAGAGCAGATAATCCTTAGAATGTGGGTGGACCTCATGAAATTTGTTGAAGGTCTAAAGAGCAAAGACTGCAAGTCCCCCATAGAAGGGATGCTGCAGCATAGAAATCCCACCTGAGTTTCTAGCTGATACGGTAGGCTTTGTGTTCCCACCCAAATCTCATCTTGAATTGTAATATCCAGGTACTGAGGGAGAGACCTGGTGGGAGATGACTGGATCATGGAAGTGGTTTCCCCCTTGCTGTTCTGGTGATGGTAAGTGAGTTCTCACAAGATCTGGTGGTTTTATAAACATCTGGCATTTCTCCTGCTTGCATTTCTCTCTCCTGCTGCATGTGAAGAAGGTCCTTGCTTTCCCTCTGCCTTCCATCACATTTATAAGTTTCCTGAGGTCTCCCCAGCCATGCTGAACTGTGAGTCAATTAAACCTCTTTCCTTTGAAATCACCCAGTCTTAGAAAGTTCTTTCTAGTAGTGTGAGAATGGACTAATACACTAGCCTCCTGACTCAAGATAGCAACAAAAACTCTTACCTGAACCTTCAGCCTGCCAGCTTGCCCTACAGATGAACAGATGATAGGTGACTTGAATCTTGCCAACCCTAATCATGTGAGGTGTGAGCCTCGTGATATTTCTCAAAGTAAAAAAGTAAATCTCTCTCTCTCTCTCCTTCCCCATTTATATAGAAAACAGAAGCCAGATATATAGATATAGATGTTGATATTGGTTCTGAATATTTTTCTAAAGATCTCTGACTAATATACCTGGTCTTGCCAAGATGGCTTGGCAAGAAGCCTCAAGTTGGAAATGCTCAGGAACCCACAAAAAGCACTTGGTTCCCAAAATGTGTAACTAGAATTGAGCTTTAAGTCTCAATAAATGCCAATTCCCTTGGAGAAAATGTTGGTTAAAATATGCCACCTCCACCTACTCTTCTCTAATATCATCCTGCGAGGAATGACTGGGAGCATTGCAATCAGCCCTGGTGTTTTCCCTGAGCCACCTGTGCTGAAGCCACATTTTCTGCCTCCAGATGAGAGGCTTGTTTCTCAAGTGAAGGTGGGTGGAGCCCTCAAGGCAGAAAGTAGAGTCCTTCTCTCGAAAACTACATGACCACCCACAGATCCAGGGACACACATCACTCTTGTGAACAGGTTTATGGCCTCAGAGTGCTTCTTGGAACGGAAGCTCAACAACTCCAAATGCATCTATCATCATGTCGACCTCCCCAGCAGTGGAGGGAAATTTGAGAACTATGACTTTTTAAATCCAAAGATTCAGAATGCCCCACTGTTAAAGTTGGGAAGCTCTGAAGTACAAATGTGCTTGGCACTCAGAATGATCACTTACATCGGTGGCTCAAAAAACATGTACTCCAGCCCCTAAGACATGCCATGTTTTCCATCAGCCTTGCTTGCTGGTTGCTGGAACTGTCTTCTCAGCTTTGGGAATTGCTAAGAGAAGCATGGGATTTGGAATGACTTGGACTGGGATTTGGCGTCCTGTATCTGAATAGTTGTCTGACTTTGAGCAAGGTTCTCAAGCTCTGTGCTTATGAAGAAGTCTTCATTGTATAAAAAGGAGGTAACAGCAATTGTAATCCATACCTTATTAAGTGTGTCAGTCAGTACAGGCTGGGCCATGATGCATAACAAATAGCTTTAAAAGTCACTCACACTGCATGTCATCACATGTTGGCAAGGGCTCTATTCCATGTCATCTTCATTCACTTGATAGCAGAAGCACAACCTGGAATATCACTGGCCCTCGGAACAGTGTGAAGGGGAAGTTGAAACCCATGAATTAAGTCAAAAATGTTTCCAGGAAAAGTGACACAGTCATTGGTCTGTGCAAGTCACAAAACCACACCTAATGTAGAAGAGAGAAGAACATGTAATTCCCCCATGTATACAGAAGAAAAGAAGAGATGGAACTATTGTGAAGCAGGACTGATGTCTACCATTTGAGGAGTAGCATATGAGAGACTTTCTTACATTGTAGGATACTTTGGAGACTGTAAAAAATTTTCACATTCATTACCCTTTCAGAATGTTCTGGGCCACGGTAATGACTGCATACTGAGAACTACCACACTTTCCAATGTCATATCTGCTTTTGTGTCTGCAATCATATTCATTTCAAGAAGTCCAAATATAATTGTCAAGGGCTAAGGAGAAAAGAATAGATATAAACTTAACATAGAAAGATGTCTTGGTGCCAAATGAAGGCCAACTGACAAATGTATTATAGAATGTTTCCAGAACTCAGAGGAGCATTGATGTGGCAGTCAACATCATATTCTTATTTCAAGTAGTGATTTGGCTTCAGCAAAACAATGTTATTCATCTTAAATAACTGTTTTGTAATGTGAATGTTACTGCTTCTTTAACTGAAATTGATATTTCATTCATCAATATATTTGCATTTTATAGCATTATAAGGGCTATAAGCTAGTTTTATATTTGTAACTTTAGAGGACCCTTGCTGACCTCTTGACCACTGAGCTCTCTTCCTCTTTGACTATGCAATCCCTACCTGATTAATCAGGGTCCACTTCCTAATGGAGAAGCTGGAAATGCCAGGAATATGGCATTTTACACCTTCACTTGCAGCTAGAGAATAATCACATGACCTGGGTCCACCAATCAGATACACTCTCACCAGACTTTGATTGAAAGCTTGGGATAGAAAAAGGAGAGGCTAGACCCAGTGGCTCACACCTGTAATCCCACCACTTTGGAGGCTGAGGCAGGCAGATCACTTGAGTTCAGGAGTTTGAGACCAGCCTGGCCAACATGGTGAAACCCTGTTTCTACTAAAAGTACAAAAATTAGCTGGGCATGGTGGAAGGCATCTGTAATCCCAGCTACTCAAGAATCTGAGGCGGGATAATTGCTTGAACCCTGGAGGTGGAGGTTGTAGTGAGCCAAGATGGCACCATTGCACTCCAGCCTGGGTGACAGAGTGAGACTTCGTCTCAATGAAAAGAAAGGAGGAGAGGAAAGGAGAGGAGAGAGGAGAGAAGAGAGAGGAATGGAGGGGAGGGGAGGGGAAAAGGAGAAAGGGAGAGAGGCTATGTGAAAACCTTTTAGGGAAGGTAGGCCACCAGGGTGGCTGCCACCCCTATTCCAGCAGCGGTATCCAAGGTGCAGCCTGGGTGGTGTCTGAAGAGACAGTGCTGGTATCAATACCAGCAACAGCCCCATATCAGGCTCTGCAGGACCCATTCTGCCATGTGGTTTGATGTGATGAAACCTCCATTCTTTTCCCGTGCTCTTCAGGGAGCATCTATAATCTACCCTATATCTTTTCATTTATATGTTTTCTGCTTAAATTAGCCATCATTGTTTTCTGTTGTTTGCAACATACACATAAATACAGACATAACATTAAAATAAAAATACTCTGTCAAACCTTGGCATCCACAAGTGCACACACACACACCCTCAAAGGGTTGGAAATGTAATTTAAACTTGAAAAATGCAAATCTGCTGGGATTCTTTTATTTTAAAACCAGAAGACTGAGGATGTGATAGGGAGGGACCCTGCCAGGGTCCCACAGTGGGTGAGCAGTGAGTTCAGACCAGAATTTGAGTTACTTGCCTTTGGGTCTCAAGTGCCTTCCAACTAAGCATCCCAGCTAGGGCAGTGCTGGCTTTCTCTGGGCCTATGGCAGGTGGAGAAGACTTGAGGTATGGATGGGAGATGACGATGGCATGGGTTAACCATCTTCAGCCCAATGGCTGCTCCCTTGAGCATCCTGGCAGTGGGCACCTCCGGCTTAAGCACTGAGGTTGATGGCCAGGCTTGGGCCCAAGCAGGGGGTGTGGGGAGCAGCCTTTGCCTCTGGAGCCACCAGACAATCACTTTGCAGTCCACAGCCCTCCTGTAAACAAGCTGTTGTGCCTAAGAGAACATGATAATAGCAGGCCCTGCCATCCTGCCCTCTCTCTGTGTTGGGAAGGCCTGCAATTATTGTCTTAACCGACTCTGATATGGCTCGCCAAGGGTATACATTTCCTGAAGCTGTACACGATTTCTACAAACTTTCTCCTCTTCTCCCTCTTTGAGCTCTGGGATCTAGGGTTCTCTCCCCCAATCCCACCCCTCAGACTGCTCCTGGGACTGCAAGCAGCCAACACCTTAGAGAGTCTGCAAGGCCAATGGCACGGCACGTGCAGGAGAGCATAACTGCAGAGTCTTCCTCACCCATAACTAAAACCCATGGCTGCCAGCACAGTCAGGCTCGGGGGGTGGGTGCAGAAAGGTCCCCGTGGAATGGAGCTTTCTGCTTAGGCCTTCCCTGTGCCTGGAATTTCTCCTTCAAAGAGCCAGTCCTTTGGTAAAACATGGACTCACCTCTTTGAAGATGAGATGAGTTTATCTCAGAAGATATCAAAAGGACTTTTTCAGAGCAACCAGCAGTTCACATGCCTAAAAAAGAGCAGATTAAAAAGTACATCTGACAAGGCCTGAGCTGAGTGGCAGGGGCAAGTGGTCTCAATAAGCCTGACCCGAGTCTCTGAAAACCAGTTCCCTGCACCCACCACTCACTGTGACTCTGCAGGCCCAAGGAGACATCTGGGCTGTAGAGAAATCTACTGACAGTGTCTGAATATGACCTAGCTCCAGCCACTTCATGTCTGTGTGCTTTTGTTTCCTCATGTGTAAAATGGGGGTGATGATTTCCTCAGTCGGGACAAGCTAGGTTATGCTGCAATAACAAGCAACCCCAACATCTCAGAGGCTTCCAAAAGAGCGGGTTTACTTTTAATTCATGCTACATCATTATTAGTTTGCTAGAAGTTTCTTCCTATTGTATTCAGGGCAGCTATCAGCTCAAATATTTCAGCCTGATGAAGCAGAGGAAAAAAGAAAGGTAGAGATCTTGAACCAGCAATTAAATGCTCTGCCTGGAAATAACACACAGTCCTTAGATTCACAACTCTTTGACTGGATCCATCCTCCCGGTCAATTCTACTCCAGGAACCCAAGAAATATAGACTTACTATGTGTTCTGGAGCAGGAGAGCCAGACATATTTAGTAGGCAGCATTAACACCTATCACAATAATCAGACAAGAGGATTAAATGAATTATATTTTTAATAAGTTCTATATAAGGATAGGCCATTGCTATTATAATGATGACAGTGATGTTCATTTTCAGTAAAATCATTAAAACAAGACCCCTGTAAACTATCGGTGAAAGAATAATCACTGTTCTAATTTGCTGTTGAAATTATATTGGAAAGTCTAGTGTGATGTCAAGAAGGGCCAAATCTTGGCCCTGTCACTCATTTGCTGTGTGATCTTGTGAAAGATGCTACCCATCTCTGAACTTTTGATTCTTCTTTTGTACAATGATGTCTTGGGCTCAATACCTTGGAATGAGGTAGGGTGTGAATGATGGGAGTCAGAGGCTGGATTTAGCTTACCCCAATTAGCTGGGGTGGTATGCACCCCTTGGCCCTGTGCTTGGGAAAATCCTTGACATTGGAGCTGTCTGCTTCAGGCTTATGAATCTCAATCCCTAAATTATAGGTGACAGTGGCTTCTTAAAGAGGAAATGAATTGTTGCAACACAATCCAGCCATGTTGTATCGATATGATTAGCTAGTTATCCATGGAGTGCAGTAATTTGCTTTGATTTTTAAGTATCCGTTAGCAGCCAAGTCCTAATGAGGCGGCTCTAAATTGATTAGATGCTCCAAGATACAGCACGGTTCACAGATTGTTTCAGAAAACTGTCAAGATCTTGAGACTGGCATTTCATTGGATTTAATGATTGCTGGAGAAGGTGTGCATCCCAGCCAGATACAATCACATTTGTCAGCATGATCCTTTTAAGCACAATTCAATTAAAGTGTTATTCTCTAATTTTATTAGAACCGGAGCCCGGAGCTAATGCAAGCTCCCAATATTGCGTCAGGAAGGGAGTGTGCACAATTTAATTTCCCTAATTGGAATTTAGTGATCTAACATGCTTTTCATATCTTAATTCTTGGGATAATCTCCGGTTTTTGCACCTGCTACAATTCCTTTAATGGAAATGAGCAACCAGATGCAACGGTTACGCCTGGCATGGAATCACTGGGTCACATCTGCCTCGTTGAAGGGAAATTGCACATCTGGATCCCTTGCTTTTACCTGATCCTTTCCCACTGATCTTGGTCTTGACTTTGACAAGAAGACCCTCCTGCCTGGATATAATCTGCTTTTTCAACCATGCTGACAGCCTTGGAATGAAGGTGGTGGGAAGATCACGGGCTTTTGAGTCAGCCTAGATTTGGATCTCAGCTTCACCATCCAACCACCCATCCATCCGTTCCAGCAAGGCTTAGTGAGTGTCTACTATGTGCCAGGCACTGTGTTAAGTGTCAGGAGTACAATCAGGAGCAAATCAGGCATGGCCGCTGATGTCATGGCACTTAGAGACTGCTAGAAGAGAGGGTCATAAAATAGTAACCACACCAATAACAAAACAACCACCATTGTCATAAGAGACATAAAGGGAAAGAACTATGCACTAGGGACTTCCTGCTTTTCTAGGCTTAGAGAGGGCCTCTCTGAGGATGCAGCATTTCAGCCAAGACCCTAATTAGTTCCCATGGCCTTCAGATCCTGGATGAGAACCAAGGGTAGTGCTGCAAAGCCCTGAGCTTTGTCCCTCCCTCTGGCTACAGTGCCCAGTCCCCTTCCCTGGACAAGTGCCATCCTTTAGGTCTTGGATAGAGCCCCAAGGTAAGGAGAAGTTGGAAATGTGTATACAACCCAAAGTGGGCCTTTTTGTTTCAATGAGGTAGAAACTTTCAAGATACCAGATTAAAGAGGTAGACAGAGGCCAGATTCCATAAGGCCTCACAGGCAGGGCCTTAGAGGTCTCTGTTTATGCCTGTTATCTTGATGTAATTATTAGGAGTGATCAGTTATATGGCCAACCACTTACAGGTCAAGCAGAGAGGAGTATTTTATTACTAACATTGCGTAGAATTGCTGGTGCAGGATAATCATAAAGAAAGATCAGTTTTTAGCTGGTTTTATTATTGGGTTTAGTTGTCTAGAGACAACTTCTTATTGCCTGTCCCTAGGGCAGGCCACTCCCATTGCCTTTACCACAGTCAAGACACTTGGTGTGTTGAGTTTTGTTCTGTGAGCAACAGGAAGCCAGATTAGCATGAAAACAGCATGCACTGCTATATCCTTGCACCTAGAATAGTGCCTGGTACATATAATGTATGAAGTTTCTATTTAAAAAAAAAATCACTCTGTATTCTTTGTAGAAAATGGATTAGAGGGAGGCAGAGTAGAAGCCCAGAGGCCAGTGGAGTGCAGAGGCTATTGATGTCTTCCAGATGAGAGACAGTGGTGGTTTTGGTTGGGAGAAAGCAGTGAAAGCATGGAGAACAGAACAGAGCTGAGATCCTGACATGCATTCGCTGTGTGACCTTGGATAATCCATTTGACCTTTTCCTCATCTATAAAATGAAGAAATCTATTTCAAAGAGTTGTCAGAAAGTACTTTTGCACCATGCTGGGAATACAATGTGTGCTGGAAATTTGGGGGATTTGCAGATGGTTGGATGCTGGATTGGCTGGTGGAAATACAGTCTAAGCACAATGGGAACCATTATTTGCTCTTAACCAGCTTATTCTCAGTTGGTTACGAAGGACCTTTATCTTAGCTGACTAGGAGCTGAGGATCCTACCTTGGATCACTTCAAGCCCAAAGACGACCCTCAGCCAAACTTAAACCTCAAGGACTGAGCAACTTCCCCACAGTACACGGCAAACTCAGTCCCACCTCTGCCAGTGGCCAGAGTTGAGCCTGAATGTAAGAGGGGAAGGTCAAAGAAGGCACTGAGCCCAATTCCCTCATGTTACAGATAAGGATCCCGAGGTCACACTCTAAGTTGGTGGCAGAGATAGCTGTCTCAGACAGCAGTTCTACCTCTAATAGAGCCTTGGACTAAAACAAATGGTACCCAGGATCCCCACCCTCCCTCCTTCCACAAGAGCCCAAACTCCAGAGAGTACTGCTTTTGATATATTGTGATGATGGGAAAAAATAACTAAAATATATCAAGCACCATATGCTCAACTCTTCTGTACATTATCTCACTTAATCATTTCAACAGTCACAGGAGGGCATTGTGATCGTGTCTTTTACACAGATGGGAAAACTGGGGCTCAAGGTGGTAGGTAAATTGTACAAGGTCATCAGGTAGTAAGTAGCAGAGTCAGGAGTTAACCCCAGCTTAGCTGACCCCATAGCCACCATTATGAATTGCCTGACCTTATGACTCTTCCACCTACCCCAATCCTGAAGCACAGGAGCAGCTGAGAGCACAGGTCTCAGAGCTTCATCCAGGCCAAGTGGGATGTCCAGTCATCCACATTCATGACACAGGCTCACTGCTGGGACCTGCCCTGGTCACATCAGCTGCTTCTGGTTTCCATAGGGATGTAATTCTCAAGCAGTGGTCACAGCTAGATGACAGGCAAAGGAGCTTCCCCTGGAAGAGACGGCTTCTCCGGTACTCAGAATCAAACTTCAAGTTCCTTCCATAGCCCACGAAGCTCTGGAAGATCTGGGCCCAGCTGTACCTCCATCTTTATCTCCAATCACTCTCTCCCTTGTGGCTCCAACCACTCTGGCCTTCATTCTGCTCCTCCTTTCATTCTCAGTGTCTTTGTTCTCATTGACCCTCTATCTAGAATATTGTCTATCTAGAATATTCTCTCCTCAGACCTACTTTCAAATCTGAACTCCAATGTCATCCTCACACAGTATCCCCTCACCCTTGGTCCTATTTTTCTATTTGGTTTTCTTTTCCTTATAACAATTACCACTATCCAAAATTATCTGATATATGTACTTATTTACTTATTTATTGTCTCTTTCTTCTGACTAGAATGTAGTTCTATGGGGACAGGGCTTATCTGTGTCATTCACTACTTTATACTGCACAGTCCAGTGCCTGGTATGTCACATAGTAGATAATAAATATTTGCTGGATCGATTGATAGATGAATGGATCAATGGGTGGATGATGGATGGATGGATCAATGGGTGGATGATGGATGGATAGATGGGTGAATGTATGGATGAATGCACACATGGATGGATGGATGGATGGGATACATGGATCATTGGATGGATGGGTGGATGGATGAATAGATAGATGAGTGCATATATGAATGGATGGATAGATGGAATAAATGAATCGATGGATGGATGGATGAATGATTGGATGCCACAGAAAGATCATCTCTAGAAGCGTAGACCACCAAGTCTAAAAGGATCATCAGAAAGAAGGCCTGAGCCTCTTGTCTTTTAGAAAAATAAGCTGAAGTCCTAATAGATTCATCCAAGTCTGTAGATCTAGGTTATAGTCCTGGCTTTGATGATCAACAAAAGAAAACAAAATACTGAATAACTAGAGGAAGCCTAAATGGTAAAACGGAAAGAGCACTGGGTTAAAAGGCAAGCCAATCTGCCAAATAGACAGCCTTAATTACTACTTGTTTGTCCCATGAGATCACCCCTAACCTTAGGTCCTTGGCCAAGGGAGGGCACCCAACTCAAAGGCAGAGAATCCATTGAGTAGTCGGTAACATAAAGACTTGAGCTGACCAAACCTACTCCCCTCCTTAGGACCCGACCCAAGAAATACCAAGAGAAGGAAACAGTGACAAAAAACACTGAATCATGATAAGGAGCAGAGCTGCAAACTGGGACCCTCCATGGACTGGTTGCATTCAGCCTTCAGAATGTTGTTTTAAAGCTTGAATTGGTGCTAACACGTAAAAATCAGGCATTGTATAAAAATCCAGACACCTGGTTTTGCTTGAGAGATTTGAAGAGCAGGCCATGCTAGGCTCACGGGTCTGCCCTTGTTTGAATCTATCACTCAAAATGCATCCAGACAAAGAAAATCCACTCCAGGAATTCAACAGAGGGAAGAGAATTCAGAGAGTTGGCCACACAGATGTTAGAGGAGCTGAAAAATCAATGGGAAGGTAAGGCAGACCAGAGATTAGCGACTGGGTCTGGAGGGACGAAGAGTAGAGATGGTGTCGCTAGAGACCAATAGCAGAGGCTGGATGCATGGAGGGCCAGCCTTGCCAAAGCTGGAGCCACAGACGGAGGAGCCAAGCTGTGGGAAGAGAAGTCACAGAGGAGACACACCACCCACAACAGCAAGATGGGGAGAAAGATCCTGGTTTCTTCGTTCTTCCTGCCCTCCAGCCTGCAACCTGTACCTCCTACCGGCTGAACCTAGCTGGAAGCCTGTTATTTAAGGAGCATGGGAAATATGTGATATGGAGCGGTCTGCCCCCTGTTATGCAGAGAACAGCCAGAAATGGGAGGGGAATGGACCAGAGAACAAACAGGTGGATGACCTCCATCCTTCAGATAGCACAGATGCTGTCCCTGTGTCACCTGGCCCACTGGATACACTTGTGTTAGCTGCCTGGGCCCACGGGCCGGCATATTTCTGATCCATGATGTTGACAGAGGACCTAGAAGTCAAGCAAGGCCATATGTAAGTTCACTTTTTTTTTTTTTTTTTTGAGACGGAGTTTTGCTCTTGTTACCCAGGCTGGAGTGCAATGGCGCGATCTCGGCTCACCACAACCTCCGCCTCCTGGGTTCAGGCAATTCTCCTGCCTCAGCCTCCTGAGTAGCTGGGATTACAGGCACACGTGACCGTGCCCAGCTAATTTTTTGTATTTTTAATAGAGACAGGGTTTCACCATGTACCTCGTGATCCACCCGCCTCGGCCTCCCAAAGTGCTGGGATTCAAGCGTGAGCCACCGCACCTGGCCCATAAGTTCACTTTTTAAGGAAGTAAAACTCTAAGAAAGCAAGAGGTATGAGAGTAGAGGAACAAGGTTCTCCCATGGCCCCTAATGAAGCCAATCACCACCTTCCCCCGGGCCCACAAACGCCTGAGCTTGGCAAAGCCCAGGTAGACAGGTAATCCACACACTCCTGCCTTAGGGCCAGAACCGCCCTTCCATCCCTGCCCTCTGGAGACCAGCTGTCCCTCTTCCTCTGGGTCCTGTCCCCTGCCCTCCATTCCATGAGATCCCTGGAGTGGCCTTGCTGCCAGTAACACCCAAATAGAACAGGCAGCTTGGATGTTGTGGTACTGTTCCCCCTCTCAAGCCATCTTGCTGGTTTTCTTTAAGTTTTGTGATCATGTGGGAAGGAAGCAAGGAGTCATCCCCATTTGATAGATGAAAAACCTGAGGCCAAAAAGAGTTTGGAGGCTTCTCTAAGGTCACAGTATGAGGGGCTGGCCCAGCCAGGACCAGCATCCAAGGCCTGGTCCTAGAGTTTCAGTTTCTTGTCACCTTCTCCATGTTTTTACTGATATTAATTCCCTTCCCTTTCTGCCTCCAGAGATAAGACTTGCTTGATAGAGTCTGCCAGAATGATTTGGGTTTTAGGTTAAAACTCGGAACTTTTGTCAGGAGCCACCCAATGGGAAGAGAGTAAGGGGAAAAGAAATCCCTCAGAGACAAAAGGCAGGTGAGAAAATAGTTTTCAGGGACCATGATGCTCAGATGATGGTAGTAACTGACATCCGACAGTGTTACCCTGTGACAGACACTGTGTGCTAAGAGCTTTACATGAAGCTTTTAGATGAAGCTTTACTTATTTCATCCCCTTAATAACCATAAGGAAGAGAGACAAGATTATAACATGCAGTATCTGGGGCATAGAGAAGTTAAGCAACTGGTACCAGGTCACACAGCTAATAAGTGGTATAGCTGGGATTTGAACTCGTAGGGCCTGGATTTAGAGTCTTTGCTCTTACCATGTTCCTGTGATAGGGGTGCTATCAGTAAATAGTAGAGATTGTAAAGATAGTATTGTAGAGATAGTAAAATCTCTATTCAAGGAGAAAGGGTCATTTGCCCAAGCAGTAAGCTAACAGCTTTGTTCTGTTTGAGTCCAGGCCAGACAGCACCTCCTTCACATGCCTATCCCAGGTGTGGAGATGATGGAGCCTGACTGTAGCTAGCATTGAATGTATATGCATAGTACGCCAGCCACTGTTCTAAGTGCTTTGTGAGTATTCTCACATTCAACCCTCACATGAGCCATATGAAATACATACAACTTACCCCCATGATGCAGATGAGGAAACCGAGGTCCAGTGAGGTTAGGTAGCTTGCCCAGCCTCACACAGCTGGTAGGTGGTACAGCCTGGCTACAGAGCCCTTCTGCTTTTCTGCCTTGTCTGCTAGGCAAAGGCCCTTTTTTAAGGCCTGAGGGACATGAAACACTGCAAGAATAGCATCTAGGTATGGGAGAGGTGTATCCAGGGAAACATCAGCATCCCCCACTCTGAAAAGCACCAGAATAAAAGTTGATACTCTCTAGTGCAGCCCAGACCAGGGTTCTGGGATGCTAAGAACCCAGGAATGAGACAATGAGATGCTCCCCAGAGACTTGGCAGCCTGGGGAATTTGGTAGATTCTCACTAATGGAAACCCACGGGATGTGCCAGATAAAGGATGTTGCTGATTGGGAAGGCCGGCTCCTTGCTCTGCACAGAGAAGATTCCAGTGTCAGAAATTATTAGGGGTCAAGTTTGTCTGTGAGCCAGGTTGGGGGCCAGGGCAGAGGTAGTGGGGAGATGAGAGGAGAGGAAGGGAGATGGGATGGGGAGGGACAGTGAGATTGAGAGAGAAGGGGAAGAGAAGGGAGACATATTGATGCCATCAGAAAAAAAGGTTAAAGAAGAGAGCATCATTTTCAGCAGGCTTGTTTTCACCTCTCTTCCCCCACAGCCTTGACTCCATTCCTTTTTGCCTCCTGCCTTTAAGTTGGTCATTAAGTTATCGTATAAATAACAGAATGAAGCTGGCTTCTTGAAAAATGATTTCAGGAAATAAATAATTGTCTTCATGAGCACTGGCCAAATGCAATGATTCTGGTTCCTTTTTGTTCCAAGATGGGCCAGAGAGGGAGAGGTGGGGACCAGGTCGCAGGCCTGCTGGTGGAATTGCCTCTCTGTCTCTCTGTCTCTCTCTCTTTCGCAGGTGAAGATACATTTCATCGTCATGTCTGACTGTCCCAGCCAGGTAAGTGCTCAAGATAATGAAAAATAGAGGCATAAAGCAGGCTGCAGCCTCCAACCTCAAGTAGAACCCAGATGCCAGCACCCAGAATGACAAAGAGCCCAGGTCTCCACCGACTTCAGCAAAATCTGCAGTCCTCTACTCCACGGTTTTAGGGCAGAAGAGTCTGGCATTCTCCTGCACTGCAGGAAAAACGAAACTCACCCTCAAAATACCACCCCCACCCCAACAGAGCTGGGAGGCAGAATGCGTTTCATTTGACTCAGGCAGAAAGGTAAACTTGTTCCTCCCAAGAAGAGGTTCATTTCCCTTGATGATTCAAAGTCCTACATTTAGAGCTCCTGGTTACAGCTCCTAGCTAAGCGTGAACAGCTTCTGTGGAAGTCTTTGCAGATCATAACAGGTGGTTTTCTGTTTTTCTTTTGCAGTCTTGATGGCAGCTTCGAGGTGTGGTGTTGTCTCCTACTTATAACACCTATGTTCTTCTCTTCTTTCATCCTCTCTCCCTCCCTATTTTCCTCCTTTCTTCCTTACTTTTTTCTACCTTCCCTTCTTTCCCTTTCTTCCTTCCCTCCCTCCCTCCTTCTCTCCTTCCATTTCTTTCCATTCATCCTTCCTTCCATCCTCTTTCCACCCTTTCTTCCATCCTTCCCTCCTTCCATCTTTTCCTCCTTCCCTCCTTCCATCCATCCTTCCATCCTTTTTTCTCTTTTTCCTTTCTTCCTTCCTTCCCCCCTTCCCTTTCCCTCCGTCTCTTCCTTCCTTCCCTCCATCCCCTCCATCCTTTCCTTCCTTCCTTCCTTCCTTCCTTCCTTCCTTCCTTCCTTCCTTCCTTCCTTCCTCCCTCTCTCCCTCTCATGCTCCCTCCCTCCCTTTTTTGAATACACATTCGCTGAGCATCTACTCTCTGTCAAACCCTGTTCTGCATTCTGAGAACACAGCAGCAAGCTAGGCAGACAAGTTCCCTGGCCTCATGTGATTTGCATTCTATAGAGAACCTACAGACAATCAAGAGACTTAGCACCATGATACTCTAAATAGTGTTAGATGCTATGAAGAAAAAATGCAGGAGTGTCATGGGGTAAGGCAAGGTTGGCTGGAGAAGTGGCAGTGAGGGTGTCCATACTAGGATGAACAGTGAGGGAAGGTGCACCTGATGCTGTCTATGAATGAGGGAAAAAGCAGTAAAAGGAAATGTCAGGACGGAGGATGGGGAATGGCATGGGATCCTCCAGGACATGATTTTATATTTTCCTCAGATGAGATGGGAGCTAGGGAGAGGAGTCACATGATCCATCCAGCTGCAGTGGCCATGGATGGATAGAGAGACCAAGACAGAGCAGGAAGGCTGAGACAATGGTCCCAGTGGAAGACGGGCAGAGAGGAAGCAATGGAGACAGTAAGGCTGAGGGATCCTGGATGTATTTTGAAGGTACAGCTGGATTTGCTTTGGAATTGGAGAAAGTTTGTGTCATCCCTGGGTGATGGCAACGTGAGTGTGAATGAATGGTCTGCAGCTCTTCCCCCGGGGGGTGAGACCGCCACAGCTCCCATGGGTGCCTCTGCTTTGGAAGTGAAGGCAGGAAAGCTAACACCTTGACCTCCTTCCAGAGCTTTCTGGTGGCCAGCAGAGAGGCACCTTCCTGGAACATTTATCCTTGCCACCCCTGCCAGGTGCCTCTCTGCACAGAGTTCTTACCCCTTTTTGCACAGGGGAAAAAAAAAACTATGCCTTGATTTTCATTGATCCATCCTGAATCAATGCTTTTAAAAAATCTCACGCACATTTGGCTTAAGAGCCAAAGCATGCATTTTATGTTTTGACATGGTGTCATCGATTGGAGGCTCGTGTGTGTGCCCCACCTGCCCGAGCCCCCTGTCCATCCACCCGGTGGCCGCCCCATCGCACTGCGTCCTTAATGGCCTTGCCCCTGCCTGCACCTTCAATGCCTCCCCTGGCCCTCAGCACGGGGCCCTTTCTCAGGTTTTTTGAAAGGATCGATAAGGTGCCAGGCCTCCTGTGGCTGCCTGTCACTCACACTCCACTATATCATAAATTATGTATCTGCCTCCCTCTCTTGCTCTCTCTCACTCTAATTTCTATTGCGTTTGTTGATGGCTCTGCGATGGTTAACTTCGCTCAGGCTCAGAGGCAGAGGATGCAGCTGAACTTTAATGAGGACAGGGAGAAGGGGCAGCAGGCTTAGGAAGAGGAGCCATGGGGGCAGGGGGAAGAGGAGAAGGCATGAGCTGCAGCCTGGGAAAATGGGCTGGCTCGGAGACTCTGGGACTCAGGAGGGCTAAACTGCTTCCTGTAGTCCTGGGATCTTCTCAGTGGGACTGGGCTGGATCAGAACCCACCCTCCCAGCCTAGAAAGAAGACACATAATTCTTGGGGGGAAAGGGAGAGATTAAGATAGCATACAATAGTATCTCCTGCTGGGTGTTGTACCCTGACTTTTGGGCCAACAGGGAACTTTGCTGAGGCTGGGTCAAGCCTTGGGTGTGGAAGCAGTGGGCACAGCCTCAGTGTGCTGGGGAGTGGGCTTCCCACTCAGGGGCCTCCTGAACACCCATCCTGAATGATATGTTAAAAGAGCAGTAGCAGGAAGGCAGGAGGCCCAATCTCTGTGCCCTGGTTACCGTGTGACTAGAAACAAGCTTATTCTCTCCCCTCAAACAGATAGCCAGGAGATCAAAACAGCTGATATTTACAACAGCGGCCAGTGATTGAGCACTCACTATGACCTATCTCCATGACAACCTTATTAGGTGTGGGCAACCACAGTCCCAATTTACAGTTGAGCAAATTGACGCCAGAAAGGTTAAGTTGGTTGCCGAAGGTTGCATGGCTGCAAGTGAGCAAGATCTGAACCAAGGCCTGTCCGGTTCCAGAGGCCGTGCTCCTAGTGGTTCTGCCTTGCTAACTCTTTTCATTGTTCCCAAGACCCCTGCTCTCTGCCTCTTTGGTTCTCTTAGAATCTGTCCCCATGGCCTTTGCATCCTCATCTCCCCTGCTATCACTCTCGCTTCCTGTCCCCAAGCCCCGTCTGAACATCTTCCCCAACCACCTCCAAGCAGGCGTCTCCTTCCTACACTTTCCCTCTAGTACCCTCAATCAACAGAGCCACTATGTCCTCCTCTCAGTTGATATCACAATGGTGGCCAATGGATTGGTATGTTTTTCCACCTAAGTATTATACATTTTTGCAATGAGACAGAAAAAGAGTTGAGCCAGAGTGCAAGTTAGAATCCCTACCTTGCAATAAGATCTACAGCAAATCCTTTTTCTCCATTTTGACCTGTTTCCTCATCTGTAAAATGAGTAGAAAGTAATGTATGTTTTCTGCACCTTATAATGGAAGTAGGGAAGAGGGAGAAATAAGTAACTCTTCAGGTGGTTATTAATTCATTGTCTAAAAGTAGATAATTAATAATTAATAATTATCTACTTTTAGACAATAAATTAAGAAATACTAAGCTCTAAAATGCCATGTGCATGAAACAGATTGGTGCACACATTTGTGCCAACACAAAGAACGTCCTACTACTCTCAGGGAATGAGACTCAACATTGAAAGGGAAACCAAGTAGGCAGTCTAGATCGAAGATATAACTGACCTCTCTCTATTTTTCTTGGGTTCCACCAGGGGATGGGGCAGCTCTTTGGATAATCAGCAACTTTATCAGGTTGGGACAATTACAGTCTCCCCATTCCCATTCAACTAATATGAGTATAGTTTGTTAAAACCAAGGCTGGGAACTTGGACAGAGCTCCCAAGCCAACTGGAGCTCAGAACTGAGAATGTATGTTCATATCTCCTGAAGAAAAGAGGTCATTAGCCCTGAGCTGAGGACCAAGCACAGGGACTCATTCATTCAGTATTTATTCCTATGTCCATTCATTTTATAATGAGTTACCATCTGTAAAGTACTAAGTACAGAGCCTGGCACATAGTAGGTGCTATGTAAGTACACATCTTCATCGTTCATTAACATATTCGCTCACTCACTGGGCTGGGCTGCACAGCTCCAGGGATTCCATTCACGTGCCTGCAGGGGCCCTGCTCATTCCCTCTTTGCAGTTAGACTCTAGGTCTTTTGGGCTTCATGAATGAATAAGAGTCTAGTCCTCAAGGATCTCACAGGCCAGTGGAGAAAATGAAGGTACCTATAAACAATAATTCATAAGGTAGAAAACAAGAAATAATAACCGCCCTCCCAACACACACGAAGGAATAGGAGGAACAGACAAAGGGAGGAGGAGGGCGGGGGGAGGAGGATTATTATTGCTTTCTGGGCCCAGGCAGGAAATCAATCAACTAGGAAAGCTTCGAGGTGAGGAAAAAAAATGAAAAAAAAAAAAAAAAAAATCCAGGAACACCTGCCCCACCTGCAGGGGGCAGCAGTTAGCCATCTCCAGACAATTGTACAGTTCCCAGACTAGTGCAATGGCATGATCTCAGCTCACTGCAACCTCTGCCTCCTAGATTCAAGCTATTCTTCTGCCTCAGCCTCCCAATTAGCTGGGATTACAGGCATGAACCACCATGCCCAGCTAATTTTGTAATTTTAGTAGAGACAGGGATTCACCATATTGGTCAGGCTGGTCTCAAACTCCTGAACTCAGGTGATCTGCCCATCTCAGCCTCCTAAAGTGCTGGGATTACAGGCGTGAGCCACCATGCCCGGCCCGACTTTTTAAAAGAAGTTGGGGCCAGATGTGGTGGCTCATGCCTGTAATTCTAACACTTTGGAAGGCTGAGATGGGAGGATCACTTGAGGCCAGAAGTTCAAGACCAGCCTGGGCAACGTAGCAAGGCACAGACTCTACCAAAAATTAGCTGGGCATGGTGTTGTGTGCCAGCTACTCAGGAGGCTGAGGCGGGAGGATCCCTTGAGCCTGAGAGTTTGAGACTACAGTGAGCCATGATGGTGCCACTGCACTGAAGCCTGGGCAACAGAGCAAGGCTCTGTCTCAAATAAGAATAGTAAAATAAAAATTAAAAGTTGAAAATCAATTAACAAATGTAATATTATCTGCCTTTAAAAAATACAGTACAGGGCTGGGGGTAGTGGCTCATGCCTGTAATCCCTGCACTTTGGGAGGCTGAGGGGGGCTGATCACCTGAGGTCAGGAGTTTGAGACCAGCCTGGCCAACATGGCAAAATCTCGTCTCTACTAAAAATACAAAAAAAATAAAAATAAAAAAAAAAATAGGCAGGTGTGGTGACAGACACCTGTAATCCCAGCTACTTGGGAGGATGAGTCAGGGAGAAATGTATGCACCTGGGAGGCAGAGTTTGCAGTGAACTGAGATTACACCACCGCACTCCAGCCTGGGCAACAGAGCAAGACTTTGTCTCAAAAAAAAAAAATACAATACAGGACAAAAAAAAAAGGTCACCAATTGACAACTTTGAGACTGAGAAATAGAGATGAGAAGAAAGGAGTCCTAGGCAGAGGGAACAGTGTGGACAAAGGCACGGGGTGGAAGTTTTCCAAGGCCTAGAAGAGGAAGATTGGTAGGATCCTCAGAGAGAATCCAATTCATTGATCTGTTTTCATAGAGGAGGAAACTAAATCCTAGTGGGTTGGTTCTTTTGGCTAGATAATAGGATACATGACGTGGGGCAGAGTTAGGAAGAGTTGATGAGATATAAACTGTAGAAGGCCTTGAATACCGGGCTAAGGAATTTGGGTTTGAATAAGCCTGAATGCCTATGAGCTGACACTTCTGAGTACTGACTCTGTGCCAGGCACCATCTTATTTCATCTTCATAGTATGATTACTATCATGCCCATTTTACAGATGAAAAAATTGAGGCTTACAGAGTTTTAGCAACTTGTTCAAGTTCCCATAGCTTGTAAGTAGCAGAGCAGGCCCTCAAACTTAGGCCTTTCTAACCCCCAAGTTTGTGCTTTTGGCCTCTGTTGTACTGCAAGAGAAAAATGGAGCAATAGGTCTTAGGAAGATGTTCCATTGCCTGGACATAGTTCTTAATTCTCTAACTCATTGATACCCAGAGCTCTGTTACGTTTTTTATTGACTTGAAGATTAGGTTTCCATATTTTCTGAGAAGTCTCTCCCCTTCCCTTTTTAAACACAGCTGTCTTTAAGGGTGGGGAGGAGGAGTGCTTTAAACAGGAGTTGTTTAACTAATTGCCAATTATCTCTGAATAGGGTATAGTTTCCAACAGCTGTAAGGGATCTGGGTCCCTATCTATTGCCTACTGTGGCTGGTGCTTAGAGTGTGTTAGGATACTCTTGAGTGTTGCTTCAAAGAGGCAAACCAGTGCTTCACTTCTCCTCCATCCACACAGCCCACCTCAGTCCCTTTGTACTGACTGCCTGGCTTAGGAGGGTACTGACTACCTGGGTAAAAACCCTCTCCCTATAAGTGCCAGCACATAGTACTTAGTAGGGCTGAATTCTCCCACAGGACTTCACACCTCTACTGTCATGCCCAGCACGCTTTAACATCTCTTTTGGCTGCAGACGGTTCTTGCTCAAATGTGAGACTAGACTTTGCCTCCTCCATCTCAAATCTAGCAAAAACTCAAAAGGAAATCTTCTGAGATGCCAGAAGACCCCAATGTGGATGGGTGATGTTAATTGTCCCTTCTGGCTCTGTCTGCTGGATTCCTGGGACTAGGCCGAGGGGCAAAGCTTTGTAAATGTTAATCTCCTTATGCTTATGATACCACACTGTCTTTGATGTTCCCAAACATGTTGACTCCTATCTTGGTTGAGGGTGTGTGGCCCAGACAAGCCGAAAGCTTGTTTTGTCTGTTGTCTTCCTCCAGAAGAGAGCAATAATAATATGTTCACCGCACGCTGATCCATGAATGAGGCCCACTTTAAAGCCAGTTTGGGAAGAGGGCAGAGGGTCAAGAGGCAGTGACACTGGGATACCCAGGGCGACTAAACTCCCATCCCCAGAAACCAAACCTAATTTGAGTCATTTTCTCATCCAAGATCTACTGGATTCAAGTGGTTACACCTGTCCATTATGAATTCCTCTTGTTAATAGGGAAGGGGAAAAGGAAAAATGTTTTAAAGTCCATTCATATTTGTATCAGGTGGAGGCAATGCTAATTGCTATAGCAAAACTGAATATATAAAATGACTTAAAGACAATGAAAGTTTATCAAGTCCAAAATGAGCGCTATGCTTTGGAGTTGGCTTTCCTCCAAATGATGTATTTGGAAGAAAATACATCAGGAACCCGGATGTATTCCATCTTGTGGTCCTTTCATCTTCAACACATGTTTTCCAAAGTTGCTACTCCTCTGCAGCAAGCTGTGGGAAGGGAAAGAGAGGGTGGAGAAGATGCACCCATATCTCAATTGCCTTTGCCCGGAAATAACACATATCACTTCCTGTCATGTTCCACTCATTGGCAAGAACCTGTCACATGACTTGATCTGGAAGACAGGCTGCAGAAAAATTTAAAATAAAAGAAAACAATAAAAAATAAAAATAAAAAAAGAAGACAGGCTGGGAATTGCAGTCCCTGGCTCGTAGCCACTTCCCACTCACCACCTGTGCTGTGGAAATGGAAGCATGAGTCTTTGGTGTATAGTCAGTCTCTCCATTGTATATTCAGCTATGAGGAGACAGCTCTGATAGAGGAGGAAGGGAAAGCACCTGACTTGGAGCCAAAAAGTGTAGGTTCAAGTTTCAGAACCTGGCTATGCCCATCTGGGAGAGTAACTGCACCTTCTTGCGCCTTGGTTTCCTAATCTATAGAATGGAGACAATGTAGAATGGCAAGAGATAATAGGGGTGAGCATGTGTTATACACTATCAAACATGCTACCCATGGTCACCAACAATGTTTGAACTTTTCAGTATTTTAGAAAAACCTCTAGGTGACAACTAGATGGATTTCAAATCTCCTGAAAAGAAAAGAAAAATGGAAGAACTAGCAACATTCTGCCTACATTCCTACATGGGGACAATCAGCCAGATCTGAATGTAAAAGAGGTATCCTTGTGGAGTTCCCCACAGTCCTCACCACTCCCATTGGCTTGCTCTAATAACTGCCATGCTCTGTCTGGCCCCTCTTAGCAGATGTGCCTGAGTCCCCCGAGCTACTCAGTGTCTCATATGTTAATGATAATAATTGCACTCAAGTTTCAGGAATGATTTACTTCTACTTTTTTATTCAAAATAACTTAGTCATTTCCAAACCTCTACCCCAGACACAGAATCTTGTGCATTGGCTTAATTAACTAATCAGTCCTAAAAATCGCTTATTAACAACTAAAGCTGATGCATATAATTTTTTTAATTGCCCACTGTGTTGTTGTTGTTGTTGTTGTGGTTGTTGAGACAGGGTCCCACTATGTCTCCCAGGCTGGAGTGCAGAGCTAAGTTCACGATTCACTGTAGTCTCAACTACCAGGTCCAATGATCCTCCTACCTCAGCCTCCAGAGTAGCTGAGATTACAGGTGTGCACCACTGTGCCCAACTAATTTTTAAATTTTATGTAGAGATGAGGTCTCTCTATGTTGCCCAGGCTGGTCCTGAAGTCCTGGGCTCAATCAATCCTCCCACCTTGGCCTCCCAAAGAACTGGAATTACAGGCTCAATCCACCATGCCTGGCCTGTCCATTTCTTATCTTGGAAGAGCGTTATGTTATGAATACCATGCCACAAACTTCAGAATCTTGTTAACTTTCATAAGACAATGGATGGGAATTTCTAAAGAAAGTTTTATTCCAGAACTCAGAGCCCTGTGTCTCCAACAATATGATCAGGAAGTTGGCCCCTGCTGAGACCCGTACCAGGAAGAATGAATGACTGACAGCTGTAATTGATGGGCACTGGTGGGGATGCCACAAGCATGACTTTGTTGGAGTCAACTGGTTATCTCCTGCCAGTGTTCACTTGAATGTCACCGGGAAGGCTGCAGAAGAGTAACCATGGAACCCTTTTAATGGTTTGTTGACAGAAGGAAAGTTAAGAAATAGAGTTATAAGACTGTTGGCCAGACCAAGGCTTCAAGAAGAGAGAAAGATATGGAGAAAGGGAGGGAAAGAGGAAGAGAAGAAGAAAAGGAGGAGGAAGAGAAGGAGAAGAGAAGGAGTAGGAAGTGAAGAATTCTTCATTTATCCTTCAGGGTAGGCTAAGGTATGCTGTTCTAGCAACTGATCCAGTGTCTCAATGGCTAAAAATGACAAGAGTTTATTTCATGTTCACAGTTCAAGTCCATCAAGGGTCAGCAGAGATCTGTGCTCTTTGTTGTCTTCAGTCTGAGACCCAGGCTGATGGAGTCTCCAACATCTGGAACATAATGGGAAGGAAAGAGACAGAAGTGAATCATGCACTGACTTTAAAGAGCCCAGCTGGAAGTGACACATATCACTTCTACTCACATTTTGTTGACAAAGAAAGTCATACACTATAGTCATATGTTATGCCCCTCTCAGAAGGAGTGAGGAAATGCAATCCTACCATGTGTCCAAGAGGGGAAAAAGTGGAAAGTTGGTGAACAGCCCCAATATCCACCTCTCCAAGGATCCCAGGATTCTGGATCTGGAAGGAATCTGTACTAGTTAGGATCTAGGTTGCAAATAATAGAAGGTGAACCTCCAGCTACTTAAATAAAAGAAAATATTGACTCACAAAACCAAAGGCCCAGTGGCAGATCCATTTGTCTTCAGGCAAATCTTAATCCAATGGCTTAACACTTCTGAGATCTGGTCTCTTTCCATCCTTCAGCTCTGTTTGCTTCCATGTAGACTTTATTTTCAGGTTTCATAGCCCCAGGGTTCAAGCTCAATGGAGGGAAACCTCCACCTCTCTTCAATTTTAATAAAAATCCTAGATCTCATCTCACTGGGCTAAACTGTGTCATGTGCACATTCCTGAACCAGTCACTGTGTCCAGTGGGATGAAATGTTGGGCATTCCTAAATCATATGCCTAGCCCTGGAATGAAATTGAATTAAGTTATCAAAAGCATAGGGACCTGGGAGAACGGAATGGTGGTTCTCAGGGAGAAAGTCAGAATTCAGGAATGGAATCTGGGTGTCCCAAAAATTAAACAAGATAACACACATCCACTACAGAATAGAGGCTCCAACCCAGAAGATTTCCAAGTGTTGTTTTATAGACATCCACAGTGACTGCCCAGAAAAGCTGGGAGGGGGCTCCTGCATCCTCCAATCTCCATTTCAATTAGAGCAATTGTGCTTTGTTGTTATATATATTAGGATTCCATGTAAGATTTATTTGGAACAAAAAAAGAGAGGATCTTCTGCTTTAAAAAGAAAAAAAGACTGGGCTCAGTAGTACATGTCTGTAATCCCAGCATTTTGAGAGGCCTAAGTGGTTGGACCACTTGAGGTCAGGAGTTTGAGATGAGCCTGGCCAATATGGTGTACCCTCGTCTCTACTAAAAATACAAAAATTAGCTGGGTATAGTGGCAGGCGCCTCTAATCCCAGCTACTCAGGAGGCCAAGGCAGGAGAATCACTTGAACTTGGGAGGTGGAGGTTGCAGTGAGCTGAGATAGTGTGATGGTACTCCATCCTGGACAACAGAGCAAGACTCCATCTCAAAAAAGAGAAAAAGAAAAGGGGAAATTAAACATCACTACACTTTGCTTTTATAAAATAAAAGGCTGAGATTCAGAAAGGTTGGTAGATTTAGTCTTATATCTCATTGGCCAAAACTGGTCACATGACCACCTAGCTGCAAGGAAGGCTGGAAAACTGAGCATCATGCAAAGTGGAAATGGAATTTTTACAACAAGCCTAGATATAATCGGTTCATTCCCTAGGGCAGGACATACTGCCGCCCTAAACAAGACTGGGGTCCCCTTGGGGAATAAAAAGAAAAATAAAATGATTCTCAAGAAGCTATCAACCATTGTGCTGTGAGTCTGATCTCAGTGAAAGCTCCTCCGGGTAGGACTTAGCCTTATGCATCTGTTTAGAAAGTTTGCCTGCAGCAATCTCCTTTAATTCTCACAACAATCCTATAAGCCAGGGAAGCAGACACTGACTTTTAAAGTGTCTGCCTAGAATGGATTCCTAACATTATGATTGTGCCCCATTTGACAGATGAAGAAACTGAATCTCAGAGGTGAATTAAGTATCCAAGAGCATGCAGCTAGTCCAGGATAGAGGTGTGGTTTTAACTCATGCTTATCCCTTATTTTATATGTTTAGCCCAGAGAGGCACAGGACACTAAGGGAGGGGAGGCTTCAAGTACAAATCTTTCACTATGCAGGGGCTGACTGTAGGAAGGTAGGGGCAGAGGAGGAAAGATAGAGCATGCCAAGCAAAGAGAACGGTGTGTGCAGAGGCTCAGAGACAAGGTAAGGCACAGATATGGCAAACTTTTATAGGTTGAGAGGTTAAAGTTTGAAGCAGCATTATACTTATAAGTCTCTGGGCCTTGTGTGAGGGCAATAGGAAGCCATTGACTATCCTAGGCAGGGGAGTCACATCACTACATCTGCAGCTCATCCTTGGTGGGGAATTCCAGCTGCAGGGAGCAGTACTGAGCTTGGAGGCCACTGAGGAGGTGAGAGGTGACCATAGCCTGAATTAGTGGTGGCCATGGGAATGGAGAGCAAGAGAGATTCAAGCAAAAAGTCGAGGACATCGAATCAACCAGAGTTGGTAACTGGATGTGACAATTTGGAGAAGATGACAAAATCTGGCTGACTCCCCAGTTTTTAGATGGCAGCGCTGCCACTTGCTATGGGCTGGGTTGGCAGGGGTCGGGGGGCATGGGTAAAGCAGGGTCCATCATGGAGGGACAGGAACCAGGCAGAACTGAGCCATGAATAGCCAGAAAAGTATTTAATGCCTACAGCAGCAAAGAACAGCCACTAGCTCTCTCCTGGTTCTGTCTAGGCACAGAAAGACAGACATTCCTAGGCACACCTCTTACTTTGATACCTACGTAGGCAAGTTAATCTTGCAGTGCCTTAGTTTCTTCATCTGTGAAATGGGGATAATAATTGCACCTACTCTGTAGGGTTTGATGAGATTCTGCTGAGATCATGTATATAAAAGCTTTAATGCAATAACCGGCATATACTAAGAGCTTAATAAGGTAGCTATTATTATTAATGACAAGACAATTGTTTAGCTAATATGTTAAATCATGAACTATGTAATTAGCAGCTTTTAGCAAAGGCATTGGTGCTAGAATTATCAAACATTTATTTTACCCTAGAGGCAAAGACTTGGGCCTTGTGACTCAGAAATGTCAGAAGATGAAACAAATTCAATTCAGTTCAAGAAGTTATGAGTTGTCATTTTCCCCTGCTATGAAGATCGCTAATTATAGATAGATATACCCAAAGTAAATCATGAAGACTGAATGCATTTTCCCTGTTTGAAGTACTGAATGCTATTAAAAAGGAAAGAAAAGAAAAACCTGTCCTCCCTCTACAAGTCCCTGCTTGTGTGACAGAAGTCCATGGTGTCACCTCTAGGAGTTCTCATTATTCAGCGGTTTTTGAAATGAGTGATTGATGTAATTAAAGTTATTGGTAAAGAAAGACTCAGTTACCAAGGGACAGATGAGTCAGCAGCAAGTTAAAGTAATGAAATAATGTTCCGAGGAGTGATTCTTAAAATAAGCTTTTTTTTTTTTTAACTCTAGACGCCTTAAACATTGCTGGTCAGCAAAAAGACATGAGGCAGTGAAGAAGTGAAGAAAACACACTACACAATTTTAGAAATCTTCAGATGAAGTCATCTTCAATAACATGAAGCAATGTTTGTCGAGTAATAACGGCTACAGCTTCCATTTATTTTGTCTGTTTATTGTTGGTTTTTTGTTTTTTTGTGTTTTGTTTGGAGACAGAGTCTTGCTCTGTTGTCCAGGCTGGAGTGCAACAGTGTGTTCTCAGCTCACTGCAACCTCTGCCTCCCTGGTTCAAGCGATTCTCATGCCTCAGGCTCCTAAGTGGAGGCTGGAATTACTGGCATGCACCACCACACCCAGATAGCTTTTGTGTTTTTAGTAGAAATGAGGTTTCATCATGTTGCCCAGGCTGGTCTCAAACTCCTGAGCTCAAGCCATCCACCCACCTCAACCTTCCAAGGTGCTGGGATTACAGGCATGAGCCATCCTGCCTGGCCCAGCTTCCATTTATTGATTGTTGACCATGTGCTTCGGTGGGCTTTGCAGGCATTATCTCATTTGCCCTCTGAGCTGGATACTGTTATTATCTCCATCTTACAGATGAGGACACTGAGGCTCAGAAGGGTGAAAGAACTTACCTGGGGTTCCACAGCGGGCAAATGTCACAGATCGGAATGGAACACAGGTAAGTACACTCTGGAGCTCACAGTCTCACTCCCCATGGGTCCTGGGCTTCTCTGTCTAGATTCTGCGGACATTTAATCTAGTCACTAATATACTCCAAATAACAAAGGGCCGTCAGGATTTGAACCTACATCTCTGTCTGACACCAGCTCACATTCAAATTTATAGGAAAATTGTGTAAGAAAGTACAAATACATTGGCTTAGGATCCATTCGTTTGTTTTCGGTCCCATCCAGGATTTATTGAATAACAGGACACAGCAGGCTTTGGGGTTGGTGTAGGTGCTACAGAGATTACTGGGGCAGGGAGATTCTCCAGAGACATGTGACAGTCCACGCAACAGAGGACGAAGGCTCTGACTAGTGTATTGGAGGGAGGGAAAGAGAGGTGCCAGGAGGTTTCTACATTCCCTCCACTGGGTGACAGGGTGCAGGAGGTGGGAGAAGCTGATATGAAGCTGAATGGGAAGGGCGTAACTTCAGTTTGGGGCATTTTGAATTTGAGTTGCGTGTGGTTCTTCTACTTGGAGATACAGGTTGAGTATCCCTTATTCAAAATGCTTGAGACCAGAAGTGTTTTGTATTTTGCATTTTCTGGGGGGATTTTGGAATATTGGAAAATACATGCAATATATTAAGGATGGGTCCCACATCTAAACATGTAATTCACTTATGTTTAGTATACGCCTTATATACCTATCCTGAAGGCAATTTTACTTTTCCCTGAGGGACACTGAATACACCGTGTGTGGTTGACCTGCGTTTTGACTGTGACCTGTCTCATGAGGTCAGGTGTGAAATGTTTTACTCCCAGTATCATGTCAGCACTCAAAACGTTTTGAAATTTGGAGCATTTGGGATTCTGGATTTCCAGGTTATGGATGCCCAACCTGTATATATTCAGCTAGTTGATGTGTGGCTTAGGACAAGGGTGACAGGCAGGGCTGGATGCTAAGCCAGGTGGGCAGTAGCAGCCCTGAAGGCAGGTAGGGGAGGACCTATCTGATCCCCAACCCCAGGAGAAAACAAGGGAAAAGGGACAAGCTAGGGGAGTTGACTTTGAGTGACATTACAGCAGAGAGCCCAAAGCCCCCACTTGTTGACACTCAATAATGACCGCCTGTCACTGTGGTTAGCTTTAGGAAGGAGGGGACTGGGATGGGAAATCCCTATTTGTGAGCATCTGGAGAAAGAGGACACAAGGGGCTCCTGGGGCAGAAACTTCTGGATGGAAAATGACATCTACCTTTTCATTGCAATGTTACCTGAGAACCCCAACTCCTTCCCACCCCCCGCCATGCCCCACTGGACTTTCTCTGTGAAGACTCTGGCCACCTCTCCTGTCCCTGCAGAAGAAAAGAAGGACCAGGGTATTTTATGATGTCAAAGAGCATATTTGGTTGTTGGTTTTGGTTTTTCACCCCCAAAGAGTGACCCACGGACAGGAAGAAAAAGGGTTCAGGTATTGCAGGACCAGTGGAACCGAGGCATTGAAATCTCAGGGGTTTGCAAGGCCCCTCCTGTTTGAGTCCCACTGCCCTAGAAGCACATTTGAGAGAAGGAGTCAAGTGCAAGGGGTTTGATAAGAAAGAGCTCCCGGAGGGAAGCAATGAGGAAGTTGGGGGAGCAGGGTGCGGAGGGGGAGGCAGACAGCTCTGGCTCTGTCCCCAACCAGCTGACTGATCACGAGTGAGCTGTTTCACCTCTCAGGACTTCAGTTTCCATATCTGTGAAATAAGCAGTTGCTATTTTCCAAAGTGCAATAAGCACATCTCTGGAAAGACATAACATGATTTTAGGAGAGGATGAAGAGATATTCATGCAGCCCATATAACTTTGAGGGCAGCCTGCAAAGAAGAAAGAAAGGGTTGAGGGAAGCCTCTAGAAGCAACCAGAGATCTTGAGAAGCCTCAGTCACTTTCAAACCCCTGGGGACAAGAATTTCATTGAATTAATTTTTGTTTTTTAATAACTTTCTTCTGTTTCAGCTTCAGTAGCATTATAGATACTCCTTTCTAAATAAGTAAGTGATGAAAAAATTGGAAGGAAATTATTTTGCAAATAGCAATCACAATAGAAATTGCATTCATTCTAGCCCTGGAATGAGTGAATTTGAAGAGCACGGAGTACAGGGCTTTGGTTCCTTCTAGTCTCCAGCCCTAGTTGGATATATGAAGGCCTAGTTGGATATATACAACTAGAACTTCCACGCTCTAGAACTCGTCAGGCCTTAGCCAGATTGAAAGGGAAAATTGAAAAGAAAAAAAAACCCAGAAAGAAAAATAACTCCACCAAAATAAACCAGGTCAACGACTTTCCTGCCACACTCTTCATGAGAGCAAAGAGAAGGCATTTATTCCAAATGAGCCCTTTTCTCCACGTTGCCACTAATCTTCTCTATTATGTGATCCAGGAAAATCGGTCTTCAGTGACCAATGAATATCTTTGCACAGAGGAGCATTTGGGGAAAAAAGAAGACACCTATTACACAGGCTTTGGGCTTAGATACTGGATACAAATAGAGGGCAAACAAAACAAACAAACAAACAAAAATCTTGTGGCTTGGATCTAAAAAAAAGTCTCAGAAACAACTATGTGGTGTCTGATGTCAAACCATGTTAGCTGGGAAGGTGTCTGGAACATTCTGGAATGGTCAGGGGATTTGGAATCTAGGGATAACAGACATCTCACTCTGCCTGAAAGATGTTGAGATGCTGTTCCTAAGGGCCTGCAGGTTCCCTTGGGGACAAAGCTACCGAAAATTTACAGAAAAAAAAAAAATCCCCAAGTCAAGTAAAGAATTGGAAAAAGAAAAAAAAAAAAGTCAACCTGAAATGTCAAAAAAAAGAAAATCAAAATAAATGCATGAAGGACCCATGATGGGGAGGCCTGGCCCCCAACTCCAATCTGTCTTTGATAGGAGTTGCTGTGAAATGTTGGGCAAAGGAACGTTAATTTTTGCTGGCATCATGTGAGATAATTGTGGGCGGGCAGACGTCACTTCAAACAGGAAAAATGAGTAAATCCTTTCAAACAGCAATTGTTTAGGAAAGAAAACACTCGCTGGCAGGCGAAACGGCCCCAGTTCCTCCTTGTTGTTGAGTCTCTGGGAGAGACGGCGCATCCCAAGCTCCTTCCTCATCTGTACTTCACACACGGAGTCCTGAGGAGGCAGTCGTCCTCCAGCAGTGTCTGAGGAAGGCTAAGATGTTTCCTGGCCCAGCCTAAATATATCTCCCTTGACAGCCTGTCACCGTGTCTGAGATTCTGCCATTATAAATTCATTCCTCTCTGTTAAAGCATTTTGTTTCCAGGAGTTCTCTGTTAAAATACAGATATCCCAGAGAACTTAGCTAGGCTGAGGCAGGGACAAACGTAGGCCTGGGAGTTAGGAGATTTGGGTTTGGGATCCATCCCTGTCTCTAAACCCATAGCATGAGCTTGGAGAAGTCATTTTCACTTCCCGAGCCTCAGTTTCTCCACTGGTAAGGAAAAAAGAAATAAATGGGGAGTTGGGGTGCAGTGGTTCACACCTGTAATCCTAGTACTTTGAGAGACTGGGGCAGGAGGATTGCTTGAGTTTGGGTGTTCAAGACAAGCCTGAGCAACATAGTGAAACATCAGATACGTACATACATACATACATACATACATACATAATTTAAAAAAAAAAAAGAAAAGAAATGGGAGATGCAGTCTAAGCACTGTGAGGTCTATGGTTTCAGGAGAGTATCTGTCAAGTTTTCCTGGCCATGTGCATCTGCCCTGGGCATTTGAGTGCTTTGCCACTAGATGCCTCACGTGTCCACAAAAGCAGCTCCTTCAGGCCCAATGACTCGCAGGTCACGGCAAAGAGTAGTTTACTTACCCTCTTTCTGGGGAAAAAAGAGATCCCTGCACCTCCCTTAATGTTGGGCATCTCAGCAAATGACACCCCCTATTCTCCTGGAGACTCAGGCCCAAATCATTGGAGGCATCCTGCATTTCCAGCTCTTCTCTCTTTGCTCACATACACTCAGTTGTGGGTAAAGCCTGTTGACTCTGCCTTCAAAAGATAGCCCAAACCTGAGCACTTCTCCCTGCCTCTCTGGGTACCACCAAGTAGTGGTTGGTACAAAGCAACATTCCCTACCCTTGAATTCTTCATGGGCCTTCTAATTGTTCCCTACTTGCACTCTTGCCCTCCTAGATTTTCAGCTCCTCACACCCAAGGGATGCATTTAAAACGTAAATTAGATCTTGTTACTCCCCTCAAAATCCTCCCAAGCTTCCTCCTTTTCTCCCTCTCTCATAAACCCTAAATATCCCACCAGGACCTACATATTACCTCATCTGGGCTTTACCTAGACTTCTTTCCCTTCTACAAAGGTCTCCTTGCTGCTCAAACCTGCTCCAACTGAAGGATCCTCACATTTGATCTTCTTTCTGCCTGGTACTCTCTTCCTGCAAATATCTGCATGCCCTTTTCCCTAACTTCTTCCAGGAGAGCTTCCTAAGGGAAGCTTCCCAGACTGCCCTCACTAACCCCTTACCCTACTAAATTTTTCTCATAACTCTCATCACCTGGACATGGTAATAAATCATTGCCTCACTCATTTGTTTATTTTCTGTTGTATTCTCTAAACGTAGGCTCTAGGAAGGCAGGGACTTTGTTTTGTTCATCACTGCCTCATCAATGACTACAACAGTGCATCTGGTATATTACATACAGGTGCTTAACTGACAGTGGTTAGAGGAAGGGAAGGGAACAGTTTAAGTGGGGCTACACTAACACAGAGACTAAGGCATTCCACTAGAGAGGTCAATGTCAATGTCTTTTCTGCCTTCTGTTGCAGAAACACAGGGTGTTCTGGGAAGGCAAGGGAGATCTGGGATGGACAGGGTGAGGTGGTGTGAGGTAGGCAGGGGAGGTGATGCAATCAGTGAAAAGAATCCAAATTGAAATTATAAGTTCATGGGCTGCAGGTTCTGGATTAAAACCAGCAGAAATAGCCCCAAGGTCCTCATGAACAGATTCCAAAATACAGGAGCCTGCAGACAAAGGGTGGGTTATGCGAAGAAGTTCTGAACTATCCAGCAGACAAACCTGAAAGTAGATTCTGCCATGTAAACAAACCACGTGGCAGCTCCAGTCAGCTCCAGAAAGCTCAACTCTGAGCAGGTCACTCCCTGGTCTAACTGCCTTCCAGGCTCCCTCACTGTCCCAGCCATCAAGACCCAGCCAGGAAAGGTGGAGAGGTGAAGGGAAGTCCTGGGAAAGATCAGTCATTCGGGCAGAGTTCTCTCCCTCAAGTCCCAACCCAGGCCTCTGTCTCCCAACCTGTCTACCCTCAGGCCTTAGCTAGCATCTCCAGTGAACTCAAGTCTTAAAATAGCATGACTTTAATAGCTGTATTGAAGGATAGCTATGTGCCATACCCCCCGAATCCTCACAAAGCCAGGAGTGGTAAAGCCCCATTTCACAGATGAGGACACTGAGGCTCAGACTGGGCATTGGATCTGGCCGAGGACACATAGCTAGTAAGTTGCAGAGGCAGGGCGGAGCCACCAACCCAGTAAGCTATAACATCTCTGTAAGACAACTCCAGTCTCCAGCTCCAGGCTGCCTCCGGTGCCACAGTCACACTCAGTCCTGAAGAGGCCATTGCCCCAATGGGCCTGCAGCTGACCCTCCCCAGACCTGGGCAGCTGGCCCGCAGGGGGCGATGGCGGCAGCTAGAGCCTGTGCCCCGAATTAGGTTGGGGTTGCTGGGAGGAACTGCCAGCGGGAAGCAGCTAAGGCATGAGCTTGGAAGTCACCGAGCACTTGGGGAAACCCGAGCAGGCGCTGAGCCCCTGGAAGCTGAACCCCAGTTGTGTTGAGCGCCGCCGCCAGGCCGCCAGTGCAGACGAAAACTCTCCAGTCCTTGTTTGATGAGCAGCGGCCAATAAATTCATTAATCATCATTTTATGCCTCATCAACCCCCCTCCAAGCCCCTCCATGGGAGTTACACAAATTAGCCCCTGAAAAGACAGTAATTTTAGTTTAGCGAGGTAAGTGCTTTCTGATGGGCTCTGCGCACACAGCTCTCCTGACAAGCCGATCCATCAGCGCGGTGGGGACGGGGCGTGGCCGGGACACCCTGCCCGGCCGGGCCTCCTCCCACCCAGCCCTACCCAACCTTGCCAGTCCAGCCTTCCCGGCCAGCAGTGTCTCAGCCTAGGGCGCCCCTCACCCCCGATTGCTGTGCACCCATTCTCGGCAGGCTGTCTCGTCAGGTCTCTCTCCCTAACCCACCCCGACCTCCTCCGCAGCCCTTCTGAACCAGAGAGAAACTGCGGGGACGAAAAACCAAGACCGCAAATTGGAAAACTTGCCGCGAAGAAAGATGCGCTGGCCTTGAGGTTCGAACTCCCGTCCCGGGGAGGCAAAAGCCAGGCGCCCCTTTCTCCTAATGTCTGTTTTTCGGGGTTCCACGACCCCTTGCATTGACTTAAGTGCTCTGTGTAGTGTGTTCGTACATTATTTGGGAGAAAATTCTGAAAGAAATCTCATGCTCCAAAAGAGGGCCATGTGGGAACAGAGAAGGGGGTCCTTCCTTCTCGAGGGCGGCTCCACAGGACCCTGGGAGTTGGAGGGTCGCACCTGGTCTTTTTCATTCCCTTCTCATCTTTTTCTGAAACCTCCAATTGGGGTGGAAGACTGCACCTGGGGAATTAAGAAGATGCCTGGGAAAGAAGATGGGAAGGATTTTCTATCGAATGGGCCCAGCCAGTATGACCCAAACACGGGGACTTGGGTAAGAAAGGAGAGGGGTACAAACCGAGGTGGAGAAAAGAGAAAGTTGTGACGAAGTGGGGTATTTGCAAGCGCGATGCCAACACCGCGCCTTCTCACTTTCCCAGCCCAGCGCACAGAAGGTCCCACGGGGACCCTATCTGGTGGGCAGGGCCAGTGCAAAGCCGGTCGACAAAGAGTCGCAGCCCACGCGGAACCGGCCGGCCAGCGTGCCACGGCTGCGGAGAACTCGAGTGCAGAGCGCCGCGCTGCTCCTTCATTAGCTTCCCCTCCACGCGGCGCTGCATGCCTCGGAAAATAAGCAAACGGGGAGCCGTTTATCTCTTTTATCTTGGGGCCTGATCCAATTAAATAAGTGCACATTTACATTTGCATCCATCAGGAGGGAGCGCTGAGAGCCCGGGGTTTGCTCCGAGCAAATAAAAGCAGATTTCACTGGGAAAGTGGTGTCTAAGCTCTGGTCTCGTCCCGGTGCCGGAAACGAACCGCTGCCTGGCGAGCAGCCTTGGGGACCCAGGGCTGGGGCCTGCAGCCTACAGGAGGCCCTAGACCTCCACTGGTCGAGAGAGGCCGCCCAGCGCTGGAGGCGCGGCCAGAGCTGCCGCCCAGCCCCCGAGGCGATCTGCTGCTAGGCCACAACCTGGGTTCCCTAGTGCCCGGGGCCCAAGTCGCAGTTATCGTGAAAACGAAAAGAATTTGGGCTCTGGCCTGGCCACAGAGGAAGACCCGCAGGGTGGGTCCAGGGACAGTCCTGAAGCTTTGGCCAGTTTAAGGGGAAGGCGGGCGCCAAGGTCCCAGTAGGGTCCGATTGCCCTCCTGTTCCAAGGCCGGGCAGAGAGGGAAACAAAGATCCAGCCCGCTGGCGCGCCCCGCTTTCCCCTAATAACCCTGCACCTGGGGGAGACCAGTGAACACAACCCACGAGGGCTTCTGGCGGGGTAGGGGGAAGCCGAGGTGACCACCGAAGGCCGTGCCACGCTGACCTCATTAAAGTTCTTCGAAACAAGAGGGTTCGAAGCAATGGGAGGATACTTTTGTTTTTCCCTTTTCTACAGATCTCCATCCCACAAGCCACAAGCTCTTAAGACCAAATGGTCTTTGGGGGCGCGGTTGCACGGTAGCACCCCCATTTTCCAATCCGCAAGTTAAACCAAACTGCACAGGGTTGTTTTTTTAGAGTTGGAGCGTGGAAAGGGTCCGCAGGAGTGGAAGTGCGTGCCCCTGATGCGGGGGTGGGGGGGGGGCCGGGGCGGGCACGGCTGCGGCCCCCACCCGCCGGCTGTTTCAGCCGCCCTGGTATTTCTCAGTTGCCTGCGCCTGGTTTTTGAAACTATGCCTAAGTCGTGGCGGAAACCGGTAGGGTCAAAACTGTTCTAGTCGTGGACCCTGCTCCCCAAATCTCTCATCCCAACTGGGTCTTGGATCCAGGGTTGTGGAGCGCTGGGGTGGAGAAGCAGTTTAAGTTTGTCTGGCTAGGAGTTAAAAGCTAAGCCCCCATGGAGGGTGGGGGGATAGCGGGGTCTCCTCTAGGTCCCCCTCCCTGGGAATCGCTTGGCTCTCCGGGTCCGGTAGGCGGCGCCCTTCCTAAACCGCATCCGCGTCCGGCTCCCTCCTGGGATCTAATCACATTCCTTTCACTTTGGGCGGTTTGCAGTGCTCTGTTCAGTGCCTCCGTCCGAGTCCGCAGCTAATTGTGGGGGACAGGTGGACTAGGAGGCACGGCCGGCGTCAAAACCGCACGCACGAACCTCCTTCCCTGCCAACCTTCTAGATTCCAAGAGCTGCGCATGGCACCGGGAATGAGCGGCCTGGAGGGGTTTGCAAACCAGGAGGCCTTGCTGCAGAAACGGCTGGGGAAACGGCATTTCGGGCCTTGGTACCCGAAGTGTAGGCGGGAAGGAGGAAGATCCCTCTCCTGACTCCCAAATCCCATGAACTGATTCGGCCCCGCACAGAGGACGAAGAAAAGGGAGCCCAGCCGGTTACCGGTTTTGCATTGCCTCAGGGGACTGCCTATGAGACCCCACGCAGTGATCTCGTGACCCCTGTTGCTAGACATCCAGTGGCTTCTGGTCCCTAAGTGCCAAGGTAGGAGTTTCTTGGCGCCGAGAAACGGTCCAGCCAGGCGCAGGTGGCAAACCCCAGCACAGTCTCAGCACTTTGGGACCTTAGGCACTGCCTTGCACAACTTCTGCGTGACCAATCCATGCCTGAGAACAAACCCTGAGCCCCTAACACGCCGGAAGTTTTCCCCAGCGCGTCTGATAGGCTTCGCCTTCTGGAGGGCCCGAGACGCAGCAAAGGAGAGGCTCCGGGAGGAACTTGGGGTCCTACAGACACGCAACCACTTCTGGGGTTAAGCGCGGAAGACATTTTCTAAATGCCCCGAAGCCTGATTTGCCTGGCAGACACCTCCAAACTCAAAGTCGCTAAACACCAGAAAAGTTGCTGGCCACCGAAACCCAGCTCTACAGAGAGAGAGGGAGAGAGAGAGAGAGAGAGAGAAAAAAAGACGTAATTGGGTGCCAGTACTCAAGACCAAGTGCGTACAGAAAACCGCAGACCCTACAGAGGCCCAGGGCGGGAGGGATGCGGGCAGGGGGCAGCGACTCAAGCAGCAGCTGCCAAGCCCCCAGCGGTTTAGCTCCCCAGCCGGGAGGCTCCCCGCGCCGCCCCTGGATGAGGAGAAACGCCTGGCGCTGCCGGGTGCGCCGTTCCGGTTCCCAGGCAGCTAGGCGGGCATTCGGCTCCCAGCCCCGAGCCTTCGCGGTCTGATTTGGGAGGCCCGCGCCGCGCCATTTGCATATTCCCGGGAACACTGGGAGGGCTGTAATTTTCTTTTAAAAATCGTTGGGCAGGGTTTAGGGCCAGTGCTTCCAAAACCCCGCGGAGGTGGTGTTGTCCTTAAACTCTCTCTTAAGAGAAGGGGACTGGCCTATTCTTCTGACTCTTTTAGAAAAGGTGACTTCTGGGGCTGCATATTCAGCGGGGGTGAGGTGGGGGGAAAGCTGATGGTGAACCAGGCTGTGGGGGGAGGGAGGGGAGAATGGAGGGGGATGAGGGGGGAAAGGAGGGAGGGCAAGTCATCTCTGGAATTCAATTGTTTAAAAAAATCATTTATAATTAAAGGGACAAAATAAAATACGATCGCCTCATGCATATTTAATCATTCACACTTCCAGCTTTGAAACCATTTTCTCTGCGTGAATTTTCTCACTAATTTAAACCCTGAAGTCGACCGCTGTTCGCTAAAACATCTGGACAATGCAGCTTTCAAACTTGTTTAAATTCGAATACGCTTAAAGGAGACCCGCTGCAGGTTTTTAAAAAAAGAAATACCAAAAGCAACTCCAGTGAAACTTCGGGGTGTGTTTACAACATCGAGTTAAGGTTAAAGTCATCTTCAGTAGGAATACAAATATGTGCATTTTGATTTAGCCTAATTAAACCAATGTTGTGTAAACACAGTCCCTCTCTACAGTCAGGCTTGGGTTTACTAGAGCAAATTAATTTCCCTCGCTGGGGTATGTTTTTGCTGTAACACCCGCCCCCCCGCGCACACACACACACTCCCTCCCCCCGACCACTGAAAATTTCCCACGAAGTAAAACGCGTCCGGGTTCCAGATCTCGGGTGCAAAATGGAGCCGCCAGCACCGCAGCCAAGCCCGAATCCACAGCGTTGGCCAGCCTCAGGCGCAGGGCGTTGATTCTTCCTCATTTGGGATTCAGGTGCATTCTGACTTTTCATTTTGAGATGAGGTATGCAGGCTTAAAACGAGAAAGTAAAACCTCAAAATACTTTTGTAGCTACTCGGACTCTTGCATCTGAGCTGAGAAAAGTGCTAAAGCGACGACAAGCCTGATGGAGTCCACAACGTCCTCGTTATCTAGGCAAATGGCCTCGAACTTTTGAAGACCACTTGTCCAAAAAGAGGCCCATGGTGAGGGGGAGGGAACCTTTCGGGGGCTCCCCTTGTTTTCCCCAAGTGGCTATGGCGCTCCCTCCTCCCCTTCCGCCCAATGCTATCTCCGACTCTGCAAAGTGCAGGCTTGAAATTCAGGACAAGTGTGACACCTACCTGTGAAAGGCGGAAACCGTCCCCTCGCCAGTCCCTCTCGACCCCAGCCCGGCAGCTGAGCATGTACCTACTGAGCCGCCGGCCACCCTCTCAGTCTGGGATGAAATGTTCATAATGTAATCAAATCAAAAGAAGAGATCAGTGCCCAGATTTGAGGGGGCAGAGAAGACGACGGTGACTTGGGAAAGCCTTCCCTTTGGCATCCCTGAATGCTCCCGCCCGCATTAGCCCGAAGCACCCTTGAAATAGTAATAAGGGCTAAATCCGGCATAAAATCGAACTCATTAGCAAAGTTCACCAGCTGATTGCTTTGCATAAAACACGACACTGATTGGAAATAATTAGGTTAAGCGATGGCGCTCGGGTGGTGCGTGTCCCTAGCTGGCTTTGCCATCTTTTCTCCCTTCTGGGCACACACTTGGGTCTCTCTTCTCCTTCGTTCGAGGTCCAATCTCTCCCAAGGAGCCCGCATCAGTGATCCAGATCCGCAATCCGGGGAGGGCCAGGTTCCCCAGGGCTTGCAGCCTAATTATGGTTTTCCCCTGGCACACTTGAAGGTCTGAGGAACCTTTCAACACCCACTTTGAAAAAAGTTGCAGTTTGCACCTTTTGACCAAGGCAATGGACAGTTTATTGAGGCTTCTAAAAAGTAATGAGTGGCTCTCATTATGTTAAAATCTCTTTTAATTAAATATTTTGCATTTTACAAAGACGCCTGCAGTTTCTTTCACTTTTTAAATCTAAGCGTATAACCTGTTTTCTTTCTGTAATAATACTTTAGCTCATACCCAGCAGAATCAATAGGTGTAAAAAATTAAATTAAACTTGTATTTTTAAACTATGAAACAGTTTTGGGGGAAACACAAATGTATATATTTATATTACAAAAAAACATTAAATGCCTGTACAGGTGTCTTGATTTCATAATTTACTTCAAAGATATTGAATTATCAATTTAAATACAAAAATGCTACATTAAATATACAGAATAAGATTTAATACAAATCCTTTTTTAATTTTCCTTTTCGGTTGGTTAAGACATTTTTTTTTTTTTTTTTTTTTTTTGGTGTGTGGAGATGTTTACATTTTTATGTCATCCATCTCCATAAACTATAAACTTTTGAATAGGAGGGGTATTTCTCTCTCTCTCTCTCTCTCTCTCGCTTTCTCTCGGTGATGGAAAAATAACTGCCAAGGCCATGTTTTTAATAAATTAGAAAAGTCCGGGACCGACGCAGCCCGCGTTAAATGTCGGACATACCTTTCTTCAATTCATAGGGAGAGTCTTTGCACAGGTCTAGCTGAGACTGGCTCCGCAACACTTTCGGGTCTTTAGCCAAAGCGTCCGCTCGGTTCAACACGGTCTGGTTTAATCCATTGAAATGAGACCCCGGACCGGTTGTGGGGCCTGGCCCAGGCCCCGGGTGGCCATGAAGGTGTCCGAAGGAGCCATAGTTCGTGTAGCCGGGATAGAAGGGCGCAGTGTAATAAAGAGGCCGGGACAGCACTGTACCGCCCGGAAAAGGACACTGCGCCGAGGGCGAGCGCGACGGCGCCGGGGCCGGCGACGCACGGCTCCCTCCTAGGGCTTGCCCAGCTATGGGCCCGGAGCACGGTGGGCATGGAGAGCCTTCGCTCCCGCCGCCCCCGTCCTTGACCTTGTCCGAGGATGTGGCGATCTCTGCCAGAGACCACAGTTTGGGCTTGGCGAGCACTGCCGGAGGCGGCGGCGGAGGCGGTGAATGGATAACCGAGGGCCCGCCGGGACCCGGGGGCAGCTCTCCCGCGGCAGGATGCGGGCCGGATGCCGGCGCGCCCGTAGGGTAGTGAGGGGCCGGGTCCTCTGCCAGCCGCGCTGCCGCTGGCCCAGCCGGGGAGGGCCCGCCGGTGCGAAGGGGGGCCTGCAGCGCGTCGAGGCGGCCTTCGGAGGGCTGCTCCTTAAAATCCGAGTCGCTGAGGCTGCCCTCCGTCTCCTTGCCGGCGGGGGTAGGTGGCCCCTGCAGCCGTTCGCAGCCCGAAGCCTTCTGCTCAGCCCCTCCTGCGGGCGAAACCCAGGCTGTCAGAGGCTCAGAGGCAGTGCGGCTGGACCGGGTTCCCGCCCGCAAAGGCAGAGACCCCTGCCTCCAGCCTCCAGACCCCGTGCGCGCCCCCTCCAGGCTCCCCCTTTCCTTTTTACTCCCGCCCAACACGCCTTTCCCGGGTCCACCAACCTGCTTCGGGGCCCTCGGGGTCGCCCTTGTCCTCGGGTTTCTGGGGCTCGTCCTCGTCGTTCTTCTCCAGATCAATGTTCTCTTCCTCTTCCTCGTCCTCGCTGCGGTTCCGCGGCGTCCACGTCATTTTGTTCTCTTTCTTGAGGCGCCGGCGCGCGTTGGCGAACCAGGTGGACACCTGGGTGAGGGTCATCTTGGTGATGATGGCCAGCATGATCTTCTCGCCCTTGGTAGGGTAGGGGTTCTTGCGGTGCTCATTGAGCCAGGCCTTGAGGGTAGCGGTGGCGTCCCTAGTGGCATTCTTCCGGTACGCTGGGTCCCCATAAGGGTACGAACCCAGGGGCGCCGCGTAGGGGTGGTACCCCAAGGAACCCGCCATGCCGGGTGTGTGGTCGTAGGGAGAGCCCTGCAGTAGAGACGCAGAGAGGTGAGTGTGGGCCATGGTCTCCGCTCCCACTGGAACGACAGACGCACCCTTTTCCCTGCGCTCCCCGGGGTCTGTGGGCGGACGAGGCCCGCACTCCAGCTTTCTCTGGGGCAAGGCTGTCGGAGTTCAGACCCAGGAGCAACTCCTCCCCCTCCTCAGAAGGGAGAGGGGCCTCAATTCCTGAGTCAGGTCCTTCGGAGGCTCCTGAAGCTGTCCCGGCCTCAGTGCCACCCCGTAGGCCCCCATCTACCAGGGCACGTCCTTAACCCGGTGAGCAGATCTGACCACAGTGGCCGGGCCCTCCATCCAGATAGAGGCCTGGGCAACTGAGCCGACTCCGCGATCCGCGCGGGAGCGGCCGCACGTTGGACGCAAGGGGTAAAACAACGGAAGTCAAGGCTCTTTTCTTTTTCCAACCAGCAAAGAAACGCAGAAGAAAACCTGAGCCATGCCCGGGCACTCCCACCCTTCAAAAATGCTACCCCCAGACCGAAGTTACCACCCGGTCGAAAAATCCCGGATGCACCGCAGCTCGACCGACTTTTCAGAAATTTAATACCCCCAAATCGGATTGCGAAGATAGGATTACGGATTTGCAACATTTTGGAGGACTAATTAAAGGCTAGGCCAAACACATTTACATAGACTTAGCATGCTCCTGCTCAAATTCCGGGTCTATTTCTTTTGATCTACTTTTCCAAAATAACAAAACCAAAAATATAACATTTGCAGGGCAGCCCGGAGGTTACGTTTACACCAAATGCTGCTCTTTAATTGCAGCTACCTTTCCCCCAAAACCCCTTCCCGCCAGCTCAGCGATCCGAGCAAGACGCGGGTCTCAGTCCGAGCAACTCCTGAGTCCAAGGCCTGGGAGAAGCCGGGGGAGACAATCGCCCAAGTTTGCAGGGGCAGCGAAGCTTGGCGGGAGAGGTCGGTGTTGGCGCCTAGGCCTGTGTCCCCCTCCGCTCCCTCCCTCCCGCCGGGCCCCGGCTGCCCTCGCTCCTCGCCCGCAGCGGATCCCGCTCACGTACCACATACGACGAGAAGGCGGCGGCGGCTGCGGCCGCGGGGTCGGCGCCGTACTGGAGGTGAGAGTTGTATCCCGGCGAGGGCGCGGTGAAGGCAGTCGAGCCAGCGTAGGGCGAGAACGCGGAGCCCGAAGACGACCGGCCGAGCTCATCCGTGCGGGGCCCTGAAATGACGCTGGTGCTGTACGCCGGGCACGAGTAGAGCGCCAGCGAGGCGGACGGCTGGTACAAGTAGCCCTGCGGGTAGGACATGGCCACACACGGGCATGGGGCGCGCCGCGCCGCTGCCGCCAACGAGCCGGGCGGCGCCCTGCGAGGGCAAGCCGGCGGGCACCTGGCCTCTGGCTAGCCTGGGCCGCCGCTCCTCCGGCCCCGGCTCCGGGGCTCCGGCCCGCGGCGCCTCCTCGCTGGCTTCCCGCGCGCCTCTGGCTGCGACCGCGGCGCCCGCTCCTCTGCGCGCCTCCCTCGCCCCAGCTGGGCTTTTTTCCCCCTCCCCTCCCCTTGCTGCTTTCTCTTTTTTCCCCTCGCTCTTTGCACCGGGGGGCTCTGCTTTTGGCTTCGCAAAGGTCCTGCCAAGATGCTAAGTTGGAAATTGAGGATTCTGACGCCTTGTGCGCGCCCGAAGCTCCTCCTTCCCGGGGTGTAGTCGGTGGGAGGACTGGCAGGAGCCTCTGGGCGGCCGCAGCCAACCCCGCCGCCAGGCGCGCCTCGCCCTCTCCCTCTTCCTCCCCGGCTCCCTCTCCCGCTCGCTGGCGCTCCTCTCGCCCCTCCCTAGCGCCCGCCTCCCCTCCGCGGCCCCCCTCTTCCCCCTCCTCTTTGCCTCCCCTTTTCCCCTCCCCGGTCTCTCCCTCTCTCTCGCTTTCTCTCAGACTCTCGAGCGCCGGCCCCAGGATGACAACCACATCCTAGGCGCGTCGATCTCTTCCAACTTTCCTCTCCTGGTAACTCGGGGAGGAGCGGCAGTCCCGAAGCACGGCTGGCCCTGTAGCGGGTCTGGCCACCCCGAAGCACAAAGAGGACGAGGCAGCGGACTGTGCGCTAGCGAACGCTCTGCGCTCTCCTGGCCGCAGTAGATCTCGGAGTTAGCGGATTTCTTGTTCTCCCGCAGGCTGGGCTCCGAGGCCGTTCGTTGCCCACCCGCCTCTGGCTCCTTCCCCAAGCCAGGGGGTTCGAGAGCCAGCTGGAGATCCGGAATGAAGGTCTCTGGGAGAGCCGGTGGATGGCCCGCGCCCAGGGCGCAGGAAGTCCGGGAAGACTGCCACTCCGCGCCGGCAGCAGCAGGTGGGCGAGAGGCAGGCCTCAGACGACTGCAAGTCTCCGGTTCACCTTCCTTCCATCAAACCCCCTTCCGCCCCCCCGCCCCGCCAGTCAAACGAAAGACTGGGTGCCTGGGACTACGGGGGTAGCCTTTTTCTAGAGAAAAAGTGGTGGGCAAGAACTGCCAGACAGAAAATTAGCGACACCCGAGGAGGTCTCGGGACCTTCCCTAGCTCCACTTCCACGCCTCGCAGCCTCTTTCTCTCGGCTTTCCATCCGCTCGCAGCTCGCATCGCCTAGTCCGTTGTGGTCGAGGGTGCGGGTCCCCTTCCCTTTTGTTCAACTAAGTCGCGTTCCCTTCGCACGCACTCTCGCACCCGCCCACGCTCCACTGCAAACACTGGGCAGAGCAGTGCCCAACCCAACCACTGTTTGTTCAGGCGCTGGCGAGGCAGCAAACACACAAAACTGAGTCAGAGGTAGGGCCCTTGCCCACGAAGGCCACACAGAATACAAAACAGACCCTCTCCCCTTCTCTCCACCTCCCGCCGCCACAAGCCACGGACGCATGCGAACTCTGGGACAGACAGGGGCGCTGGTGAACCAGGACAGAGGCTGGCACAGGTTTGGGCACGCCGCGAAAGCTCGGGATATAGGGGACTTCGCATAATGGGGCCACACGCAAGCCGAAGCATAACTATATACAAAGTTTCTCTCATTGACTTTGACGGGCGAGATGTACTTTATTTCGTGAGCTCACACTATCCACCCACCCGCCCGCGGCACCAGCACCCGCTCGGCGGCGCGCCGCAGTGCTCGCGCGCCGGCTCCTCCCCTCCGTCGGCTCCCCTCCCACTAGACACCGCCCACCAAGAGGACGGACCAGTTGACTACATTCTCCGAGAATCCCCGGGTCCGCCCAGCCCAGTGCCTGACACCTCCTTCACCTATGATTGGGCGCTGGCCTCGCTGGGATCCGCCTACTAATGACGTAAGCCCACTTTCCTTGGCGTCCCGGCTCCAAAGGGGCGGGGTGGGGCGGAGCTTCGATCGCGCTATTGTCATGGAGACGGGAAGCCAGCGGCAGCGGCGGCTGGGACCGCGGGGCCGAGGTGGCTGCCAGCCGGCCAATGCCTAAGCGAGGCGGAGCGGCCCGGGCGGCCGGAGCCGGCCAGTGGCGGCCTCGCCGGTGGCCTCTTCCCGGGTTCGCGGTAGGCCCGGGTCGTCGCGGGGAGAGCCCCGGAGCAGCGTCCCCGCCCTGCTTCCCTCGCTCCCGCCTCTCGCGGCCCCACGGCCCCTCAGCGCCCGCCCCCAGCTCCGCCCGCCACCGCCCCTGCCTCTGGCGCTAACGGTCGGTAACGGTCCGCGCGCGCCGCCCGCCGGGGGCTCGCGCCAGCCACGAGGGAGCGTCCGCGACCTGCGCGCCCTCGCGGCGGAGGAGAGGTGAGCCCCCGCCCCGGCCGGACCCCTTGGCCGCGCCGTCCGCCCCTCAAGCCGCGTCCCTTCGTGGGCCAGGAGGACGCGGCGTTGTCCCGCGCGCTGCCAGACGTCCCGTGTGCGAGGGCCTGGCCCTTGGGCGGTGTCGGCGCCGGACGCGCCTCTTGGTTGTCGGCGTCCCCGGACTGGCGCGCGTGGGCGTGGCCCTTTGGTCCACGCGTGTCCTCCCGGCGGCCGCGGGTCTCGTCCGAGACCTGACTTTCCGGAGTGGAGCCATGGAGGTCTGTGCCCCCAAGAACACGAGTCTGTCACACAGACATCCTCATTACATCATCCTGCCACTCCGGCAGTCGCGCTTTTCCCCCCATCCCAACCTCCGCCCCGTGGCTTGTTTTTGGTTTGTTTTTAAAATTTTTTAACCCCTTTTCATGTCCTGTCTTGTTTTTGATGTCAAGGGCTGGAGAGACTCTTGCAAGATATCGAGGCATTTAGAATGTATGGTTCTGTTGCCGTGGTTGTCACCTCCTCTCTACGTCAAATTTAAGACTCATTTCTTAAGGATGTCTCTATTTTCTGCTTTATTTGCACATTGATGGCTCTGCTGCTCGGCTGGCCACGGCCGCTCGGCGTCTGAGATGGAATTGTGTTAATACGAGAAGGGGAAGGGCGGATCGTGATTAGCAGGCAGACCGCATGCAGATAGCATCTGGCGGGTTTTCTCCGTTTTTATATGAAAGCGTTCACTTTTTTGCTGGTAAACACGAGGTTTTAACTTTTTACTGGGATAGTGGTGACGATATGTTTCACTCTCCCCTCTTTCCTACTTGGTGTTTATCAGCTTTTCCGTTTGGGAACCTGCGTACTTGTTAGCGGTAGTTTCATTGGTCTCTTGACTCTTGAAGCTTTCTCTTTCAGCAGAGGTGGGATCTGAATCCCTCCCATCGTAGGTTACCAAGACTTTTCCCGCTTGCTTTCTGTTGCATTTGTATCTTTCCAAACATTTAAACTTACACTAGGGATAGGTTTGTTCATGTTATTTTTAACGTAGGACTATTAAATATTCTCATTTTAAAACTTCCTAAAGGTTTATTGGTTTGTCATGTCTGCACGGATCCAGTAACGCATAACTCTTAAATTTTAAAGCTTTAAAGTACAATTCGCAATTGTACTGCCAAGACATGGCCCTAAGAGCTTGCTCTTCAAGTTTTGTCTGTACAGTTGTCATTGTTTCAGTCAAGTAAAAGAGGTTATTCCTGTTTATTTAGTGTAATAGCTGTTTACAGTTAAAACTTTAAAGACTCATAAAAGTAGGTCTGCTGTATTTTAAAGATCTCATCATTCTTGTGGGAGAGACACAACACCAACACCAGGAAAGGCAACAGATTGTTTCTGTCATATCGCTTTGCTGTTTTGGAGTGTACTTAAAGGATTATGATTGATAAGGCTGTCTTGCCAGAGAATGTTGACACAGGTGTGCATCGTTATCTTAATTAAGATCCTGAGAAAATGTTGTCTATAAATGGGGACATAAGAAGGGCGGCATATTTTTGTACAGTTTTGCTTTTGGAGAATTTAATTGCACTTGAAACCTGTCTTTGAGCCTCCAGATTTTGTGAGCACTTTGGCAAGAGAAGTTTTAGAGAGAAATGATAGTTTAATGTTAAGTGTTCTGGCACGTACTAATGCTACTTGTGGCTTTTTGGCAATGCCTGTGTTGGCTTTCTTTGTGCTCTACCTTTGTGGAATAATGAATGGTTTCCAATTTCGAAAGAAAAGCATAAAATAGAGCAATATTTTATTAAGCAAACACATATTAGTGTTCAGAATAAATCTGTAGAGGAAGGCATGTTTAATGTGCAGAAACAGGAATATAATAAGGGGTAAACATAGAAGAAATTTATGCTATTTCGTTTTTTGGGTTTTTTTTTTGGAAAAGAAACAGTCTGCTGGGGTGCATTACTGATCTAAAACAATTTCTTTTTTATATCACTCACTTCCTAGCGAAAATGTTTACCAAATGCCTTGTTTTTATTTCCAGAAATAGAAGAAAACTGTTTTATTTCTTTCCAAATATTGTTCTGTGCATTTGAATTGATGAGTAAGTGAAGCTAAAGCATTTAGCCTCTTATTAGTTTAAGGATCTGAGTCATAACCTGGGTGACCACTAAAATAATATTATTGTTCTTTACTCCAAATCTCGAAATGCAAAAACACTGGCAAGATGGATGCTGTTGATTATATTGCCCTTGGCTTACCCAGCACCTAATACCCTTTAACATAAGTATTGCATTAAGATTTTCCCCTCTCTTTGTAGCTCAAGATTTTCTGGAAGCTGGCTGTCTATCAGTATGTATGTAAGAAGTGTGTATGTTTTTCTTTAATATTAAAACTCATTGTAGAAAGAGGAAAGTGGAGACCATAGGCATATGATCGGAAAAGCCAGGGGTACAGCTCACTCTTGACTCCAAGGCTAATTAGCTGGTTAGAATTACACGGTAAACTTAAAGAAAGACTTATGTAGATTTGTTTGCTAAAACTAAAAGAAGAGCATTGATTTTGAGATAATTGCTTTATTTATCCCCATACCATCTCCAATCAAAATTTTCTTTTTCCTTCTGGCAGCTATGATGAGTGGTATCCTTATGCTGTTATCATGTGTTATTTTGATATATTACATTAAAAGAGATGAAGTAGAAATATGAACTAATTATTCATTTTAATGAATAACTCATAATTATTACTAAATGTATACATTCTAGAAATCTTAGGAAAAAAATGTTCTTTAGTTGATAACAGGAACGTAAATGAAATCGTGTAATCCTGAGTGAATTAAACATATTCTTAAAAATACATTATGAACATAGCATCATACTTTGGAATAATGCTTTAACTTGAGGACAGTACAGCCTGTTTTGAGTGGTAGTATCTCATTATCTTTGTATATTTCTCTTCAGTATCTCTTTTGTGTTGACTCTTGTATTTTAACATCTTTTTGGTATAGTTGTTAGTTATTTATAGGGAATAATTTTTCTTAGTAAAATTGCAGCTGGTGCAACTCTAAGAACATGTCAAATACAGGAATTCTTTTTTCCTTGCTCAATAATGTCTGGTTTGCTTTCATAGCATACTCCAAAGTATGATGCTGAAGACTTATTTCTGCATAAATCTACAGTGTTTTTATAGCTGTAGTATGCCTAAGCACCAATTTAGCTTAGCAAATTAACTTAGATGCTTCAAAATTGAAAACCAGTATATTCTAATGTAGTTTGAGTTTAAGTCTTTATTAGTAAGGATGCACTTAACATTTGTTCTGGAGAAGAGAATATGATTTTCTCCTGCAGTTGTCATTTACTTAATCAATTTTTCTCATCTTTTCTCAGGCTAATGATATTCCACACCTTAATACAGCTTTTATTTGTTTATTTGCCATAATATGGAGTGATACCTTAGAGAAAATTAGATATTCGTATCTAATATCCCAAAAGTATTATTACTTAGTTTTCTGTGTTTCCTTAAACAGAATCATTTCCATTTTCTGTGTAGGTGATGAGTGTGATGCTTCCATAATACATTTGGATGTTGTCAGCTAAGTTCACTTCTGAACTAAGGGGTTCCTCCACATGTTGGCTGAAATTTGTCCTTGCACAACCCAAGGCTCATCTGCAAGTGAGTGTCTGCACACAGTTTGCTTGTACGTAGAGTCAACCCAAAATAGTATCAATGTGGGTTTTACCAAAGTACGGGCTAAGTACAGAATGTAGAGAATGTCAGTTACTTGAGGCCTTTGATTATTAAAAATTTTGATTAAACAAGAGTACAGTAAATAGAAAAATTTTAGATTTATGCAGTAAAACTGAATAATTTATTTTTCCTTATTTATCATGGAATTACTTTGAATAATTTATTTTTTAATGGTATAATTAGTAAAATTTATAAATTCAGTACTTTTCATAAAAATGAAAGTGAAGGTTCTGATATATTATACAAATAGAATTATTATTTAAGAGAAATAATCTCTTTATGCCTAATCACAATTTTTAATGATTTCAGTTACCTAGTTCTTTTAAGAATAAATTTAGTGAGAATATCAGTTCCAGTCATGGGTACCCAACTTTTTTAGTGACAAAGTGCAAACAGGTATATAAAACTTGTCATTTCTTATCAAAAAGAGGCTGCTGAATATAGGCGGATAAGAAAAGCTATGAGAAAGAATTATTTTGCAGAATATTTGTTTTGTCTAGTGGTCAGAGTAAGGAACTGAATTTATTGACACAGAACATCTTATTAAGTAAAAAAAAAAAAAAAAAAAAAAAGATTCTTATCTAACCCTGCAAAAAAAGCTCATTTTATGGAAGGCAGTAGTTAATATAGCCTCCAATAGAATAAATGTTTCTCTGTGAATACTTTCGGAGACATTACAGTGATTTTTAATGTAATATGAAGTGATATATAATAATTTTAAAATAACATCCTTGTGTTTTCCTATTACTGATTGCTTATGGAAATTGGGTTTCATGTATGACTGAGAGTTAAAGCATTACAGTAAGTTAGAAAACACAGGGCAAATAGAAAGAAAATGTTAGGCAGTGAGCAATCTGATTCCTTCCTGTTTGCCTTTAGGGTTAGTTTTTTGTTTTGTTTTACTTTGTTTTAAACCACGTATAAAGTTGTTGAATTTAAAAGATAAGAGGATTGAGTGTTTTTTTTTCTTTTTCTCCTGAGGATAAATGTAGGAAAAAATCTAAACACATGCAGATGGGTTGAGTTTTATATCTGTTATCAGCCACATTTATTAAGATTCATATTTCATCTATATTAAAGGTATTCAAATATATTAAAATTATAATTTTTTTCTAATAGATGTGCGGGTGTTCCCACTCTTGAAAATATGAAGAAAACATGTCCTTTCAGCAATAATGGGTATGGCTGATTAATTGAGAAGGTTGTATTAAGTCTTCTTTAGTGGAAATAGCTGAAGAGCATGCTTTTTGAGAAATGTATCTTCTAGGAATAAAATCAATTGGTAATTAAATTGTAATTCTGGGAAGGAAGGAAGTGGTGCAAAAGATGAAGCTAACTATTCCTGTTTTTCTCTTTAAGAGTCTACAATTCATAATGGAGCTACTGTACTGGCTGTTGGAAGGAGGAGATATTGAAGATAGGGAGGTAATATTATCTCTTTTAAAAGAATACTTTCCTATAATCCTGAACCTTTATTACATATAAGAATTTTGTCCAGTAGACAGCAAATTTTTTTTTTATTTGGTATATGGAAACAGTTTTATTTTCTTCTGCTAAGTTTTTGCGCCTGCCTCTTCTAGTGCTATGGACTGCATTGGAAGAGCTGAGAAATATTATTTAGCCATACTCAGCATCCTTAAAATAGCTTCTTTCTGAGAATTAGATCTGCAAAGGTGTCCTGCACAGTTCTAGTAGATGTCATTTCAGTTTGTGGTTGATGTGCATACATTTAGCATGTTGTTTAACTGTCCTCATTCACCTCCCAGTTCCTTGTTGCCTTCATTTGAAGGAATTTGTTTTCTGCTGGGTGATTTACTGCCAGACATGACCAAACTCTGAGTAGAAGACTTGGTGGTTGGCAACGGGTTCCAGTGCTCTGCTAAGAAGTTAGTTGGGCCCATCCTGGGACATAGTGTCTTGGAGGCCAGGAGCTCCTGCACACAGGTTCTTTTCCTGGTTCAGAGCCTTAGGTGCCTTTCCATTTTTCATGTAATCTTTTCCTCTCGCTAGGTTAGCTTGCTACTTACTTTGCAGCTGTTGCAGGGATTCACATGGAATGGAATGGAGGGCTCTCTTTTATTCTAGGTGATTTCTTTGATAATTTACCCATGTGCTTTTCCTTTTTTGAAAACTAAGTGGTGTTTAAGGATAAAAAATTCTTGAAGAACAAAAATTGGGTTCAATTTGTATTCATCAGAAAAGAGTCTATCCTCTGATGCTATTTAGCGACATTGAGTATACAGGCTCAATTAAAAAGAGAGTAAAACCCTTTTACAATAGGACGATTGTCTAATGGTATTTATATCTGTTTTCCTTTTTAAGGAAAATAATATACTTTTCTAGGCATCAAAAATATCTGCCCCCTTCACTGAAGTTGGCATACAACCTCCTCCCAACCCCTGACACTCCATTTGACTGGCTTAAAAAATCTGCTCTTTGAACTACATCTGGGGAGGAATATTAATAAAACAATGAAGGACTTCATGGTGTCTAGTTATGTAATTAGGAAATTGGTTAGAAATGTGGCTAAAACCAATTTCTTTCATTAAAAAAACTAGTGTACATTTAAAAACAAAACCTTCAGGAAAAAGACTCTTTAATCTTTAAGTCGAATAGTATTTTTGGTTAACACAGCAGGAAGGGGAAATATACCAATTTCAGTTCTTTTATTCATGCCTAAATAGAGGTTGTAAGCAGCTAAGGAAGCGATTAAAGTGTATTCTAGAAGAAAATGGTGATATTTATCAAAGTGATTACTTGGAAAGCAGTTTACATTTGCAAAAAAATTCAATATTATGACCTTTACCAACTTTTACACATTATATACTTGGGTTATTACGTATGGTATAGCTTGTGTATGGAATGCAAGGGCATTTTCGAATTGCCTAGGTCTTGCTGGTCATCTTGATTATGCTACAATATTACAAAGTTAAAATGTAATTTTTTTAATAGAAGGGAAATATAAATTTCATATCTGGGCAATTGAGACCTTTAAACTTACTTTAAAAGTATGATCTTGGTGTCTATAACACTGTTTTGTCTTTACTATTTTGACGGACTTAGGGGTATTCTACAATTCAGATATCTTACATATTAATTCCAAATTTTATTCTCTGTAATGGATTTTTAAAATAAAAGGTATATGTGCTTCAGAGAGCAAAATTTTGAATCATGAGCTAATTTAATAAGCATCAGATTATAGAAAAGCAGCCTTGATTAATTTGGAACTGTGAAAGGGTTCAGGTAAAACTGTTTCCAGCTGAAATTTACTAATGCAGCAACCATTTAAATTAAATGTTAACATAATAGTGATGGCATTTTCTCCTCCCCCTCCTTGTGGTTTTGTCCAACTAGATGTTACAGAGGCAGTTGCACTGACTGTTAAGTGTTTAAATGATGACACCATTATGTGAAGTGATTTTGAAATGAGAGATTCCAGCCAAGAATTACATCTGCTCCCATCTCCTTCAAATCATACTCTCTGGCAGTACAGATTATGATTGATTTGTTTGTGACAGATTGCAGGAAACAGTCATTGATTTTTCAATATTTTACCTTAAAATTATTTACAGTTGTAACCATGGGGAGGTATTTCCATGGGCTGTCAGCCCCTGAAAGACTGGGATAATATTCCCTGCTCTCTGACAAGACAAATTACCTGTAATGAGTGCAGTAGCTGAAGGGTATACTTTTATTTTAAAATATGTCAATAACCCCAGTGACTAAACGAATATTGATTTAGCATAATGAAGCCTGAGTAATGTGAAAATGAGCTTTTTCAAGGGGCATGGTAAAGTCTTTCTTTTTAGCTGGTTGTAAGAAGCTTTTCATTCTTTTCGGCTAGCTGGTAGGAATATAAAATTTTATAAGCAAACCATCAGGAATGATAGTATTGTTTCTGATAAGCAGTATCCAAATATTTTGACCCTGCTTTAAGTGTTTTTTTTTTTTCTCCAAATCTTATTTTGAGTCTGAATTTTAGTCATAGAATACCTACTGATTTGTTTGATGCAGTCTTTAACTGACAATATTTTTACAATTTCAATATGTTTTGCATTGGAATCTCCAGTAAGGAATATTAAAATACATGTACAATCATTTGTAGATGATATCATAATTATATTAAGACATTTCAAATGGGCTATTGTAGTATTTAATGTGCCGTATTTTATGGTAGAGTAACCCTCGGTCTCTGGACATCAGATTGCTTTCAGTGGGAATGAAGATTAATTTACTTCAGTCCTGATTTTTTAGGCATCAATGCATGTTTTCATTTTTGTCAGACTTTTCCCCCCTTTTAATGTAATTCTCAACTTTTATGTATTTCCCAATACATAAAAAATAAAAAATTTATTTTAGTCCATCAAGGTATCTGAAGATTTTATGCCTAAGTATCTCCATATCTAACTCGATAAGGAAGGAAAATAGGATAAACAATGCTGGTAATATAGAGCAGAAAAGTAAGTATTTGAACAGGATGTCAAACTGATGTTTCATGGGAACCTAACTGATTTTATTGTAACTAATAGTAATTTTATTTAAACCAATCGGTAAAACCTGTTTAGAAATTAAAAATGAGTTAGGAATTAAAGAAAATTCGGATGGCTCATTGTGAGTGCTAGTTGTCTTGTAGGATGTCACTGGAATGTTGAAATAAAAAATATAAGTGTATCTTTTGATGGAAAAAAGGAGTCTCTAGAACACAAAATTATTGTTTTCTTTTTTCCTCGGGAGTTTGCCTAAGGGTGTGACAGATGATCTGTCACTTGACTTAGTAGTGTCCTGCAATAAACTGGATGCTTTATAAAATAGTAGACCTGTGATTTCATATGCTGTAGTATTTCATTTCTCCATAACCCTCCAAATTATTTTTGCTTTTCTATAAAAGGACCTTCAAAATATTGAAATATGAGGGATGTGCCATCATCATATGTGAAACTAGTCACCCAAATTCTTCAACCATGAATTGGATTTATAGTTTTTTAAGTCAACATAGTAACCATAGAATTACTTACATCTTCCAGAAAAAAGAAGGATACAGATTAATTTTTTTCTCAATAGTTTCTTAATACGTTTAGATATGGAAAATAAAGCATAAAGACAAATCTATGCTAAGAAAACACCCAGTTTATTTTGTAGTAAATAAATATAGTCAACATCTCCTGAGCCCTCTTTAGTTTGAACTAAACTAAGCATGTGTGTTGGTGTGTTCATTTCATACTTTATGTGTAGAACCATGTGAATTAAATTTAAGCAACATGTAAAGTAGGGGAAATAGTTTTCTGGGGAAATTTTTCCCTTTTGGATGCTATGCCCTTTTCCATTGTTTTTCTCCCCTTGAAAGCAAAAAAAAGTACCCTACCCCTGTTTTCCTTTAGGGAAAAACTATTCCTATAAAGTATTTTTAAATCATGCAAGTTATTGCCTAGGGACAGCTAAAACATTTGTTTTTAAAACGGAGAAAATGCCCCTGCTTTAAGATCGTCTTGTATTTGTATCCATTAAGACAAACAGTTTACTTTGTTACGGTACATACCAATCTACTTAGTTAATTTTTTTTTCAGAATTCCTTTACTATGTTTGGTTTGACCTCTTGTGATAACTTAATATGGGAACAAATTAGCATATAATTCTATTTTCCATGTGACCTCAACCAGTTGCAGAATTGAACACCACTTATGGGGGGCAATTTGATAGTTTATAGACTATAGCATTAATTGTTCCCAAATGTTCAGTGCATCCTGGCTAATGTGTTATTAAAAGTGTTTTCAAGTAAGCAGTTAGAGGAGGCACTTCACCCCTATTACTAAGTTATTAAAATGCCTCCTAAAGGTAGCATTTGAAATTAGTATACATAATTGATTAGTAATTTGTCTTCTCCCAAGCATAAAACAGCATAGCAGAGCGAAGTGTGACCAGTGAAGTATAAGATATTAGGGATTGATGGTGACAATGATCATGATAACTAAGTGGATTTTTTTTTTCTTTTAGATTCGGCCATCGGTCTTTGAAATTTCCTGTGATATGTTTCTATCTAAATGCAAAGGACATGGAAAAGTCAAAGTGCTCAAGTGGTTTAAATATGTTTTGGATGTTCCTGCTTATAGGCTACAATATTTTTCCAATTAAAGTCCTCAGTTGTCATGTACAAGGTGGGGTTAAGCTCTTCTTGATTGCCAATTTTACTGAAAATGCTTAGTGTTTTATAGTATCACTGAATATTTTTTGTTTTAGCCAAAGTATAGGAAAAAATAAAATAAATTGTATTGATTGACTTTTTTCTAAAATGTCTTTATTTGATTGAATGAATGTTTATACTTGAAAAAAAGGTTTAAAAAAAATCCCTTTTTCTATCATAGTCATTCTTTTGGCAATCAGATATTATGAGACTAGATATAAAATAACTTTCTAATGTGACTCTTATATTTATGGGAGGAAAAAGACTTGAAAGGTAGTTCTCTGCGTATTTTAATTCTCTGTGATAGTCTCTCTGGAATAGAATAGCTCTTCCTCAAACAAGTCTATTGGCTCACTTCATATACAAGAAAACGTTGCCCTAACTGGCAGAGTTTGATCTCTGTAAAGAAGGCTGACATCCACCTCCTTCACGGAATTCCTGCATTTGGGTCATTGAGGTAATGACAGATTACCTTGCCATTGGGAAATTCCTTGTTGTGGCCTTCATAGCAGCTATGGAAAGATGGAAGAATTTTTCTGTACAGACAGCTCTCTAGCCTCTATGGTGTGGACACTGTGAAGGGGTATATCTGGTGAGAAGGAGTGCTTAGGGAAGGAACTAAGAAGGTCCACGAATGACAAAGAATCCTAGGGCTTATGATGAATTCTTAAGCTTAGATCTCAGAGTTTTAAGTTTATTAGGCTAGAGAGATTCCCTTTTTTATTTTTAATTAAACTTATTTTTTTCAGATGTATAAGTTCACATGCAGTTGTACAAAATAATACAGATATTGTTGAACACAACCCAGTTTCTCCCAGTAGTAGCTTCTTACAATATACTGTATAGCAAAGCATCACAACCTGGATATTGACATTGATGCAGTCAAGATAGAGAACATTTCTGTCACCAGAAGGATTCCCTCATACTGCCGTTTTATAGCTACCCCTACTTCCAGACCATCTCACTCCTTCCTTAACCCCGGCAACCACTAGCTTGTTCTCCATTTCTATAATTATGTCTTTATAAGAATGTTATATAGTTGGGATTAAAGTGTGTAACCTTTTGGGGCTTGACTTACCCAGCATCATTTTCTGGAGATTCAGCTTGTAGGTGTCAATAGTTTGTTCCCTTTTTCTGGTTCAGTAGTATTCTGTAGTATGTGTGTACCACATAACTCATCAATCAGGACTTCTAGATTGTTTCTGGTTTTTGATTATTACAAATAAAAGTGCTATAAATATTTGTGTAGAGGTTTCTGTGTGAACATAAACTTCCATTTTCCTGGGACAAATGCCCAGGAGTGAAAATTGTGGGTCATATGGTAATGACATTGAGTATTTTTTTTTAAGACTAGAATTGATTTTATGTCTGAGGGGGAGGCAAGGAGAGACTTTTTATTTTTGTATTGTTTTGTTTTAACTATATTTGTTTATGATTTTAATACATAAAATCTTAACATTAAGTTGTAGCCAGATATAAGAAAGCATTTTTCTAGAATCTGTACTTTATTCTTATTTTTAAAAAGAAATACTTTAAAGAGAAAAAATTGCTTTATCAGCAAACAATTTCTATGTAAAGGAATAAAAGACACATATACTCTTGGAAAGATGTTGCAAAGCTGACAGGCAACTTTGGGAAATTTGAGGGCAGAGACTTGACATTCAAGGATGTATTATGATAGTTTCTGAACTGATAGACTTGAGCTTTTGTCACTACCCTCAGGCCTGCAGTTTTTATTTGTAGAATTAACTCTATCTTATAATGTTTTGTTGAGTGCTGTTGCAGAAAAATGCTCATTTAATTCAATTATATACACTCGGTAGGAAAAAGAAATAAAAAGTACCTTTTTTCTAGTACATGGCCCCTAAAATGACAACTTAACACAAAGCAGACTGGAGGAAAAGCTCTGTTTCCATCAAACTCTGGTGGAAAATTTATGAAGTTATATTATGCTTCCTGAAACATAGTGACATAGTACAGAACCATGTATACTGTATTATTGTGGAGCGCCACTGAAAGAATTTTCAAGGATAATTTTTACTCTGATTTTTCATCATGTATATTGACTTTATCTGTTTATTTATTTATTGAGATGGAGTCTCACCCTGTCTGCCAGGCTGGAATGCAATCTCTGCTCACTTGTGCGATCTCTGCTCACTGCAACCTCCACGTCCCAGTTTCAAGCGATTGTTGTACCTCAGCCTCCCAAGTAGCTGGGACTACAGGTGCACGCCATGATACCTGTCTAATTTTTGTATTTTTAGAAGAGACAAGATTTCACCATGTTTGCTAGGCTGTTCTCAAAACTCCTGTCCTCAGGTAATACACCTGCCTTGGCCTTCCAAAGTGCTGAGATTACAGGCTTAAGCCACCGTGCCCAGCCAGTAACATTTTATAGTCAATATACATGGCCGGCACGGTGGCTCATGCCTGTAATCCCAGTACTTTTGGAGGCTGAAGTAGGTGGATCACCTGAGGTCAGGAGTTTGAGACCAGCCTGACTAACATGGTGAAGCCCATCTCTACTAAAAATACAAAAATTACTCAGGCATGGTGGCACGTGCCTGTAATCCCAACTACTTGGGAGGCTGAGGCAGGAAAATCGCTTAAACCCAGGAGGCAGAAGTTGCAGTGAGTCGAGGTCGTACCACTGCATTCCAGCCTAGGCAATGAGCGAAACTCCATCTCAAAACAAAAAATGTTGCCAAGGATGAAACATTGGACTGGTCACAGTGATCCTTCTAACAGCGGTCAGTATTCAAAATCTAGCATTTTTTTCGAGTGAGGTACTAGACATAGGCAGCCCCAATCTTTCAATACTCATGAATATAATTTAATCTTTTTAGTTCATTATGGTCATGACCATAGTGAAATAAATGACTCAAGATAATACAATAGTGTTTGCCTTTTAAAATGACCTGGGTAAAAGACAGGATGTACACATGAATCTGAATACCAGCACAGTCACTCATTGAGCAGTGTTGAAGCATCCCATGTTCTGGCACTTCCAGCACTGGGAAGCCATCAAAAAGAAGGCACTACAGCCCCCGTTCTCTTAGTGTAGCTTGCATAGCTGTTAGACTAGGGGGAAAAGTAAGAAGAAACTGAGAAACCTATCTAATTATACAATCAAATCCAAAACTTCCAGAATTCAGAAGGGCAAAGACAGTAGAACTCCAACTGATGGAATAGGCATTGCAGAGAGAGCCTTTTTTTTTTAAGTTTTTATTTGTAATTGACACACATTATATGTAATTGACACATATGACACAGTACACATTTATACAGTGACATTTTAATACATTTACATATGTGATGATCAAATCAGGATAATTAGCTTATCTGTCAAAAACATCATTTGTGATGAGAACATTCAAAATTCTCTCTTCTAGTTTTTTGAAATACATAATGCAATATTGTTAACCACAGTCAACCTACTATACAATAGAACACCAGAACTTACTCCTTTCCATCTGTAATTTCAGACCTATTGACCAATCTCTCCTCCTCGCCCCCCTCCCCAGCAAAAGGCTCGAATCTTGAAGGAGCACATCAAATAGAGGGAAATAAACTCAGACATGGTTTGATGAAAACGTGGTGGAATATGGTTTGGCTAGAATTTCAAATTTGGGGCATCATTACCCAAAAGTATTTAACAGCTTTCTATGGTTTAAGGAATTCACTAAAAATGAGGCATGCTTTGTTAAAAAGAAAAAAATATTAGCAATCTTTAAATTTAAATATGTGGGTTTGCATGAAAAACAAATGAGTAGCCTTGAAAAACTAGCTCTTTGAAGAGTCTGTAAGTTCTGAGGCTTTGTGTGTGTGTGTGTGTGTGTGTGTGTGTGTGTGTTTATGTGTAAAACATTATTTTCCTCCTTTTGTGTTTGATAAGAAGGAAAAAGACTACACTTTTCTGGTCTTTTAAATGCATAAACTATAAGACTATAATACTTTTTAAAATTTTTCATTAATCTGAGGCTTAAAATAACAAAAGAACTTAAAACTCTAGTGGAAGAGCTGCAAAATTAAGACTGTAAGATCACATATAGATAAAAAGTTATATAAAGTAGGCTTTGGGCCACCAGGCACGATGGCTCATGCCTGTAATCCCAGCACTTTGGGAGCCCAAGGTGTTGGATTGCCTGCGCCCAAAAGTTTGATAGTAGCCTAAGCAGCATGGTAAAACCTTTTCCATACAAAATACAGAAAAGAAAATATTAACCAGTTTTTTTTAACTTCTTAGCTGCTTGGGAGGCTAAGGTGAGAGGCTGGCTTAAGCCTGGGGAAGTCGAGGCTGCAATGAGTCATGATTGTCCCACTGCACTCCAACCTGGCAACAGAGTGAGACTCTGCCTCCACACACACACAAACATACACACAAAATGACTTTTGGTAAGATTATACACGGAGCTTATGGCTTTACTAAGAAATTATTTTGAGCAAACTAAGAAAACACAAGTATTCCTGTACATTACTTTGTTAAAGCATACAGGATAGTAATAGAAAGCTAAGAGCCTTTTCTAAATGTGCATCCAATTTTAAGAGGCTAAAATAAGAAGCACATATAACCAAGACCCCGTTAACTTGGGAACCTAGAAAACAGAAGATGTAAGTTTCTATGACAGTTTCTTTAAATTTATGTAAATCATAAATTTGAGCAAGGTAGTTATAAAAGACATTAAAGTTAAGGTACTCAGGATTTTATATGTAATAATATTGATTCCAATATCCTCAACTCCAGCATTGCCAGTGAGGAGACAAAAATGAATTGTATTTTATGAAAGGGCTATATTAGGCCAGTGACTTCAATGTTACGAGTACATATAATGACAAAGCATTGTGGAATCATCTTGTACTACTGTTTATGTAGTAGTTAAAAAAAAAATAAAAAGAAAATGGTACAATTTTAGACAATTTAAAAAAAATTTTACAAATACTGCAAGTCATAGGTTGGTTGCCACTAGACTTCCTGACTGCAGTGGTTGGTATATTCACTGAATATTCTCTTAAAACACCAGGCACTTTATGATTTTGTCTATAATTGTTTATATATTTTTTCTCCACGTTTCAGAACAACTTACTGCCAAGTAACTTGTTGTACTTGCCAGCTTTAAGTATGAGTAAAGTGTCAGTTGCAAGACACCTCTGTGCACTATTTTTTTTCAGAAGCCTATTTATTCAAAATACCTTTTCACTGCAGTGCATAAAAATAGCAGGCCATTTCCACTTGTAGGCTTTTGAAGCTAGAGAAGACTTGTTTTTCAGATAAGGAAACTGAGTCCCAGCAAGGTGAAATGACTTGCTAGTAAGTCATAGGATTAAACTTATTTTTTTACTCCAAAGCAAATTCTTCCAACTTGAAGATGCTTGTCCCAACTTCTGGAAATTTACCTTATCAGTGTTTGTATCACAACCCCATTCTTAATAATATTTTATTCACATTAGAAATAAATGTCTACTTATCATTTGTACATGTCATGCAAACATTTTGGCACCATATGTGGGTACAAGTAGAAAGTATCAGCATGTTCATCTCAGAACTGGATTTTATCCAATAGAATGTTCTGTTTATTCATTGGTATTCATGCGTACCTGCTGTGTTTTAACATTGTGATAAATCCAGGGAATCAAATATGAATACAAATATTCCCTGAATTCAACAAAGTGGGTATTGGCGAGACACAATGGTGAATGGCATGCAATCTTTACCCTGGTGGAGCTTGGAGCTTAATACCTATTGTAGAGATGGGGCCATACACAGATCATTTCAGCACAGCATGTTAAGGGGGAGCTCCAGGGATAATGGGAGTACATGGGCCCAGTCCCTAATTAAATCTGATGGAGTGTTGGCAAAGTTAAGGAAGGCTTTTTAAAGGAGAGCACATTGGGTTTGAGCCCTGGCAGGAACAGGGTTCCAGGCAAGGGGAACAAAGACTAAAGACAAGGGAGAACTTTGGAGTACTCCAGTGTAGAGGATCATGAGATGGGAGAGAGAGAAGAGAGCAGGCACAGGCAGAGGCCAGGCTGTGAAGGGCTTTTATAAGCCTGCAAACGGACTTGCATTTCATCTTGCAAACAGCGGGTGGCAGGATGGTGGTGGGGCCTTAAGGTTTTATACATTTACCTGACCGGGTCTGCATTTTAAATATATCACTTTGGTGGTAGCGTGGGCTGTGCATTAGAGGCCAGCAAGATTGCGTGTTAAGAAATCAGTAAAAAGAAAGAGAAAATAAAATAAAAAAGAAATCAGTTAGGTTTCAAGTAGTTGTTGGCCTGAGCTAAGAATGGCCAGGGGAAGGAGAGAAATCGGTGCATTGCTGGGAGATGCTCAGATGCTAGAAATAAGTGGACTTGATGACTGATTACATGTGAAGGCAGAGGAAAAGCATGTCAATGGCATCCAGGGAGCTTAAACAATTAGGTTGTAGTGGAGTGGGGGTGTTTTGAGTTGGGACCCAGGAGAAGCAAGTCTAGAGGGAAAAAGATCCATATTCAGTGTGGGCCCAGCAGTTGGTTTTGAGGCACAAGTGAATTATCTAAGGGTTCGGAATCCATTTTTTCATATTGTTGCATCTGTTTTCCTCTTAAAGAGCAAATTTCTCAAGAAATATGTCTCTTTTCATTATTCTGTCGTCGTTTTGTGTAATACAGCTACCATGGTCCTGTGTAAAGCCAGTTGTGAGACAAGCTGTTCAATACTGTTGGGCAACGTTTTGAAAACAATGGGTCTCGGTAGTATATGAAGGGAGGAAAGAATGTTCCTAGCTCTAGTTGTCCTGTAAGCATTTCAGTCAATTAAGTATAGTAAATTTCTACTGTGCATAGCAATTAATAGGAGTAAAACATTTCAGAGAAAAAAACACATTTAAGCATATTTTTGTTTTTAGAAATTTGATTAGTTTGGTTACATATGCCCAAATGATTAGTATCTTCAGGTTTTCATGTAATGTTACATGCGTCTTATTACCTCAAATAAACATTCTACAAATACAGTCATGCACTGCTTCACGATGGAGATAATTCTGAGAAATGCTTTGTTAGGTGATTTCATTGTTGAATGAACATCATAGAGTGCACTTACACACGCCTAGATGGCTTAGCCTACTACACACCTCGAATTATGGTATAACCTATTGCTCCTAGCCAACACAGCTGTTAGCATGTTTACCGTACTGAATACTGTAGGCAGTTGTAACACAATGATATTTGTGTCTCTAAACATGTCTAAATATAGAAAAGGTATGGTAAAAGTATGGTATCATAACCTTATGGGATCACATATGCAGTTTATTATTGACCAAAATGTTGCCTTGTGGCACATGACTGTACTCCTTCAGCGCCTACTAGGTACTGGGTACTGGGACAGCATTGGCCATAAGTGGGGACCACCATAGCCATACTCCCTCCTTCACAGAGTTTATAGCCTGACTGTGGATTACAAACCCTGATATGATCTTCCTGTCTGCATCTGCTTAATATTATTAACATACATCGTGAGGACAACTTACAACTCTTCTACTCTAGAAGAGTGAACATCTGTACCTCCAGAAGGCACTTCCGTATTCAGAGGTAGAAAAAGGAAGGAAGGATTCAGTACTGCCTTGATTTTTTGCCTGTTATGGTGGGGCTGGTGGAATTGTTCCTCAGAGCAGAAACAGGACCAGATACGGACCGTAGCTCCTGTTTATTCCTAAGTGGCTAAGAAATAAGGAGTTATCATTTGTTTGCTCAAAAAGGTGAAGACAAATAAAAAGAGAGAGAGTGATTGAATACACAGGTTTTAGAATTAGAAGGAAGTTGGAACCTGGTACTTCCTTGACATTTTGATTTTGAAAACCTTGAAATCCACTGAGAAGCTGAACTAATGTAGACTTAATTTTAAAACCAAATGGGATAATTTTTTCAGCAAAGCACAATACATTATTTCTGTATTTTTAATATTTATTTATTTATTTATTTATTTATTGAGACGGAGCTTCACTCTTGTTACCCAGGCTGGAGTGCAATGGCACGATCTCGCCTCACCGCAACCTCCGCCTCCTGGGTTCAGGCAATTCTCCTGCCTCAGCCTCCTAAGTAGCTGGGATTACAGGCACACGCCACCATGCCCAGCTAATTTTTTGTATTTTTAGTAGAGACAGGAAATTTTTATTTTTTTATTTTATTCTATTTTTTGAGACAGAGTCTCACTCTTGTTGCTCAGCCCACCGCAATCTCCACCTCCCAGGTTTAAACAGTTCTGCCTCAGCCTCCCAAGTTACTGGGATTACAGGCATGTGCCACTGCACCCAGCTGATTTTGTATTTTTTAATAGAGACCGGTTTTCACCATGTTGGTCAGGCTGGTCTCAAACTTCTGACCTCATGTGATCCACCTGCCTCGGCCTCCCAAAGTGGTGGGATTATAGGCGTGAACCATGGTGCCCAGCCTATTTCTGTATCTTTTCTGTGCCCAGCCTTAACTCTGTTCCTCATTGTTAAGGGAATGATAGCCCTTCCATTGTCCAGTTAATCCCTTGTTTTCTCTTTTCCACTTTCCCCTGGTATCTTACCTCCTTCTATATCTTAAAATTCTCCCTCTTAATTTATTTTCCTCACTTGCTCCCATTCTAAAATATCCCCTCTAGACCTACTCTGTTTCTGTGCTCCACTGGGAGTATTTGCATCCCTTACTGAGCTTTTAGGAAGAAGTCTGTAGAAAGATGTCTTTCTGTTGGCTTTCCCACTCTATTTTCTCATTCATCCCCATGCCACCTGGTTTCCTTTTCTTTTTTCCTTTTGTTTTCTTTCTTTTTTGTTTTTTTTATTTTATTTTATTTTTTTGGAAACAGAGTCTTATTCTGTCACCCAGGCTGAAATGCAGTGGTGTTATCTCAGCTCACTGTAACCCCTGGCTCTCAGATTCAAGCAATTCTCCTGCCTTAGCCTTCCCAGTAGCTGGGATTATAGGTGCCCACCACCACACTCTGCTAATTTTTGTATTTTTAGCAGAAACATGATTTTGCCACATTGGCCAGGCTAGTCTCAAATGCCTGACCTCAAGTGATCTGCCTGCCTCAACCTCTTAGGGTGCTGGGATTATAGGTGTGAGCCACCGTGCCCAGCCTGGTTTTCTTAGTTTGCTGAAGGCCTAGTTGCCAACTTTGATGGTTTTCAGCCCTCATCCTGCTTGCTCTCTCTGTGCAGGGAACAATGTCCCTCATTCCTGGGTTCCTCCTTGGCTCCTGCCTGTGTTGCTTTTGCTGGCCACCTAGTTTGGTGTATCTCTCAAAGGTTGCTGCTCTCTGGAGCGCTGCCTTCCACCTCAGTGCTCTCCTTGGCCCAAGACTGAGTATGGGGAGCTCAGCTGTCTACCGGGACACTCCTGATTGCACCTCCTCTGTCCTGAGCCTGCCTCTTTCCACACCCTCCTCCTCATCATGCCTTGGATCAGGTCATCGCTCTTGCCCCAGTTCATGGACCCAATTAGTCCATGTTCCTCCCCATCAGGTTGAGTCAGTTCTATCCTCTAGCCCCCCTCAAAGCTCACACCGGGGTCTGTTTCACCATCAGAAATACTTGAACAAAGGGCTGGGTACACAGGGTTGTGGAATCAGCATCTCCATATTTACAAAGACCACAGTCCACAGTGTGACTCCAAGTGTGCTCCATGGACTGACGGCCCACATATATTAAAAAAAAAAAAAAAAGACTTAATTTTTAGAGCAGTTTTTGGTTCATAGTAAAATTGAGCAGAAGGTACAGAAGTTTCCTGTATACCCACTACCCCTGCTCATGTACAACCTCTCTCATTGACATCCCACACTAGAATGGTGCATTTGTTGCAATTGCTGAACCTACGTTCACACATCATTAACATCCAAAGTCCACTGATTACATTAGGGTGCACTCTAGGTGTTGTATATTCTATGGGCTTGGACAAAGGTATAATGACATGTTTCTATCACTATAGTATCATACAGAATCAGTTCATCACTCTGACCCCTGGCAACCACTGATGTTTTCAGTATATCCACAGTTTTGCCTTTCCAAGAATGGCATATAATTGGAATCATGTAGTATGTAGCTTTTTAACACTGGCTTCTTTCACTTAGTAATATGCATTCGTTACCACCGCATCTTTTCATGGCTTCATAACTCATTTCTTTTTAGCACTGAATAATATTCTGTCATCTGGATATACCACAGTTTTTTATCCATTCACCTACTAAAGAACATGGTTACCTCCATGTTCTGGCAATCATGATTGAAGCTATTGTAAACATCCACGTGCAGGTTCTCGTGTCAACATACATTTTCAACTCCTTTGGGTCAGTACCAAAGAGCGCAATTGCTATGTCAAACATGAAAAGTACACTCAGGTTTGTTAGAAGCTGCCAAACTTTCATAGCGACTGGACCATTTTGCATTTCCACCAGCAGTGAATGAGAGTTGCTGTTTCTCCACATCCTTGTCAGCATTTGGTGTTGTCAGTGTTTTGGCTTTTGGCTATTTTAATAGGTGTGTAGTGGCATCTAATTTTCATTTGCATTTCTCTAAGGACATACGATGGGGAGCATTTTATCATATGCCTATTTGCCATTTGTATTTCTTCTTTTTTTGAAAACTTAATTTGATAAGAAAGACTTAACATAAGATCTAACCTCCTAACAAATGTTTTAGTGTATAATATAGTTATTATACACTCTGTTGTTAACTACAGAGACAATGCTGTACATCAGATCTCTAGAAACTATGTCTTGCATAACTGAGACTTTATATGTGATGATTAGCAGCTTCTCATTCCCACATCCTGATTTCCTGGCAAGCACAATTCTGCTCTCTGATTTGATGAGTTTACTATTCTGGGTACCTCCTATAAGTGGAGTCATGCAGTTTTATCTTTCAGTGACTGGCTTATTTCACTTAGCATAATATCCTCAAGGATCATCCATGTTGTATCATGTTTCAGAATGTCCTTCCTTTTTCAGACTAAATAATATCCCACTGTATGTATATGCCACCTTTTAAAATATCCATTCATCTGCCAAAGGACATCAGGTTGTTGCCACATCTTGACTGCCATGAATAGTGCTGCAATGAGCATTGCAGTGCTAATATCTCTTTTGAGATCCTGATTTCAGTAGTTTTGGATTAGCTTGCTGCATCGTATGGTATCTTTATTTTTAATTTTCTGAGGAATTTGTATACTGTTCTCCATGGTGCATCATCATTTTCCATTTCCATCAATAGTACAAGGTTTCCCATTTCTCCACATCCTTACCAACATGCTTTTTAAAATATATATGTAATAGCCATCCTGAGAGGTGCCCATTTTTAAGTTGTGTTTTTGCTATTGAGTTGCAGGAGTTCATTTAATTTCTGAAATTAAATATGACCATATAGGCCGGGCTTGGTGGCTCACACCTGTAATCCCAGCACTTTGGGAGGCTGAGGCAGGTGGATCACTTGAGGTCAGGAGTTCAAGACCAGCCTGGCCAAAATGGTGAAACCCCCTCTCTGCTACAAAATACAACAAAATCAGCCAGGCCTGGTGCTGCGTGTCTGTGGTCCCAGCTACTCGAGAGGCTGAGGCAGGAGAATCACTTGAACCTGTGAGGTAGAGGCTGCAGTGGAGAGTGAAGTTCACACCACTGCCCTCCAGCCTAAGCAACAGAGCTATACTCCATGTCAAAAAAAAAAAAATGGTCATCTATGTGGGATGATTTTCTATCCACATGTCTTGTTTGGTGAGATGTCTGTTAAGGCATTTAGCCCTGTTTTTTTGAGAGAGGGTCTCAATCTGTCACCAAAGCTAGAGTGCAGTGGTGTGATCACTGCTTTCTGCAGCCTCTACCTTTTGGACTCAAGCAATCCTCCGCCTCAGCCTCCTGAGTAGCTGGGACCACAGACATGTGCCACCACACCTGGCTAATTTAATTTCTGAAATTAAATAAGAAATCTTTACTGTCTGAAATTAACCTCTTATCTGACATATGGTTTGCAAATATATCCTCTCATTCCTTAGGTTGCCTTTTTACTCTATTGATTGTTTCCTTTGCTGTGGAAGAGCTTATCAGTTTGATGGACTCCCACTCATCTTTGCTTTTGCTGCCTGTGCTTTTGGTGTTATAGCCATGAAGTCATTGCCAAAACCAATGTCATGATACTTCTCTCCTAGGCTTTCTTCTAGGAGTTTTACATTTTCAGGCCTTCATTTAAGTCTTTAATCCATTTAAGTAATTTTTGTTTATTATATAAGGGTCCAGTTTCATTGTTTTGCATGTGGATATCCAGTTTTCCTAACATCATTTGTTGAAGGGACTACCTCTTCCCTAGTGCATATACGTGGCACCCTTGTCAAAGATCAGTCAACCATATATTTGATTTTCCATCTATATGTCTTTTTTTTTGGCGAGATGTCTGTTGAGACATTTAGCCCTTTTTTTCCCTCTTTTTTGAGTGCTCAAAAAAGAGGATCTCACTCTCTCTGAGATCTCACTCTGTCACCAAAGCTAGAAGTGCAATGATACAATCACTGCTTACTGCAGCCTCTACCTCCCAGGCTCAGGCAACCCATTGCCTCAGCCTCCAGAGTAGCTAGGACCACAGGCCCGCACCACCATGCCTAGTTAATTTTTAAAATTTTCACTTTTACAGATGGGGTTTCCCCATGTTTCCAGGCTGGTCTCGAACACCCTGCTTCAAGCAATCCTCCTGCCTCAGCCTCCCAATGTGCTGGGATTACAAGCATGAGCCACAATACACAACTTGGCCCATTTTAAAAATTAGGTTGCTCATTTTCTTGTTGTTAAGTTTTAAGAGTTCTTTGTGATTTTGTATAACAGTCCTTTATCAGATATATCTTTTCCAAATATTTTCTCAGTCTCTGGCTTGTCTGTTTATTCTCTTAATAGTGTCATTTACAGAGCAGAAATTTCTAATTTTAATGAGTTTAGCTTATCAGTTCTTTCTTTCATGGATCGTGTCCTTGGTGTTGGATGTAAAAAGTCATCACCAAACCCAAGGTCATCTAGATTTTTCTCCTATGTTATCTTTTAGGAGTTTTATTGTTTTGGGTTTTACATTTAGTTTTGTGATCTATTTGCGTAAATTTTGTGAAGAGTGTGAAGCCTGTGTCTAGATTCATTTTGTTGAATCGAGATGTTCAGTTGTTCCAGCATCATTTGTTGAAAAGACTCTTTCCTCCATTGTATTGCCTTTAATTCTTTGTCTATGATCAGTTGACTATATTTATGTTAGTCTATTTCTGGGCTTCTATTTTATTTCATTAATCTATTTGTCTACTCTTTCACCAATATCACACTGTCTTTATTACTGTACCTTTATAGCAGGTCTTGAAGTTGGTAGTGTCAGAACTTCAACTTTGTTCTTGTTTATCATTATTCCGTTGGCTATTCTGGGTCTTTGGCCTACCCATATAAAATTTAGAATAAGTTTGCCCATATCCACAAAATAATTTGAAGGGGATTTGATTGAGATTGTGTTGAATTTCTAGATCAAGTTGGGAAGAACAGACATCTTAACTACATTGAGTCCTTCTATCCATGAACATGGAATATCTTGCCATTTATGTAGGTCTCTGATTTCTTTTGTCAACTGTATATTTTTCTTCTTATAGACCTTGTACATATTTTATTAGATTTAAAATTATTTATAGTGGTGCTAACATAAATAGTATTGTGTTTTCAATTTCAAGTTACACTTGTTTGTTGCTAGTATATAATAAAGCTATTGACTTTTGCATATGAACCTTGTATATAGCAGGCTACCTTGCTACAATTTGTACCATTTTTATTTTATTTTTTTCTTCTGCTTCCTTTGTATTTCATTTTTTCTTCTTTTTCTAATTTCCTAAGTTAGAAATGTAGATTATTGACTTTAGATTTCTTCTTTTATAACATCTGCATTCAACGCTATAAATTTTTCTTTAAGCACTTGTTTTTCTGTAACCTATAAGTTTTTCTAAGTTGCAGTTTCATTTTCATTTAATTTAAAACATTTTGAAATTTCTCTTGAGATTTCTTATTTGACCACTGTGCTATCTAGAAATGTATTATTTAATCTCTAATTATTTTAGGATTTTGCAGTTAATCTTTCTGTTAATGATCTCTGGTTTAATTCCATTGTGTTTTGAAAGCATATATTGTATAATTTGTAGTCTTTTAAATTTGTTAAGGTGTTTTTATGGCCCCGAATATTTTCTATCTTGATGAATGTTCCATGTGAGTTTGTGAAGAATGTGTATTCTGCTGTTATTGGATGAAATAGTCTATAGATGTGAATTACATCAAATTGATTGATGGTGTTGTAGAGTTCAACTTTGTCCTTGCTGATTTTCTACCTGCTGGATCTATCCACTAACTAACACTTCTGATAGAGAAGTATTAAGGTCTCCAACCCTAATAGTGAATTTATCTACTTCTCATTGCAGTTCTATCAGGCTTTGCTTCATATGCTTTTGATACTCTGTTGTCAGGCTCATACATAATGTCTTTTCATTGGTACATTTAGACCATTGACATGTAGAATGATTATTTATATAGCTGGATTAACATATATCATCTATGCCTATTGGTGCATAGGGTGGGGGGAGGAAGAGAGCATTAGGAAAAATAGCTAAAGCATGCTGGTCTTAATATCTAGGCAATGGGTTGATAGGTGCAGCAAACCACCATGGCACACATTTGCCTAAGTAACCAACTTGCACATCCTGCACCTGTACTGGAACTTAAAATAAAAATAGTAATTAAAAAAAAAAAAACAAAGTAGGCTGGCTGCCGTGGCTCACGCCTGTAATCCCAGGACTTTGGGAGGCCGAGGGGGGTGGATCACCTGATGTCAGGAGTTCAAGACCAGCCTGACCAACATGGAGAAACCCCATCTCTACTAAAAATACAAAATTAGCAGGGCGGGGTGGTGCATGTCTGTAATCCCAGCTCCTCAGAAGGATGAGGCAGGAGAACCGCTTGAATCCAGGAGGCGGAGGTTGCGGTGAGCAGAGATTGCGCCACTGCCCTCCAGCCTGGCACCTGGTGAGAGTGAGACTCTATTTCAAAAAAACCAAAACAAAACAGAAAAAAACAAAGTAATGACCAAAACTGCGATTGCTTTTGCCCCGACCTAAATACTTGAGTTCAGTTTAACGAAGTCTGACTTTGACTTTGACTTTGACTTTGACTTGAACTATATCATTACTTGTTCAATTTCAGGCACTACTCAATTTACTTTTCCGAAATTAATCTAACCATTAGCAATATGTGTGATACTGGGAAAGAGTGAGTAATAAACACCACTTAGGGGCACAGTTCAGGGTAAAAAAAGAAAATAGTTGTTTTAAATTGGCCTCAGCCTCCCTCCCAACTAACTGGGATTACAGGCACATGCCATCATGCCTGGCTAATTTTTGCATTTTTAGTAGAGACAGAGTTTCACCATGTTGGCTAGGCTGGTCTTGAACTCCTGATCTCAAGTGATTCACCCACCTCAGCCTCCCAAAGTGCTGGAATTACAGGCATGAGCCACCATGTCCAGCCTGAAAGCTACTTTAAAGCAAGCATTGGCCAACTTTTTCTCTAAAGAGCTGTATAGTGAATATTTTTGGCTATGTGGCCCAGACAATGTCTGTCACAGCTACTTTGTCACTGCATTGCAAAGGCAGCCATAAACAAGAGGGTGTAACTGTGCTCCAATGACACTTGTACAAGAACGTTCCAATGACATTTACGAAACAGTCTGCAGGCTGGATTTAGTTGACTGACACCTGTTCTAAAGGAGAGAGAAGACTCCCCCTTCTGCTTTGTCTCCAAGCAGCCTTTCAGAGACCTTGCTAGGATTGCTTTTGTGGTTTCTAAATCCCCAGATCTGTTCTTCCCCAAAATGCTATAAACAATGAATAGTCTGCCCCCTCTTGCTAACATATTGCAGAGGCCTGAAATGTCCTTCACTAGTGGAGTGGAAGATGTATAGCACATTCTTTTTTTCTTGAGACAGAGTGTAGTGGTGTGATCTCATCTCATTGCAACCTCTGACCCCCGGGTTCATAGGATTCTTCTGCCTCAGCCTCTCGAGTAGCTGGAATTACAGGTATCCACCACCAAACCCGGCTAATTTTCTGTATTTTTAGTAAGGACAGGGTTTCACCATGTTGGCCAGGCTGGTCTCAAACCCCCGACCTCAGGTGATCCGCCCACCTCAGCCTCCCAAAGTGCTGTGATTACTGGGGTGAGCTACCATGCACTTTCTAAGCATTGTGTAAGCACTTGTAAAATTTTTTACTCAGGTCTTTATGAGATAGACACAGGAATTTCTTCTAAAACCTCACCAGAAAACAACTTTGTCATGTCAGGAGTGCCCTGTCTGTGTTTCAGTGGGCTGTGTAAATTTTGGACGGGGAGAGTAGAATTTAGCAGATCATAAAAACTGAGACAAGGCTGGGCACAGTGGCTCACACCTGTAATCCCAACATTTTGGGAGACCAACGTGGGCAGATCACTTGAGGTCAGGAGTTTGAGACCAGCCTGACCAACATGGAGAACTCTGTCTCTACTAAAACACAGAAATTAGCCGGGTGGGGTGTCACACCCTATAATCCCAGCTATCTGGCAGACTGAAGCAGGAGAATTGCTTGAACTTGGGAGGCAGAGGTTGCAGTGAGCCAAGATTGCACCATTGCACTCCAAACTGGGCAAGAGACTGAGACTCCATCTCCAAGATAATAAATAAATTAAATAAACTGGGATAAGCCTGGGGACTGAGAGGATACCCATGTCCCTGGTAGGGTTATGCTATCCACAATTAACAACCTATGGGGAAAAAATACAAAGGTTACTAATATCTCTGAGTTAATAGAGTGGTGGACAGTATAGTAATGAATAAGTTATGCTCATAGACATTAAAGGCAAACGTGCCCACTTCCATGGTGATATGCTCCACAAAATGTCCAAACCAAAGAGCCATGTAAATTAAAATATAAAATAATGGAATCACAAAAACTCTGACATAACCTGCACCAGGCAAAGAGGTGAAGGAAGCTTGCTAACAATGCACGGAACCTTTTGTCACCTCCCTCTGCCCCCAGGGGACTCCATGGAGGTCACCTGCTACCCTGTTTCCCCAAAGCCATGGATCAGGACATCTTCTGTGAGCCTGACCGAATGGAACTGTCTAGTAGTGAAGCTGGTGCCAGGGAAGCTGTGGGGTTGGGACCCTGACTTTCATATCCTGGTGCCATTTTGAATGTCTTCAGCCTAACCTCCTATTCCGAAACCTAACCAGAGCGAGACTTTATCCACCCAGCATCTTTTGCCCCCAGATGCAGTCAAAATCAATGTGGGCATCATGGCCTTCAGTGGGTTGAGTTCCCTTGAAATTTCAAATTCCTCTCTTTCACTTTCCTTATGTTTCAGATCTCTAAATATCCCCAAGAAAAGCTGATGATATCCCTGCTATCACTGATCTCTTTTTTATCTGATATCCGCACTCCTTGTAAATTATATTTCAGTTCAACAATTTCTTGAACACCTACTATATCTTTATATTGTAAAACTGGGTAAGAATGGTATAGAAGATTACTTCGTTATCACATGGATGCATAAACTGATTTATTTTCCTACTGACTCTTCTTATAGGAGTGTGGTGCACGTAAGTTAATAATTTTATACCTCTTTTCTCACCATTTATCTTTAGACATTTAGTTTTTCATTTTAAAAGCCCATTTTGAATAAATTTATTGTCAATTTTGAAGAGGACTGGTTTTTCTTAGTTCAGTCTAATGTTATGTACTTTTATGTTTGAATTATTTACTATGGGTTGGTTATTGACCTATTTTACTTGTTGTTTTATGGAACACATATTTTCAGTGGAGACACTTAGGCTCAGCTCTATTTATTTACACCACCGTACATTAACCATGAAACTATCTAACTACAGTGAAACCATGCTAATCTGGAACCCTCAGGGAGTGGGTTATTCAGAGTAGCCAAGTTTTAAGAATTAACATTAACTGTTCGTGATGGAAATCTTTCTAAAATGGATTATACTTTTCCCTCTTATCTTGAAAGCATATCAAGTCTCATTTAACTTTGGTAATAACTCATGGTCATCAGTAAGAATTGGACTATGTAACTCCATTCTCATTAAAGAACTCGGCCTTTCTGTTTTATTTGAGTTGTTACGGTTTTTTGTTTTCTGTTTAGTTCTCGTTGGCATTTCTTGGAACCTTACTGTTTCTTCAGTTACTGTCCGCTGTATTTCTCATTGGCTCTACCTGCAGACCTCACCCTGCCCTTCAAAGTGGGGCTGTTATGCTTCTGTGGACTTGGAGATCAGGTAGTGGAGCTTGTTAGAATATAGCCAGCATGAAAAAGGGCTTCCAGAGCCCACTAATGGGCCAGATGCCACAGTTGTATATTAACTTACAAGCAACACTTTTCTCAGCTCTCTGTGTAATTTAGCCAGTTGGGTGTTAAAATGAGGGACATCTGCTCTGGTTCCCTCCAACATTCTTGTCCACTTGGCAGAGTTCTGAAGAGGCTGATTGTAGCTCGGAAAGGAAAGCCATCGGGCCTTGAGTCTAGGAACTGAGGGAAGTATTTGAATGCAGCTTAGAAAATAAAATTAAAACAGGCCTCATTTTAAGTTTGTAGTTTATTCAATAACACCTATATTGAGATAATATCCTGTTAATTCCCCTTCTCTTCTTTATCCTATTGATTTAAAAAAAAAAATAAACTCTAAACATATCTTCTTTTGACTTGCAGTTTATTGGAACTAAAGCTAAAGCCTTAATTCTTTTGTTTGTTAATTTTTGAGTAAGAGTCTCTCTCTGTCACCCAGGCTGGAGTGCAGTGGTGCAATCTCAGTTCACTGGAACCTCCATCTCCCGGATTCAAGCAATTCTCATGCCTCAGCCTCCCAAGTAGCTGGGATTACAGGCACATGCCACCATGCCCAGCTACTGTTTGTATTTTTCGGAGAGACACGGTTTCACCATGTTGTCCAGGCTGATCTTGAACTCCTGACCGCAAGTGATCTGCCTGCCTCACCCTCCCAAAGTCCTGGGACAGCAGGTGTGAGCCACTACACTCAGACTAAAGCCTTAATTCTAAAACAGCATCTCTAGTGAAAATTGCAGAATCCACAATGATTGCAACCTTTTTGTTGTCGTTGTTAGGCACATTATCATGGATGCACTGCATAAGTTCTTTTCCTCTAGGCACTTTGCACAGTTACATGAGAAATGCTTTCTTAAATGGCCTGTGAGCATTAGCCTGGAAGCCTTGGCATCTTACATTTACATGCTGCTTTACAGCTTCTGCAGCATCATCAGCCTTTCTTATTGGACCTTGAGAACAAGGCAGAGATTATATTGACTCTATGTCAGAGACAGGAGATCAGGGTGGAGAGGTGTCGAGTGACCCATCCTAGATCACACCGCTGTTTGCACTCTCAAGTTGGAGCTCAGATCCTCAGCTTCCAAGGCTGGTGGAGTTTTCTCACTGGCTTCACGTACTGGTATTGGTGGGTAATAGGTAAGACTTAGTTCTGACTGTGTAGATTGGGACTGCCAACCCCTCTGTGTACATGGAGTGTCAGGCCACCCAGAAAGAAAGGAGGAGAACTTGATGGGCATGTGATCCTGAGGGGACAATTTCTCGTCATCTTCAGCTAGTCGTCATCCTGCTGCTACAGCTGGAGACAGGTGGAGACTGTCTGGGATTTGGTGACTTCACTCCACCTGGTTAGCTGGACATAGTAAATGGGGACCCTGATGCTAACTATAGTGGCTTTATTTATGAGTGTCCCGTGTTTTTAGAGAACTGTGTACTGTTTTGTTTAGTTGTGTTTTGGCCACATATTAGAAGCCAGTTAATGAAATTACTACTTTTCAAAACTAGACACATAAGTATTTGGGAATAAATTCGAATCTACTTCTAAATATAAAAAATGCCCGTGCCACTTGTATTCAAAGCACAAGTTTTCTTTATTTTGACTTTTTTTTTTTTTCTCAAGACAGAGTCTTGCTCTATCACCCAGGCTGGAGTGACATGCAATCTTGTCTCACTGAAACCTCTGCTTCCCGGTTCAAGCAATTCTGCCTCAGCCTCCGGAGTAGCTGGGATTGCAGGTGTGTGCCACCACGCTGGCTAATTTTCTTATTTTTAGTAGAGATGAGGTTTTGCCATATTGCCCAGGCTGACCTTGAACTCCTGACCTCATGATCTGCCTGCCTTGGCTTCCCAAAGTGCTGGTATTACAGGCGTGAGCCACCATGCCCGACCAATTTTGACTTTTTGACTTTAAAATATAGCTGTTCTTTGGGCTGGGAAAAAAATGGTCTCTGGCAAAAATTATTTGTATAACTGGATTTAACATGTCATTTAGAATTTCTTGGCTTGTTTTAAGAATTATTTTATGATAAAATATATTAAGCTATGTTTTTAAAGGTCTATTAAGATATTGCATTCCATATACATTAGTATTTAAATAAACCTTAAATAAATTTATATCTTTATTTTCATTTATATGTGAGTGTGTGTATTTGTGGATCGACCAGAGATTGCTTCCAGAAAAGTCAACTCAACCTCAGATTTCTAAAATGTTCTTTTTATCTAGTTAAGCTTTTTTTCAATCAGAAATTTTGGCTGATTTATTTATTTAACTGGCTGATCCTATCCAGTTAGTCCTGTAATTAAAAATTCATTTCTCAAAGATGTTACTAAAATCTTAGAAATTAAAGCTTTGAAACCTAAAGATGTGTATGGAGTGATGAAACTTTTTCTATTATTTTGTCCTCTCTCTCCCAGCATGATTAATTTCACTTTCTGTGTCTCACTCCATGAGCCCTAATGCTTCTGCTGAGATTCCTAATTCGGTGAACCCTATTTAGGGGATCATCTCTGTTAGGCAGACAGCTGCCAAAAAGGCATTCACTTTTCGAGCATGGATTTTAGATTATGGCCAATCAAGACTCCAGGCTGGAAGAACACCTGTCAGAGACGTTTTTCCACAAGGAGATGGTCTCTTTAATCAGATTTCATTGTACTTCAGAGAAAGGTTCATTTTAAAATGTGAGTAAAATGGCATCTGCTTTTATAATTCATCCTTTTCAGCTGAAACACCAATTTAGAGCTTATTTATGGCATTGTTCTATGCCGAAACGAGAAACTGCCACCAAGTGTTTAAAAAGGAAGGGCTTTCCCAGACATCTGATTTGTAATTTTCTCCTATGAAAAAAATCTAAAAAGTTTTTTGGAGCTTTTATGTGTGAATATAATTAATGATAGTAATTCTTATGAGCAAATTTTCACAATATTTAAGCTAAATCATGAAAACATGTAATGAAACCTGGGAAACTTTCCTATGTTGAAATGTGTTGCACTTATCTGTGAACAATGCAAAGTATTATTGATACTGACTGGTGTTTAGAGAAACTGCACTTGACTTTCAACTCCGCTCTAATTAGAGGCACCGTGACGTACATAAAATGCAGGTACTTACATCTGCAGACTCTACTGAGTGTAACTATTAGAAGACAAACTTCATCTTGCAAACTGTAATTTCATGGTATAACAGTGTGCAGACCAGAATATCAGTTAATTTTCAAAACATTTTATTCTACACCAATTAGCTCAGGTCCTGGAGGGCAAAATGACAAGAGGTTACTCGTTCACTATGTATTTAATTAATTGAAAAATGCTCAAATTGCTTTTACAGTTGTTATTAAAAAGTAGAATCAGTGTTGCCAGTGCTCAACCATAATTGGAACCCCAGGGAATTAAATATTTAGCATTAGTAATGTAACAGCACTTAGGACACAAATTTCTATTTTCGTAATGAAAGCTATACACTGTGAGTGCAAGCGGCTGAAACGACAGCTGTGACAAGTGAAATGGCCTGGGATATTTCAATAAGACACCTCATTGGACAGCAAGTCTTACCACATTACTCGTTTGTAAAAGATCTGCAAGTTTAATTCCCAATAGAAACCCGTTACCCAAGTATTTAGATTTCTAATTGCAGGCAGGATGAACAGTTGGGCAAATGTCTTGCCATAAGTGGCTGAAATGTATAGTGCTTGCTAAATAATCCCATATAAGTTCATGCCTTTGTCAATTTAAAAATAGTGGGACTGTCAGGGAATAAAGATCTTGTTTGTTTTAAGTTTAATTACATTTTAAGCATAAATGCTTTCAGTGCTGCGAAGAGAAAAGTTGGATATTGGACTCTAATGAGCTGCAGGGGTACATGACTAGAGACCCTAAGGGATTCACTCCGTAAATTAACTGGATAAAGTACTTGGTTAGAATATAGTTGAAGGCTGAGCCGTTCTTAAAACCCAGTTATAAAGCTGTCTCTCACTCCTGTTTTCATTCTAAACAGGCCCTGTAAGTCCTCAACAGCCTCCTGTTACAAGTGTTCGACTTGTCAAAATGTATTATATTACCCCACTAACAAATAGTATTAAAGGGTATTTGACTTCGTTTCTCGTTTTCAGAGGGGATCAGGTTGATAAACACAACTGACATACTTTGGCCTTATTTTAATTTGTTTATGTCACCTAAGTAATATTGAAAGTACACTGTTTGCATTTGCAAATATTACTTTCCTGGAGATGTAAAACTTGCAAAATATTATGTATGATGGAAGCAATTAACAAAGACAATTAGAGAATTTTTATCCTTAAAGGATGTATGACTTTGACATTTTTAGCCCTCATTCCAACATTAGAAAACTCCATAGCTAAAGTAACATTCTTTGAAGCATGACTGGACTAATTCCTTTGCCAATCATTTGATCCTTTTTTGGAAAAAATGGTTATAGAAAACATTGATTTCATAATTTTCTTTTGCTTACTATTGTCCCTGAGTCAGTTTTTGAGAATTTATTCTAATTGATTATGATTTCTTTTCTATTTTATCTTTTGTATTTTTCAAAACAAAACATGACCAGGTGTGGTGGGTTGCATCTGTAATCCTAGCACTACAGGCTAGGGAGAGTGGATCACTTGAGGTCAGGAGTTCAAAACCGTCCTGACCAACATGGCGAAACCCCATCCCTACTAAAAATACAAAAATTAGCTGGACATGGTGGCATGTGCCTGTAATTCCAGGTATTTGGGAAGCTGAGACACCAGAAGCACTTGAAACTGGGGGGGTGATTACGGTGAGCCAAGATTGTGCCACTGCACTCCAGCCTGGGCAACAAAGCAAGACTACCTCTCAAAAAACAAAAATGAAACAACATATGCTTATTTTAAGAGAAAAAATGGAGAAGAATTAAGGCTGGGCACAGTGCTCATGCCTGTAATCCCGGCACCTTTGGAGGCTGAGGTGGGTGGAACACCTGAAGTCAGGAGTTGGAGACCAGACTGGCCAAGATGGTGAAACCCCAACTCTACTAAAAATATAAAAAATTTGCCAGGCATGGTGGCAGGTGCCTGTAATCCTAGCTACATGGGAGGCTGAGGTAGGAGAATTGCTTGAACCTGGGAGGTGGAGGTTGCAGTCAGCCGAGATTGTGCCACTGCACTCTAGCCTGGGCAAGAAGAGCAAAACTTGATCTCAAAAAAAAAAAAAAAAAAAGGAATGTAGTTTATTTGATAAACTCTCCCTCTCCCTTTGGCTCTCTCCCCTGTCCTACTTCCCTGCCTGACAGTCACTTTTGCTGACAATTTGAAGGAGTCCTTTTATAATATGTTCCATGCATGTTATACTTATGCACATATGGGTATATTTATGTATTACATACAGCATCTTTGAATTATTTCATGGAAGTCTGATTTGCTTTTTTTCCACTTATTTTATTACAGAATCTTCCTCTATTGGTGCCCAAGATCATTCTTATTGTTTTTAATAGCTATTTATCCGTATTTTGGAGGTACAAAATTTACTTCTTTCCTATGGATCTCATTTAAAGTTTTTGTTTGGCAAATAATGCCATGGGGAATTTTTTTTTTCTTTTGAAACAGGATCTCACTTTGTCACTCTGGCTGGCGTGCAGTGGTGCCATCTTGGCTCACTGCAACCTCTGTCTCTCAGACTCAAATAAATTTTCCCACCTCAGCCTCTGGAGTAGCTATGGCCATAGATGCACACCACCACGCCTGATTAAATTTTTGTATTTTTGGTAGAGACAGGGTTTCACCATGTTGCCCAGGCTGGTCTCGAACTCCTGAGCTCAAGCAATCTACCCACCCCAGCCTTCCAAAAGTGCTGGGATTACACACATGAGCCATCGCACCCTGTGGCCCATGGGGAATTTGTGAGTGTGCTAAGTGTGTGAGCTTGCAACACGTGTGTGTGTGTGTACATCTTTGTGTACATGTCGTAATACAATATTGGATTGCCGCCTATTGATTATGCCATGCATTTTTCAAAACACCTTTACATATATTAACTTATTCTATCTTTACAATAAAGAATTAAAAGTTTTACTATCCCTATTTTCCATATAGGGAACATGAGGTACAGAATTTAGCTTGTCCAAGGCTCCACGGTGAGTAATCAGCAGACCTAGGAGGTTTTGCACACCAAAATCTGAGCTCTTAGCCAACGAAGTGGGCCTACAGAAATACCTGTTTTTCCCTTGTAATTTGCCATTCCTCCTTAGTGAGTTTGAATGTGATTTCACATAGGTGTTGCTATTACATTTCTTCTTCTGAAAATCATCCTGTTCATGTTTTTTGCTCATTTTCTCATAGCGTTGACTTCTTGTCAGATTGCAAAAGATCTTTATTGATTATAGCTACTAACTCTTTGTTATACTTTATCAAATCGTTTTTATTCTCAGCCTGTTGCTTATATTTTGACTTTGATTTTAACATTATCAAGTTTTATGGATTTTTTTCTCAGCCTGTTGCTTATATTTTGACTCTGATTTTAACATTATCAAGTTTTATGCTTTATGGATTGCAGTATAAGAAGACTTTTTTGTTTTTTTGTTGTTGTTGTTTTGAGATGGAGTTGCGCTCTTGTTACCCAGGCTGGAGTGCAATGGCGCGATCTCGGCTCACCGCAACCTCCGCCTGCGATCTCAGCTCACCGCAACCTCCGCCTCCTGGGTTCAGGCAGTTCTCCTGCCTCAGCCTCCCGAGTAGCTGGGATTACAGGCACACGCCACCACGCCCAGCTAATTTTTTTGTATTTTTAGTAGAGACGGGGTTTCACCATGTTGGCCAGGATGGTCTCGATCTCTTGCCCTCGTGATCCACCCGCCTCGGCCTCCCAAAGTGCTGGGATTACAGGCTTGAGCCACTGCGCCCAGCCTAGAAGACTTTTATCACACCCAAACTTGCTAGTATATTTTCCTACATTTTTTTTTTCCTGCTACTTTTAATGTTTTTGAAGTTTTGGTCTTTAAACCCCATGGGTTTATTTGCTTGTGTGGTATGACATAAAGATCAAACCTTTTATTTCTGGTGACATCCAGTTTCCTCTTACAAATCGTCCATTATTTTTCCTCCATGACCTGAAATATGACCTTTGTCTAATGCTATATTCTGCCCATTTATGTCTCTGTATTGCCAGGTTTTATTTAGTTATTTATTTATTTTTGGTAATGTTTCATTTGTCTGATCCTGCAACATCAACCTATTTATCATTATAACACGAAAGTAAGTCTGAGTCGTTATAGTTTTTAAAAAATGCTCACTATTAGGTACTCTTAATTTTAAATTATTAAAGTAATACATATTTCTAAGTTAGCAAATACAAACAGTTTAGAAAGTTCTAGTTGTGCTAGGCAGAATAGTGATCTTCCAGAGATGCCCACATCCTAGTCTCTGGAAACTGAGTATGTTGCATTGCACAGCAAAAGGTGATTAAGATTGCAGATGGACTTAAAATCACTCATCAGTTGACTTTAAAATAGGGAGATTCCCCTGGATTATCTAAATGAACTGAGTGTCATCACAGGGGTCCTCAAATGTGAAAGAAGGAGGGAGAAGACGCAGGACCAGAGTAATGCAACGTGAAGAAGACTGAGCATTGCTGGCTTTAGGGCTGAAGGAATGGAGCCTCCAGCTAAGGAATGTGGGCAGCATTTAGACACTTGGAAGAGGCAAGAAAGCAAGTTCTCCCTTAGAACCTCCAGAAAAGAACACACTCTGCTGACACCTTGATTTTTGCCCAGTAAGATCCAATTCAGACTTTGGACCAGAGCTGTAAAATAAATGTATGTTGCTTCAACTGCCAAGTTTATGTTTTGTTATAGCAGCAATGGAAAACATATACAAAGGTGAAAAGTAAAAAATCCTCCTCCCTGTTTTCTACACTATCTCCTCTCCACTTCAGATCTATCCTGGCAGTAACATTTCTGAGCAGGTTTTGGGGTGAGGGTGTTGCCAGATACTGATTCACACCCCAAAAGAGGGTTCCTGGATCATGCACAAGAAGGAATTCAGGGCAAGTCCATAGAGTAAAGTGAAAGCAAGTTCATTAAGAAAGTAAAGGAATAAAAGCATGGCTACACCATAGGCAGAGCAGAAACAGTGTGGGCTGCTCAGCAAAGCATACCTACAGTTATTTCTTGATAATGTACTAAACAAAAGTTATTCATATGTTTTCTGGGAAAGGGGTGGGCAATTCTGGGAACTGAGGGTTCTTCCCCTTTTCAGATTATATAGGGTAACTTTCTCACCTTCCCATGGCACTTGTAAACTGTTGTGGCACTGGTGGGAGTGTCTCTTAGCATGCTAATATATTATAAATAGCATATAATAAGCAGTGAGGGTGACCAGAAGTCACTTTTGTCACCATCTTGGTTTGGGTGGGATTTGGCCCGCCTTTTTTTTTTTACCGTGTGCTGTTTTATCAGCAAGGTCTTTGTAACCTGTATCTTGTGCCAGCCTCCTATCTCATCCTGTAACAGAAGGCCTAACCTCCTGAAAAGGCAACCCCATAGGTTTCAGCCTCATTTTGCCCAGATACTATTCAAGATGGAATCACTCCGGTTCAAACACCTCTGACATGCAGAGGGAAATGTCTTTGTAGAATTGTGACTCTGTAGACATTTTTGTAATGTGTTTTAATATTTATTAAAGGCAAGTCTTTGTTTAACTTCTAAAATATTTTAAATTCTCACACATTTACATTTTCAGAAGAACATTAGAATCAGTTTATAAATCCTATTTTAAAATTTCTTTCAAATTTTGATTAGGAATACATAGAATTTATAGATAGTTTTAGGGGAAAGCACATTATCTTTCTAATCCTAGCTCACAATACCTCACAATATGGCTAATAAATATTTGTTGAATGAATGAATATGTATTTTACTTTGTTTTTGGAGAAGAGAGGAAGGGAGTCTATTTGAATGATTTTAAAAATATTTAGTATTGTATTGAAATGGTCCATTTAATTTGAATTTTTGATTTATCACTGTAAAGTTCTCCATAGTATTTTCATTTCAAAACCTTTTCCAAGGCCAGGTGTGGTGGCTTACGCCTCTAATCCCAGCACTTTGGGAAGCTGAAGTGGGCAGATTGCTTGAGGTCAGAAGTTCAAGACCAGCCTACCAACATGATGAAACCCCGTTTCTGCTAAAAATACAAAAATTAGCTGGGTATAGTGACGGTTGCCTATAGTCTCAGCAACTTGGGAGGCTGAGGCATGAGAATCACTTGAACCCAGAAGGCAGAGGTTGCAGTGAGCTGAGATGGTGCCACTGTACTCCAGCCTAGGGGACAGAGTGAGACTCTATCTCAAAAATAAAAATAAAAATAAAAATATTTCCTATATCTAATTGCATCCACTTTCTTAATCCAAATGTGGTTTAATTTGATTTCTCCAGTTCTTTTCTTTGTCACACTTGCCAGACTTTTCTTTCATTGGTGTTTTCATTTTTTAAACAATGTTTTGGTTTTATCGATATGTTCTTCAATTATTTGTTCTCCTTTTTATTTGTAGGGGGGGAAGTAATATCCATTTCCCCTGCTCCCCCCATCACCAGGTTCATGGCTGAGACCTTTATGACAAAAGACTGATTAACAAGAGCTAACAAAATTATTTAACATAAGTTTTATGTTGCATGGGAAACTTCAGAAATGATGGCCCAAAGAAATAGGGAAATCTATGAGGTTTATGCTTGGGTTCAATGAAGAGCGGACAGTCCTCGCAGAAGCATGACGGGAGGATGATTGTTGTATGACTTTCTCCTTAGTTCAGCTAAAAATGGGGGCCTTGTCACATGGCCATGAAATATTAGGCTCACAGACACTTTGAAGGGTGAGAAAAATGGAATTTATTGAGCAGAAAGGAAACAAAGGGGAAACGGGTTCTCAGCAAAGCGAGAGTCCTGCTCCGCCTGGCAGATTGAATCCCAGGTTCCACCCAGGAAGAGGAGGGGCCAGGCTCCTCCCCACTGTAAACATTGCAAACTTCCTGAAGCTCCACCCCAGTGCGCATGCTTCCCAGTGTGCAGGCTGGTGAGAGGTTCTCTGGGGACCCTTTTATACTTGGCTGTCTCAGTATGACCTAGTGATCACAAACTGGGTTAGGAGATCTTAGCAAGTCCTGTTTGTTCATATTCTTCTTGGCATTCCTGTGTGACATTCCTTCCCTCTGGATATAGGGCAAGACACCTGTCACATCAGGGTTTTCAGGAGAGACAGGATGGAGAAGCTCAGACAGTGACCTTTTCAGGCTTTATGGCCTGCTTCAGGGAAGAAAGGTGAGACGGACTTTCCTGCTCCTGCTGTTTTCTCCATTTGCAAGGTGCTATATTTTGGAGTCGGGTGTCTGGAACCCCATCATATCTGAATTCTTCCTTTCACTTTGTTTTAGTTTATGTGCTCGACCCTTCCCTGGGTTTCCTGGCTGAATGCATAGTTGCTGTTGTTCTTCATCTTGCTTGACTTTTGATAAATATGTTCTGGCTTTATCCTCTAAGTTCAGTTTTGGCTATGACCACTAGTTTTTCTATGTATTGTTTTTCATAACTGAATAGCCCATAATTTTGTACTTTTATTCTTTTCTAACCAAAGAGTTATCTTGAAAAGAGAATTTTAAAAAGGATCTAAGTGGTTAATGTTTTGTAGAGGAGGAGGCATGGATAGAAGAGAAGGCTGTGATTTATTATTCATTTCTAGCTTTTTTTTTTTTTCATTATAGCTAGAGAATGGAGACTGTATGATTTCCCCATTGGATAACATATTGAGATTTCCTTTGTGGTTAAAAACATAGTTAATGTGTAAATAATTTCAAACATGTTTAGCAAGAATCTGTATGTATTCTCTCTTTAGGAAAAGTATCTTAAGTCTGCTTATTAAATCAAGCTGTTAATTCTGTTTTTCAAATGCTCTTCTTCCTTCCTTCCCTCCCTCTCTCCTTTCCTTCCCTTCTCTTCCCTCCCGCTTTCCCCCTTCCCTTCCCTTCCCTCCCCTCCCCTCCCTTCCCCTCCCCTTTCCTTCCATCTTTCCTTCCATTCCCTCTTCCCTTCCCTCTTCCCTTCCATTCCCCCTTCCCTTCCCTTCCCTTCCCTTCCATTCCCCCTTCCCTTCCCTTCCCTTCCCTTCCCTTCCCTTCCCTTCCCTTCCCTTCCCTTCCCTCTTCCCTCCCCTCCCCTCCCCTTCCCTCTTCCCTTCCCCCTCCCGTCCCCTTCCCTTTCCTCCCCTCCCGTTCCCTTCCTCCTTACTTCCTTTCTTTCTTTCTTTTTTGAGACAGAGTCTCCCTGTTACCCAGGAGACTGAAATCCATTTGTCTGATCATAGCTCACTGCAGCCTTGACTTCCTGGGCTCAAATGATCCTCCCTCCTTGGCCTCCCAAGTAGCTGGGACCACAGGTGCACACCACCACATGCAACTAATTTTTGTATTTCTAGTAGAGATGAGGTTTCACCATGTTGCCTGGGCTGGTATTGAACTTCTGGGCTCAAGCAATTCTCCCAACTATGCCTCCCAAAATGCTGGATTACTGGCATGAGCCACCATGCCCGGCCTCCTCTACATTCTCATTTTCCATATGCCTCACTTGTGAGTCTCTGAGAGCTTGTAGTTTTCAAACATTCTCATGTATTTTCAATAAGTCGTTTATGTATTGGTGCTTTGCTCTTTCATGGAATAAAGATCTGAATCTACTATATCTTCTTGGTGGGTTTTACGGTTAATGGATGTGAAATGCCCCCTTTGTTCCCTTTGATTTGATTCCCTTCCCCTCAGGGTGGCACTTCTTCCTGTGTGAGACTCACAGCCAGAGCTGCCTTGTGATTCTTTTCCTTGCTGTTTTTTGAAGAGTGGAATTGCATCACGTTTTTCTGGCTTTCACTCTGCTTTAGCCCTCAAGTAGTGAGTTTCCCCCAAGCACATTTCTCCATGTTTGGCAAGAGATTTTCAGAGGCAAACACAGCAGCTATATAACCTACTGTACCTGTGAGTGATTGGTGGAATCCAACAGACAGGCTGGCAAAAGGGTGAGCCCATAGTGTACTGAGTTGATGCACTTGCTCTGAGGGTGGTGCAGGTCTCCCTGAATTACGCATTCTAGGCGCCTCACCATAGTCCTCACTCTCACGTGCTCACCCCAGGCCCCACCCTGCTAACAAAATTCCTTGTCCTTCAAGGTAGGCCTTTCAGTGACCTTGAGAATAGCCCTTCTCGGTCTGGTTCTTTCATATTTGTCATTGCTGAGTTTGCTCTTTCTCTACTCCATTACGAAATGTGCTTCCTTTTTGTCTTTTCCTTCTTTTTTTTTTTGTTTTTTCCTTGAGACAGGGGTTTCACTCTGTAGCTCAGGCTAGATTCAGTGGCTCGATCTTGGCTCACTTCTACTTCTGCCTCCCAGGCTCAAGCGCTCCTCCTGCCTCAACCTCCTGACTAGCTGGGACCACCAGTGTGTACCACCATGCACCCAGCTAATTTTTTATTTCTTTTTTTAGTAGAGACAGTTTTGTCATGTTTCCCAAGCTTGTATCCTCAAGTGATCCACCTGCCCCGGCCTCCCAAAGTGCTGGGATTACACGCAGGAACCACCACACAGCCCAGCTTTGTTTCTACAATACACAGCCTGTTTGAGCTGTTTTACTCTGGTGTTTCAATTAAGCTATTAATATTTCTTTTTATTTCTTATTTCATCAAGATAACAATGAAGAAATAGTTGACAATGAAATAGCATTAAAAGGCTTATGAGGAAAAAGATGTCTATGCCTCTTTCTGTACTCTTCAGAGGCAACCCTTTAAAAATGCTAAAGGGTTTCTTCTGTCATTTGCCTTCACATTTCTTTTTTTCCTTTCTTTTCTTTTCTTTTCTATTTTTTGTTTGAGGCAGAGTCTGGCTCTGTCACCCTGACTGGAGTGTGGTGGCACCATCTTGGCTCACTGCAACCTCCGCCTCCTGGGTTCAAGTAATTCTCCTGCCTCAGCCTCCCAAGTAGCTGGGATTACAGGCGCATGCCACCACACTCGGCTAAATTTTGTATTTTTAGTAGACGGAGTTTCCCCATCTTGGCCAGGCTCTTCTCAAACTTCTGACCTCAGGTGATCTGCCCACCTCCGCCTCCCAAAGTGCTGGGATTACAGGCGCATGCCACCACACTCGGCTAAATTTTGTATTTTTAGTAGACGGAGTTTCCCCATCTTGGCCAGGCTCTTCTCAAACTCCTGACCTCAGGTGATCTGCCCACCTCCGCCTCCCAAAGTGCTGGGATTACAGGCGTGAGCCACTGCCCCCGGCCTTGACTTCACATTTCTAAATACTACAATTACTGCTATTTTTTTAGTTAACAATCATGGCTATATCAACAATGGGTATATTTTATGAACTTCCATTGATGACATATGATTCTATAGCATCGTTACTTTATCATTCCTATTGCTTCAATATAAGGATTCCAATATAATTTTGAAATTTAGTATTAATTTCCAATATAATAAATTCCAATATAATTTTGGTTAAATGAGAATTCAGTATGAAGATTATTATTATGTCAGTAAATACAATTTACTACTGGGAAAAATAATGTACTTGTACTTCCCTAATCATTTTTTTAAATTTTCTTAAAGGTAATAATGGCCTTGTTTTTATATTTGATTAGTTCCATATGCTCCATCAAAACTCATCCTTGATAGCCTATCAAGATTTTATAAATAGTTATATGTATAGGGGATAATTTATCAATTATCTTTAGGTTATTTGGTTTTTCTTTTATAAAGAACTCTCTCCAGGAAATTTATCCTTCTTCAATTTGGATCGATTGCATTTTCACTTTGTCACCTGGCTGCCATTCTGAAATTTATTTTTGTGTTTGCCTGTGGTGGAGTCCTTGTTTTCTTGGTTTTATGTCTATCTCTTTGTCTTGCTTCTCATTTTCATGGAACTCATCCTTCCATAGCTTTCTAAAAAAGTGTGCACAGAAAATAAAATATCTTCATCTGAAAATGTCTGCACTGTCAGTATCACACTTTTCCAAGGCTCCATCTTATGCCCTGATTGTTCCTGTTCTGTAAGAGCCTGTTCTTGTTTCATAGATACAGTATATTCTTTTGTGTCTCTGAGGTTGTATGTTTCTGAGGTTTTATTTCTCGGAGGTTATTAATATCTGATTTTATACACTGGCTATCTTTTGTGGTCTGTATGGTCTCAGCTGCCTCCAGATCCCATTTTTCTGTTTGTTTAGGTCCCTCTCTTTCATATTGAAGGATCTCCTCAAATGTCTTGTAGTCATTAGCTGTAATATTTAAGATTACATTCCTACTAGAAAGCTAATTAGATGCTCTGTGTTCATTTGCGGAGCTTGGTGGTGGATGAATGTCACTGACATATGATCAGGTAGCAAGCTAACCTTAGCTGTTTCTATAGGGGGCCTTCCAACTTCTGGATCTAAAAGGTTTTCCTTTTTAAGTTTGGGTCTCAAGAGATGAAGTTTCCAGTCTCCTTTTGGAGAGGGATCACTTAGCGGCTGGTCTTCTGAGAGCACAGAGGAAGAAGGGACAGGGAACTCACCATTCAGTATGCTTCTTTTTTAAGCCCTGTGTGTTGCTCCAGTCCTTTTATGTGCTTGGTATTCCTAAGTCTGGAGCCTCTAATTTAATCTCTCCTATAAAAACAGTCACCTGGATGCAGAAGAAAGAGGAGGAGACTGGGCATCTGACTGCTGCAGACAGACTTTAAACCTCTCTCTCCATGTGAGCCTCACACCTCATCCACCTCACACCTGACTCCTTTGATACCTGAGTCTTTAGGGGTCATGAGCTTCATTCTCATCATTGCTCCTTTCTGCAGGATTTCAATTCTAGTTTTACTCTTTAACACCAATTTATTACTTCTATACCACTTTCTGCCTTCTAAAATGGTTTTGATTTCCTTTAAAATCATTTTGATATCCTTTACCCTGGGACACCTTTATTCTCTTTTTCTTTGTACAGTTGTGCTCTTTTTGTATTTCTGGGTAATAACTTCAGGAAGTTTTGAGAAAGAGAGGAGATTAAATGTATCTAGTCTATCCTCCACAGTTAATTTCTAACTAGATGACTAATTCAAATTCCTTGAGTGTCTGATTGGTTAATGGCTCCTTGCACGCTCACAATGCTGTCATGGAAGGACTTGTTTATTTTATCCTCCAGTTTAAAGAAGCTCACCATCTTGCAGTGAAAGTTGGCCACACTTGCTTATTTTTACCAAAATAATATATATTTTTTCAAATAATAAGAAAAAATTTTTAGAACTTTTGTTTTGAGCATTTTTAAACTTATGGAAATTTTGCAAGAGTAGTACACTGAATTTTTGTATCTACCCTTCACCTTGATTCACCAATTGTTCACATTTTGTTTCATTTGCTGTCTTGCATTCTATTATCTCTCATAGATCCTGTGATCTTTACCCATAAATACTTACACAGTATCATTATCGAATTTGGGAAATTTAACATTGATACAATGTTATCTAATCTGTCTAATACAATGGTATCTAATCAACCCACATTCAGATTTTACTAATGATCACTGTAATGTTTTTACAGTATTTCTTCCAATTCAGGATTTAATCACTGCTTACCCTTTTCATTCGTTGTCATGTATCTTTGGTCTTCTTTAATCTGAAATGGTCTTTTTTTTCCCCCTGACATTTGTGAGGGGTCCAGGTCAGTAGTTTTATAGAATGTCCTTCCAGTTGGGTTTCACAGATATTCCCTTGAGATTAAATACAGGAAAACCCCACAGTGATGCTGAGGTTTTCTCAGTTCATCCTATCAGAAGGCACATGGTGTTGCCTTTTTTCAGTACTGGTGACATTGGCTTCAATTACTTGGTAAAGGTGATGTCTATCAGTTTCACCACTGTAAAGTTTTCTCTTTGAAATGAATAAGAAATCTGTAGAGACATACTTTGAGTGTGTGTAAATATCCACTGTAAGATAATTACTAGATCTTATTCTAAATAGAGCAACACCATTCTTTATGTGTAGGGAGTCTCAAATCGTATTGATGGTATTTAAGATAACTATAATACCCATTATAATTCAGTCCCACTGGGAAAATAGTGATGAATCAAACAGATAGGACCTTCACATCTAATTTGTCTACTACTAACTAAATGGTTTAACATCTTGAGGATGATCTTTCCTGTTACCTTTAGTAAGGAGTCCCTTCCTTTGGCGTTACCAACATGTAAGTTTCTGCAGGTTGTGCACTGCACAAGAACATTATTTATATTGCAGACATGGTAGATTTTGTACATTTATCTTGACAGTTTTTCAGCAAATGAAAACAAAGCATCTTAAGAAAAGGGAGTCTTCTCTGATTTTCACAAAGTATCCATTGACTGTAGATATGGGAAGTGGATTATAATAGTTTCTTTCCATGAACACGGTAAGTGACAATGTTTAAGACAAGAGCTGGGCCGGGAGCAGTGGCTCAAGCCTGTAATCCCAGTACTTTGGGATGCCGAGGTGGGTGGATCACGAGGTCAAGAGATCGAGACCATCCTGGTCAACATGGTGAAACCCCGTCTCTACTAAAAATACAAAAAATTAGCTGGGCATGGTGGTGCATGCCTGTAATCCCAGCTACTCAGGAGGCTGAGGCAGGAGAATTGCCTGAACCCAGGAGGCGGAGATTGCGGTGAGCTGAGATGGTGCCATTGCACTCCAGCCTGGGTAACAAGAGTGAAACTCCGTCTCAAAAAAAAAAAAAAAAAGACAGGAGCTTAGGAAAGTCAGTAATGTTAGAGTTCCATGACTAAGTCCAGTAGACATAAGCACTTCTGATAGGAATGTCTTGACCCAGGAGGTGGTCAATTAGAAGGTTCTCGGTCAAGGATTAAAAACCTGTTAGAGAAGAAAATCAGCAGACATGTACATAGGCAAGGAAATCCACTTTCAAAGTATTGTGAAGATCATGAATTGGTCTTATGGTTATGGATGGAATATGTTTCTAGAGAAAAATTCAGCAGAAGCAAACGAAAAGAGATTAGCACCAGGTCCATGGAATTCTTATAGCTGAAGCATCTCACAGGAAGGGGATTTGGGGTTCACGAGGAGAGGGAGAAGAATGAATGTGTCCAAGGAAAAGAGGGCTGGTTCAAAGAAAATCCGCTAATCGGAATGAAATCCTAGCCAAGAGTCTTGGTTGTGTCACATTGGCTTTAAGATGAATATTAGACCTCAGGAGGCAAGAGCAGCCCTGGGCCCAGATAACATGCATTGCTTTCTAAGTGCTCTCTTGAGTGTTGAGACCATGAAGCTGTGCTGGGAAACTTCATCCCACTCTGTGTCACTGAACATCACCTCCAGGATGGTCACAAAACACACCCACAGCCAAACTCATCTTTCTTCTACACAGCCTCTGCCAGATCTGTGCTCTCCTGGAGGAAGAGAAAAAGAACGCACAAGGGAACACAGATGAACTTTGTCTGATGGTTTCAGACAAAGGCAAATTCTAAGCTCCCCTACCTGCCTGCCTGGGCATGATCATACTGCTTCTAGCCCATGGCTGATCTGATGGCTATGGCCAGGTGCCCAAATGGTTTATGTCTGAGTCCTGTCTCTTCTGCTAATTTGCAAATGCCTCAGGAAAAGGTTCTACCCCTATGAAGAGCACTGTTCTCAGGGTGCTATATATGCGCCAAGAAAGCACTTAATAAACGCTTGCTTGTGGAGAAGATGGGTGATGTGGGTTGGATTTGTGTCCCTGCCCAAACCTCATGTCAAATTGTACTCTCCAGTGTTGGAGGAGGGGCCTAGTGGGAGGTGATTAAATCATGGGGGCGGATTTCCCCTTTGCTATTCTCATGATAATGAGTGAGTTCTCACAAGATCTTGTTGTTTAAAAGTGTGTAGCACCTCCCCATTCTCTCTCCTCCTCCTGCTCCAGCCATGTAAGCTGTGGAACGCTATTTCAGGTATTTCTTTATAGCAGTGTGAGAACTGACTGATGTCACAGGTTAGCCCTGATGAACAGACTGTGGAATGGAAATTCAAACATTTACCAGCTGGCATGGGAATGAGAATAAACTAGCCTGGTAATATCTTTTGTTTTTTTGGTCTTAACCCCATGCCAAGTAAAAGGACCCCCATGGAACTAAATTTCTTAGTTGCCTGCGAGCTGTGTACAAATTTGAATCTGTGCATCTATTCATGGCTGTAATTCCAAGGAAATGGGCCATGTAGTGACTGCCTGTGGACAAGGCATGTTGATTCATAATAATAGTAATGAGACCTCATGTTTACTGAGCATTCACTATGTCCAGACACAATGCTGTATCTCATTTAATTCCCATAAGGAATAATCTCTATTCCTGTTTTTACAGGTGAGGAAATGGAGGCTCAGAGAAGATGCATTGTTACTCAAGTTCATGAGATTTACGACTAAGAGAACCAGGACTTGGACCCATGTCTGTGTGATGTCAAAGCTGGTACAGTCATGTTCCACCATTCCCTTTCTCTATTTCAGCAACACAGAATCACTGGTTGGACTCATGACATCTCAGAAGAAGAAAGATCCTAAAGGCCATCTGTCTGGTTTCACTCCTGTCGGCAGTAGGAAGAAAATCTAAGGCTAGCATTTCCAGCAAACAATCCTTTGCAGAGTGAGTGCTGTCCTGTTGCTGTGGATTCCTTCTACTAAATGGTGGAAGTGGAAACTGCAGCTTGCCAAGGCTAAGAGGTGCAAAAAAGCTGGCCTCAAATCGTTTTTGGCAAATGCACATAGCCCTTTGTCTCCAGGACAAAGGAGGCTATACTCTACAGTAACTTAAATAAGTACAGTGCTTAACCTGAGAAAGACACTTTGGAGACCCACATATATTTTCTTCTGACTTACAATTAATATAAAATACCTAATTTTCCAGTGGTCAGCTTTCCAAATTCCCTGTGTCACCAGGCTTTGTGTTAAATGCAACACTCTGGCTGCCCAAGGTTGCAGACTCAGAACCACATGGAATAGAAACAGCAGGATATTGTTCCAAGATTTACTATATAATGCAAATTTTCAACTAAAATCACAGGACGTTTCTCTCCACCCTTCCCCGCAAGTTCATCTACTCTCGTAGCTCCTTAGATTTGCAAAGATTGGAGGGCAGGGAGATTACCATTGAAGTAAGCAGATTTCACATCCTGGTGATGTTTTTGTAGCTGCCACATGTGGCCCCGTGTTAAGGAGCTGAGCACTTCTGCTTGCTGGCAGCCAGAATCAGCCCTCACCTCCTATGGAGCGCCTTCTGACTTCAAAAAGCCTTCTAGGGGGTTGCAGAGGAGAGGAAGTGTGGGAAGAGGGTTGCCGATTATGCTTCCTGAATTCATTTCCCATTTTTGTGCTTCCTGGTTATTAGAGCCATGCAGGAGATCGAAGGACAGAGGATTTCAGGGGTTTCTCTAAATAAGGTGCTAGAAACCCTGATGCTGAAATAAGAGATTGCATTCTTCCGGAAGCAACATTTTTAAAGCATGACTAAACAAAATCTCAATTAAGAAGGTCCATTTAGTGTTCGGATACACTAAATATGCTGAATCAGCTAAGGAACTCCTTTTTCTATATAAAAGCTCATCTCTTTGCATCTCTCAGGAAACAAACCACTCACTGCATTTTCCACAGTGTGACAGCTCTCTTGGTGGCAGGCTGGCCCGAGAAGGCACTGCTTGCAGAGTGGCATAAGAAATGTTCCATTTATTTGCACAACCTCACTGTGCGTAGCTGGAATGAGGCTGAGATCAATATAAGCTAGGTGGACCTGCAGATCAAGGAAGTCTCAATGGAGGCCAGCCTTCTCTTCTTTTGCCTGTTAGTTTCCAGAACCAGAAAGGGCCTTCAGAGTTTACCAGACAGTTTTCTCTATTGAAAGTAAACAAACATAATCCTTATTGTTTTCTACTTTTATTTATTTTAATTTTTTTATTTTTTTCTTTGAGACAGAGTCTCACTCTGTTGCCCAGGTTGGAGTACAGTGGCATGATCTCAGTTCACTGCAACCTCCATCTCCCAGGTTCAAGCGATTCTCCTGCCTCAGCCTCCCAACTAGCTGGCATTACAGGCATGTGCACCATGCCCAGCTAATTTTTTGTTTGTTTTTAGTAGAGATGGGGTTTCACCTTGTTGGCCAGGTTGGTCTTGAATTCCTGACCTCAAGTGATCTGCCCATCTCGGCCTCCCACAGTGCTGGGATTATAGGCATGAGCCACCATGCCTGGCTACTTTTATATTTTGGATGAAGGTTTAAAATAATGTAATTATTAATATTTTTAATATCCATTTTTATTTCTTTAATTTGCAAACTTTTGGACTTTTAGCATAGCACTATAGATTTCTGCAGGAGTCAACTTACCCCAGTAAATTTGTTAGAGATGTTATTATAATGTATTAGGTTAGTGAATAATAATAAATGAATTTTTATTTTAAAATGTAGTCAGTCCACAGGAATTTACTGCTGTATATATGGAACTGTGCTGGATACCATGGTGATACGGTTTGGCTCTGTGTCATCACCCAAATTTCATCTTGAATTGTAATCCCCACGTGTCGAGAGAGGGACCTGGTGGGAGGTGATTGAAACATGGAGGTGGATTTCCTACTTTCTGTTCTCGTGATTGTGAGTTCTCACGAGATCTGGTTGTTTGAGACTGTGTGGCACTTCCCTCTTCACTCACTGTTCTGCTTTGCCGTTGTAAGACGTGCCTGCTTCCGCTTTGCTCTGCCATGATTGTAAGTTTCCTGAGGATTCCTAGTCATGCTTCCTGTTAAGCCTGCAGAACTGTGAGTCAATTAAACCTCTTCTTCATAAATCACCCAGTCTCAGGTGGTTCTTTATAGCAGTGTGAGAATGGACTAATACAAATGGGCATCAGATGTTTAGAACATTCACAATCCTCCTCTGTGTTCCCACAGCAGAGATCCATATTGAGACTTGAATATGATTTGTTCGTGGTGATCTTGGGCAGGAAAGGACTGGAGCCCTCTCAGCAGCACCTGCCCTTTGAGTCTTTCCGGGGGTAGTGCTGAAGTTTATTTCAGTCAGTTTCTTTGTCACTCTCTCTGTCTCTTTCCCCCTCCCAACCCATGGGATGGACTAGGGTTAAAGTTGAGCTGGAGGTTTCTCTATGTGAAGCTACTTGGTCCATTTAGAGCTTAAACCTAGATTCCTAGACTTCCTAGAGCCTTTCTTTAGCCAACTGGACTTGGCAGTTTGAAAGTAAATGCTAATTGTTAATCATTTGAAATAACTTTCTCCAGTGGGATCACAGAGGGGATGGTGGCTAGCTGGCTGGTACAATTCTCACAACAGGAGCTTTCGTCCTCAGTTTAGAAGCAAACCAAGTCCAGACATTACTGGGCTGATACGTATCCCCTCATGTTCTAGCAACATACCCCATGACCTAGTCTACTTCACAATAACATACATTTATCAAGAGTTAATAGCACCTGCAGATTACAAAGCCACTGATGCAAAAGTGTGAACAAACCGATTGTTAGGTGGCAACCAAAAGGCTACCATGGTGACTTATGAGGAAAAACGTGTCTTCCTCTGAAAATATGTGTTCTGTGTGTTAGCCAGCTGGAAGCTTAGAGCAACTTGAAAAGTGATTCAGTTGATGGTCTTTATTCCCTCAAACGAGAGGGTTTTTCTTACGTTTTTAACTAACAAAGCTTAACTGTCACAAGAAATACATATATAAAGAAAAATTTACTTTTTAGTGAATTCAGACTGGCTGAGTTACAGTATTGAGATAGATTCAGTATGCACAATAGTTCAAATGTTTGATAGGCCTTAAAGTTAAAAGATGTGCGTGAAAGGGGCCTGTTAGCCAATGTCCAGATTCAGAATAGTAAACGTGCAGCCCACTTAGTCTTGTCCTTCTCCTTCCACGTTCAAACAACTTTCTAATCCATTCAGGTGCTCTTTGCTGAGCCCAGATGTGGCTTCAGAACCTTTCTCAACATAAGATTCTGAGTCAAGCGATGGGACTTAGCTCTTGAGATGAAATTTATATGTTAGCTCTGATCTAGGTAGCATCATTCAAGAAAATTTCAGCGCAATACTTTTTTTTTTTTTGTCTACACTGGTTTGTTTATATATTTTCCCTCTCTTTCTGTCATGACCTTTGTGTATTACTGTCAAAATTGTGTCAGTTCCAAACCTAGGCTTACTAGACACAAGTGCCCCAATAGCTATAAGGAAGAGAAGAAGCTTTCAAACGTCAGTTTCAACATCCACAATATGATGAAATGTTGTAGTAAACTGACATTTTTTTTCCTTGAGATGGAATCTCTCTCTGTCACCCAGGCTGGAGTGCAATGGTGTAATCTTGGCTCACTGCAACCTCCACCTCCTGGATTCAAGTGATTCTTCTGCTTCAGCCTCCTGATGACTGGGATTATGGGCACCCGCCATCATGCCTGGCTAATTTTTGTATTTCCAGTAGAGATGGAGTTTCACTATGTTAGCCAGGCTGGTCTTGAACTCCTGACCTCACCTCAAGTAATCTGCCTGCCTCAGCCTCCCAAAGTGCTGGGTTACAGGCATGAGCCATTTCAACTGGCCGCAAAGCGACTTTTAACCAGTGTTAACTGGACTTAATTAGTTTGAAAAATGAACCATTGTTAGTTTTTTAATTAAAGTTTCATGAAAAGTCTATGGCTTAAAAAGCATTTTTCAGATTATGTTTTGAAAGGTAGGACACATTTCCTTTCAGCCAAAACAAAGCCTGTGTGTGTTTGTATTCATAACTGGGCTAATAATCGTAAAACAATTCACTGAGCACTAACTATTTGCCAGGTACTAGGGAAATCATTTTAGTGTTTTAATATTTGTTTGCTAGGGCAGCCATAACAAAATACCACGAACCGGGTGGCTTAAACAACAAAAACGTGTTGTCTCACAGTTCTGGAGGCCGGAAGCCAACACTGAGGTGTGAGTAGCTTTGGTTTCCCTTGGGACCTCTCTTCTTGGCTTGCCGACAGCTACATCTGACTGTGGTTCAGGTGGTCTTTCCTCTGTGTGTGTGCATCCTTAATATCTCTTGAAATGTTTAAATTTCCCCTTCTTAGAAGGACACTAGTCAGATTGGATTATGACCCATCATAAAGCCTTTATTTTATTTAGGTTGGTGAAGAAGTAATTGCTTTTAATGGCAAAACCCACAATTATTTTTGTACCAACCTAAATAAAATAAAGCCTGGGGTGGGCCATAATTCACCCTAAAAACTTTATTTCATTTATATAACAAATGAAATTTATATAATAAAATAACTTAATCACTTCTGTAAAGGCCCTGTCTTCAGTCACATTTTCGGTGCTGGGGGTTAGGGCCTCAACACGTGGATTTAGTGAGAGATGAGGGAAGCAGGAGATATGATATAGCCCATAACAGTGTTGAGACCTCACAGTTTTTATGATCAAGTGATATGGTTTGCATCTGTGTTTCCACCCAGATCTCATGTTCAATTGTAATCCCCAGTGTTGGAGGTGGGGCCTGATAGGTGGTGACTGAATTATGGGGGTGGATCCTTCATGAATGGTTTAGCACCATCCCCTTTGGCATTGTCTTGGTGATCGTGAGTGAGTTCTCAGGAGATCTGGTCATTTAAAAGTGTGTGGTACCTCCCCCGCCACTCTTCCTCCTGCTCTGCCAACGTGAAGTGCTGGCTCCTCCTTCCCCTCCATCATGATTGTAAGTTCCCCAAGGCCTCCCAGAAGCAGATCTGCTGTGCTTCTTATACAGCCTGTGGAACTGTGAGATGAGACTCTTCTTTATAAATTACCCAGTCTCAGGTATTTCTCTATAGCCATGCGAGAACAGACTAATACTATCATTATCGCCGTTTCACAGATAAAGAAACAGAGATTCATAGAAGCCGAGTTATTTGCCTGATGACTTTTACGTAGCAAACCCAGTATATTATACATGTATGCCCTATATTTCTTAATCATCTATGAATGTTGGAGATAAAATTTACTTTAAGAAGTGAGTTTTAAAAGGCCCACTGACATTTCTAGATTGCTTTAGAAGAAGGTGTATGTAGCAAGGTTGCTAATGTAGCCCCTGCTTCTTACCAGCTGTGTGACCCCACCAAGTTAGTTTGCTTCTCTGGCCCTTGGTTTTCTCATCTATAAAATGGGAATATTAATAGTACTCGCCTTTAAGGCTGTTGAGGAGGGAACATCCTTATAACAATATCTGCAGGTAAGTATTCAACATACGGTGGTGGCTATTATTATACATGATAGTCTTCATTCTGAGAAGAATGAATTTGCAAAATAGGACAAAATTATTATCATTCCTTCTTTGCATTTGGAAGAGTTACTAGATGTTGGTTATTTGGACCTATTAATCAGTTTTCAATATTATCATCTTCAGTATGTTTTGTTATTTTACATTGATAGCATGTCAGAGGCCAGTGTAATATGTCAAAAGTGATTTAATTCATTCACTGTGTGTCATGAATGTGGCAGAGCACTGAGAATCAGACCAGCAGTACCTGATTTTAGCACATACTGGGCATATCAGTGTTTTCCTTGGAGTTAGGTGACATACCAGCTATTATGGCTGCTGAATAATTTTCTCGACAGTCCTGATGACAATTATCCCCTGCAAAACAGTTTTCAAATGGAATGTTGCAGAATCAGGTCCACCAGAGCCCATGTAGAATGGCAGAAGACAGCTTACTTTCTAAACAAACCCTTTTGTACTTGTTTTTATGAACAAATGGAGGTAAAATGCAATGAATTAAGATACATTAGAAATGTTTTATCTGGGCCAGGCACAGTGGTTCACACCTACAATCCCCTCGGGAGGCCGAGGCAGGCATACCACCTGAGGTCCGGAGTTCAAGACTAGCCTGGCCAACATGGTAAAAACCCATCTCTACTAAAAATAGAAAAATTAGCCTGGAGTAGTGCTGCATGCATGTAGTCCCAGGTACTCTGGATCTGGGCAGGACAATCGCTTGAGCACAGGAGGCGGAGGTTGCAGTGAGCTGAAATTGTACCATTGCACTCCAGCCTGGGTGACAAGAGCGAAGCTCCCATCTCAAAATCAAAACGATAAATGTTTTATTTGCCCTTTGGTTACATAGGTTACTGTATAATCTGTATATTTGATTGTTATTTTGCAAATGTTTTTTTTTTTAGAAAATACTCAAAATAAAATGTGTAACAGATAAAGTAAATATTACAAGACAAATATTATATTTTTTTTACAAATTATTCCTGGTAGTAGGTCACAACTGAAAATATAAGTAGGTTAAGGCCACCTCTGTTGTTTGGGCCTTTCCAATGATGCCCTTATGTCACCTGTGAGATGCTCTACTCTGTATTGTAGTAGTTAAGTAGCTGATATACAATCAAGTTATAATTTTTAAAAATGTTTTTATTATTGTTATAAAAGTCCTATGGTTCGCAAAATCCAGACTCTAGCACTCATGCTAATGTTCTAGACAGGCCTATGAATGTTTGAAGTAAAAAGAAAGTGATTGAGGAATGGAAGAAGTCTCTAGAAGGCTTGGAGAGCTCAAAGACACTCAAGATTTCTTCCCAGGAAGGAGGAGAAGAAAAAGAAATTTGAAGGAACACTTAAGAAATTACTTTGAATAGCTTTAAATAACTTATGATAGAGTTAAATTTTTGGTAAAACATAGATCATCATACTTGTAAGCCTTTACAGCTATAAAACTTAAACTATTAAGGAGATCAGTCATTGAAATTACAGAGCTTCTCAAAACTTTGAGGTGCATATGACTCACCTGGGGATCTTGTTAAAATGCAAATTCTGATTTGGTTGAGGACTAGGGTAGGGCAGAAATTCTGCATTTCTAACGCACTGCTCAACCCCTTGGTAGCCAGGTCCTAATCTACACAGCCATCCACTCCCCTCTTCCTTCTTTTCTCTCTTTTTTTTCCTTCTCTTTCTTTTACCTTTCCTTTTTTTGTTTTCTTTTTTTTTTGAGATGGACTTTTGCTCTTGTTGCGCAAGCTGGAGTGCAGTGCCACCATCTTGGCTCACTGCAACCTCTGCCTCCCAGGTTCAAGCTATTCTCCTGCCTCAGCCTCCTAAGCAGCTAGGATTACAGGCACCCCTGCAACATGCCCAGCTAATTTTTTGTATTTTTAGTAAAGATGGGGTTTCACCAAGTTGGGCAGGCTGGTCTCGAACTCCTAACCTCAGTTGATCTCCCCACCTTGGCCTCCCAAGGGGCTGGGATTACAGGCATGAGCCACCACGTCCTGCCTCTTCCTTCTCTTTCTCTGGGCACAGAATCACATACTATTTATGTGTGCGTATACACATGCTTTAGATATGTCTATATTTCTGCTTTCTGAAACATTAATTAAGAAATAGGAGATTGCTACAGAAACCACAATGTACTTCACGAAAAGTCATTGGGTACAAAGGCAAAACATTGACAAATTGATATTTTGTTGCTTCGTCACGCCTGATTTAAGGAAATGAACTCAAAATAGGCTCTGTGAATTGGAAATTGACTTCCACCACATTTAAATTGTTCTCCTTTAAAATATTAGCAGTTGAGTGTGTAAAACAATATTTATTTTTTAATCAAAGGTTTGCAGCAAATGGTTCGTAAATGAAAGAAATGAGGGAAGAATGCTTCAAAATGTTCCTAGCAACAGAAGTGGAAATCAGATATTTTATTTCTTTAAATGGCAGACACAGCCCTATACTAAATTCCAGCCTGCTCTGGGAAGAGGAAATTGTGCGTGAAACTGGCCATTGTATAAAAGTCCGAGGCCACCACCTCTCTGCCAGAGATCATAATAAATATTTTTCTATGGAAAGAAGTTTTGAAGATCCAGCTACATTAAGGCAGAGTCTATTAACAGAATAATTGTATAGAGAGGGCCGCTTAAGAAAAGCTTCCAAAATTCCATTATCTTAACTGTCACTCGCCACTCGGAGTTGTCTTGGTGCAGCGTGTTTTCATGAATTACCCTAGCTGTTTGTTTTTCTTTTATCAGTCATCACGCTGTCAGCTGGGCCGTTCATAACAACTTTTGGCAGCTCATCAGGGGAGTTCAGAGCTTGAATAGACCCTATCAACTCTCACACCTCATTGTGTGAAACTGTTTACCAGCATTGCCTTTTTCTGTAAATATTACAAGCAGAGCCCTGAAAGGAGAGATATGTGAAAACAAAATGGCCTAACCTTGTAGCAGTTGGCTGAAATGGTAGATCTGGGTTGACGGAGAATTTGCAAGTCCTCGCGTTTCATTTATTCGGCTGAATAATACCTAGTCGCTGGTCTTGAAGTTGTGTGGATGCTAGTTAATTAGACGATACTTAATTTGACATCACATTTGTGTCAGTTGGCGAAGGCGAGACTTTGTAATTAGGGAGTACAGATCGGGTTCTGTCACAATTTTCCTCCCTCACTCTAATTTATTGCACACTTTTCCAGTGTTTTCCTTACTGTCTTTTATGCATGACTGGTGACTAGGTGGCCTCTATTATACGACCAACAGCAAATGGATCCAGTATCCTGGACTGAATTTCTGCCAGATCCGCTCATCATAAATAATTTTCTATTTGAAATGAATGTCAACAATCCTCTTTTGAACCTTATAGCACCAACTTGCAAATGGTAGGGTTTTTTTTTTAGTTTACATATATAACTTTTTGCCAGAGTTATATATGCAACAGATTTTTAAAGTGTCAAGTAATTCTAGTTTTATGAAGGAAGCTAGCTGTTTTCCCAGTTTCCCCTCCCGAAAGGCAACCACTTTCAGCTCTTGTGGTGGATTATTTAGAAAATAATTTCACAGTGAGAAAGATATTGATTCACTTTGCCTGTTTTTGAATATTATATAAATGGAATCACATTGCTACAACTTGCTTCTTTCACTTGGCATTAAAGTGATTTTTATCACTTTTTTAAAAAAATCAGGGTATAATTTGCATACAATGAAATGCATCAATTTTAAATGTGCAGTTTAGCGAGTATTGATACATGAATACACCCATATATCTGCACACCAATCAAGATATGGAACTTTTCCATCACCCCAAAAAGTTCCTCCTTAACACCTTTTCAGCCAGTTCACCTCCAGGAGTCAATCACTTTTCTCTCCTTCTCTCTCTCTCTTTTTTTAAGACAGAGTTTTAATTTTGTCAACCAGATTGGAATGCAGTGACACAATCTTGGCTCACTGCAACCCCCACTTCCTGGGTTCAAGCAATTCTCCTGCCTCAGCCTCCCAAGTGCTGGGATTACAGGTGTGAGCCACCAAGGGGGCCAACTTTCTTCATTTCTATCATCATAAGTTAGATTTACCTACCCTAGAACTTCCAATAAATGAAATCATACAATAAGTACTCTTTTGTGTCTGGCTTCTTTTGCTCAAAATGATGTCTTTGCGATTCCTGAGGAAATGTGTTCCTTTAAGCTGCCAAGCATATTCCACTGCATGAATATACTACTGTTTGTGGATAAATTCACTTGTTGATGTCACTTGGATTGTTTCCAGTTTTTGGCCATTGGGTTTTCTTTTTATTATTGACTTGCAGGCATTCTTGTACATTTCAGATATCAAATCTGTTGTCAGAAATTGATTTTGCCCAGCACTTTGAGAGGCTGAAATGGGTGGATCACCTGAGGTCAGGAGTTGGAGACCAGCCTGGCCAACGTGGTGAAACCCCATCTCTACTAAAAATACAAAAATTAGTTGGGCATGGTGGCACACACCTGTAATCCCAGCTACTTGGGAGGCTGAGGCAGGAGAATTGCTTGAACCTGGAAGGCAGAGGTTACAGATCACACCATTGCACTCCAGCCTGAGTGACAAGAGTGAAACTCATCTCAAAAAAAAAAAAAGAAATGAAATAGATTTTGCAGACCAGGTGCTGTGGCTCATGCCTGTAATCTCAGCGCTTTGGGAGATTGGGGTGGGAGGACTTCTTGAGTCACAAGTTGGAGACCAGCCTGGGCAATATAGTAAGACCCTGTCTCTACAAAAAATCAAATCAAATCAAATATAATATAATTGATTTTGCAAATATTTCTCCCAGTCTATATCTTCTCTCTTCATTTTCTTAATGATACTGTTTAATGAGCAGAAGGGTTAAATTTTGGTTATATCCAATTTGTGTTTTTTTCTTCTATGACTAATATTTTTATGTTCTGAAGAAATCTTAGCTGAGCACAAGAGCATGCAGATATTTTCCTGTATCTCCTTTTAACATTGAAGCTTAACAGTTTCAGATTTTACGTTAAGGCTTCCTGTCTTAATCTAATTTTTGTATATGGTATGAGGTATCGGTCAAAGTTCTTTCATTTTTTGTTTTTTTGTTTTTTTTTTAATGTGGATATCCAATTGTTGTAGAATCATTTGTTGCAAAGACTTTTCTTTCTGTATTGGATGTGTGTGTGCCTGTGCGAGCATGCACAAACACCTTTGTTGAAAATCAATTGACCATCCACATGTGGACCTATTTCAGGACTCTCAATTCTGTTTCATTGACTTGTTTATCTGTGCGATGCAAATAAGAGTGTCTATATAATTGTTGCTTTCTAGTAAGTCTTGAAAGCAGGAAGTATATTTCTTCCATATTTGTTCTTTTCAAGGTTCTGTTGACTAATCTTCATCTTTTGAATTTTCTAATACTTTTTACCATCAGCTCATTAATTTCTACTGAAAAGCCTCCTGGAATTTGAGAAGATCTATATCAATTTGGGGAGAATTGACAGTTCAGCAACATTAATCCTCTCAATTTATAAGCATGTTATATGGTTTAATTTTTTATTGAACTTTTTTTTGCAATATAAAATCCTTTTCACAATTTCTTACTTCTGTTAAATTTTCAATAGTTTATGTTTTGCTGCCATTATAAATGGAATTGCTCTTTAATTTTATTTTCTAATATTTTGCTGGTCAAAACTGACATACAGTGAATTATTTCTTTATTTTGAGGAGTCTCTCTCTGTCACCCAGGCTGGAGTGCAGTGGCACAATCTCAGCTCACTGCAACCTCCACCCCCTAGATTCAAGCAATTGTCATGTCTCAGCTTCCCAAGTAGCTGGGACTACAGGTGGGCACCACCACGCCTGGCTAATTTTTTGTATTTTTAGTAGAGATGGGGTTTTGCCATGTTGGCTGGGATGGTTTCAAACTCCTGACCTCAAGTGATCCACCTGCCTCAGCCTCCCAAACTGCTGGGATTATAGGCATGAGCCACTGGGCCCAGCCCAAGATTAAAAGTCTAATTAAGTTTTGCATATTTACCTTGACTCCTATGACTTCGCTAAATTTATTTTTGGTCCTAATATACTTTTTTTGATGGTTCCTTTGGATGTTTTATATATGAAATTGTGTCATCTGCAAAAAAGAGGGTTTTGCTTCTTTCTTTTTAATTTGTGTGTTTTTTTCTTACGTTGTTATATTAACTATGACTTTCAGGATTATGTTGCATAGAGGTAGGGAGAGTGGACTTCTTGTTTCTGGGCTGAAGGAAAGCATTCCAAATTTCTCTATTTAGCATGATATTTGCTGTTGGGTTTTTGTACATGCCCTTTATTACACTGATAAATGTTCTTTCTTTTCCTAGTGTTTTTGAGAGGTTTTCAAAAATCATAAATGTGGCTGGGTGCAGTGGCTCACACCTGTAATCCCAGCACTTTGGGAGGCCCAGGCAGGTGGATCACCTGAGGTCAGGAGTTTGAGACCAGCCTGGCCAATATGGTGAAACCTTGTCTCTACCAAATATACAAAAATTGGCCAGATGTGGTGGTGTGTTCCTGTAATCTCGGCTACTTGGGAGGCTGAGGAAGGACCATCGCTTGAACCTACGAGGCGGAGGTTGCGGTGAGCCAAGCTCTGCCTACTGCACTTCAGCCCGGGAGACAAGAGCCAGACTCCATCTCAAAAAAACCCAAAAATCATGAATATGTATAAAATGTTTTCAAAAATATTTTTGCATCAATTGAGATGTTATGCTTTTTTCTCTTTGATTCTGTAAATGTGATGAATTATAACTATTGATTTTCTAATGGGAAATCAAACTTGCAATCCTGGCACAAGTTCCCCTTATTAATAACAGTTAACCTATTCACACAATACTGAATTCAATTTCCTAATATTTTATTAAGGACTTTGCATCTTTATTCATGAAAGATGTTGGTCTGTAATTTTCTTTCTTATAATGTCCTTGTCAAGTTTTGGCATCAGTGCTTATGCTGGCCTCATAAAACAACTTGGAAAGTGTTTTCTTCTATTTTCTTGAAGAGTTTGTGTAAGACTGGTGTTCATTTTTTCTTAAGGCTTTGATAGAATTTATGAGTAAAGCCATCTGGGTTTGGGTTTTTCTTTGTTGAAAGATTTTTAATTATGAATTCAATTTTGAGAAAAGATACAGGGCTGTGTGATTTTTCTTTTTCTTCTTGCTAATTTTGGTAAGATATGCTTTTCAAGGAATTTGTTCATTTACTGTAAGCTGTGGAATTTATAGGCATAAAATCATTCATTGCTTTGTCTTCTCAGAGAATTGAATCCTTTATCATTATGTAATAACTCTCTTTATCACTGGTAATATTTCTGAAGCCTACTTTGATATTAATGAAGCTACTCGGCTTTCTTTTGATTAGTGTCTGAATGGTACATCATTTTCCATCCTTTTACTTTTAACCTACCTGTGTTTTTATATTTAAAATGGTATTTTTATAGACAGTATGTAGTTTAGTCTTGCTTTTTATATAGTCTAGCAATTTCTATATTTTTATTAGTGCTGTTTGCATTTAATATGATCATTGATATGACTGAGTTAAAGTCGATTAAATGGATGATTTGGTTTTGATTTGTTCCATTTTTGCTTTCTTTTGGCCCCCTTTTTGATTAATTGAGCATTTTTTACTATCTAATGTTATCTTCACTATTGAATTAACATGTGTCAGTCTTTTTAAAAATTTTAGTAGTTGCCTTAAGGTTTACCATACACATCTTGTTTGATCAAAGTCTACTTTCAAATAATTATCGTCTGTTTCATGTCTACTATAAAGGGAATATATTCCCACTTCCAGCTCCCTTCCCTTGTTCTACTGCTGCCCTATGTTTACTCTTACAAATGCTATAAATGCATAAGACTTCTATTTTTTCTTTAGATGTTTATTTTTTAGAGCAATTAAAAGTAATAAAATGTGACTTCTATGTTTACCTTTAGTCATTCCATTTTCAATGCTCTTAATTTATTTTCTGGATTCAAGTTTCTATCTTCTATTACATTCCTTCTGCCTGAAGAACTTCCTATAACATTTTTTTATAGCATAGGTACACTGGCAATTAATTCTCTTAGATGTTGTTGTTTGTTTTGAGTCTGGGAAAGTCTTTATTTCTCCTCTCTTTTTGAAAGATATTTTTGCTGGGTATAGAACTCTGAATTTACAGGATTTTGCTGTCAATCAGCAACAAAGACATTATTCCACTATCTTCTGGCTTGCATAGTTTCTGATGAGAAATATTCTGTTATTCTTACCTTTAGTTTTTAACTTCTCTGTGTACAGTGCATCTTTTCACTGGCTGCCTTCTGAATGTTCTCTTTGTCTCTGGTTTTCAGCAGTTTGAATATGATATGGCTATGCTGTGGGAGTTCATTTGGGAGGTGGGTATTTACTTTGCTTGGTGTTCTTTGAGCATCTTAGAACTGAGATTCAGTATCTGTAATTCATTTTGGAAACTTCTTACATATTATTTCTTCATATCTTTTCTTGCTGGGATGCCAATTACATATAGGTTAGATCTTTTGTTATTGACTCATAGCTCTTGGCTGCTCTGTTGTGTTTTTCCATTCACATTCCATTCTTCCCACTTTTCTGGCAACCAATGCCACCATTGTCATAAGTCCAATTTCCATATTATGTAAGGGTCTCACCAAAGAAATTATTGATTGTTGTCTTCTCTCTTGTTA